>NC_072739.1:137717775-138073160 GCF_026930045.1 Uloborus diversus
ACTGCAAGTCTTTGCCAATGCACCTTTTTTTCATAAATTTGGTTCTGTAAACCTTTTTTGTGGTTGTTTTGGATTAAGGTTTTTCTCCTCCAATGCAATTATACTCAATTAAAAAAAAATTCTCCATTAGTTACAGTGTAGTTCAACTTTAAACAGCATATACCCATTTTACCCCGGTGTATACCCATTTTACCCCGAAGCACGGGGTAAAATGGGTATACACAGGGGTAAAATAAGTATACCCCTTTACACTAAATTTAAAGCAAAAAGTTAACACAAAATATGCCCAAATTAGACCTAAGATACACAATGTATAGAATATTCAACAAAAACACAATTATATTTCATGATATTTCTGCTATGGGTCACTGAAATTAAAAATGCTGTTTTTTTTATACCCATTTTACCCCGGTTGACCCTACCCATTTTACCCCGTGCTTCGGGGTAAAATGGGTATACACCGGGGTAAAATGGGTATATGCTGTTTAAAGTTGAACTACACTGTAACTAATGGAGAGAATTTTTTTTAAATGAGTATAATTGCATTGGAGGATAAAAACTTTAGTTCAAAACAACCACAAAAAATGTTTACAGAACCAAATTTATGAACAAAAGGCGCATTGGCAAAGACTTGCGGTTTGGCTGAGGTAGTATTTTTACAACTTTGTGATGCCTGCACAACATCAGTGTCATCTTTCTTGGGGAGCACATAGGATAATTTGGCAGATGATTTTGTAGCAAACTTCTCAGTATATTCACCTTCAGCTGAGATTTCAGTGATCAAACCTATGAATTCCACAAATTTAACAACGTCCCTGTCGCCAATTGCTGGAATTAACAAGTAGAAGAACCACTAGTTTTTACTTCTACTTCATTAGTTATTTTATCAATTATTGTTAATGTTTTTTTTTAATTTATTTATTTTATGTGTATTTATTTATATTTTTTCTGCTTTTGTTTGTCTTTTGCCTGTTTGTGTACAATCTTGCAGCCACCTGCTCTGTAATTACATGTCCCACCTTTGTTTAGACTCTTACTTTTTTTGTTTTGTAAATTTTTCGTTTCTTTACCAGTGCTAAAAAATGGCTGTGAACCAAGAGTTATAATAGGAGGATTTAGTTATTCAGTACAACTTTGCTATGAGGCATAAGGATTCTGTTGTGATTGTATGTGAGGTTGTACTTAGACTATGTGGGAATGGGGTTGGTGGTTTTAAAATGAAACTAAAAAGAAAGCATATTAGCTATCAATACTTACTATGTTTTATAATGTGTAGCAATGAACCTTATACATAATAAACTTACAGTAAATTACTAACCTACAGTAATCATGAACTATATCGATAATAATCAAAAAATATAATACCTTTAAGTACTAATTGGCATAAATAAATAAAGAGTAATTATTTATAAAACTTTTTAAAAACATACTTTTAGTTTAAAAGATGAATAATATCTAACATTTGTCTTGCAAAGATAATTAAGTTTTTTAATCTTCATGCATTCAATGTCTTTAACTCGAAAATGTTGGCTATACCCATTTTACCCCGTGCAACTAAAAGTACTACAAAATTTTTGTAAATATTAAAATTTACTTATTTTTTGAGTTTTCTGTTAGAAAAATTCTTTTTCTATCAAATCCAAATAAAAAAACTTCCAAAACTCTTCCTGTAAATTTTTCTAGAAAGAAGTTTATCACTCACTATAAATGCATTGCCTTGTGTTCTGAAAAATAAAATTGTTGCTAAGCCTGGTAAATGAGTTGCTAGATTTTTTTTCCTCAAGTCAAAATGTTGCCTGATATGTAAACATTTTCATCATATTTTTTTTATTTTCAAAAAATGTTGTCCAGTAGAATAAAATCAAGAAAAATGCAACTATACCCATTTTACCCCGGCTTCCCATTTTACCCCGGGTCCCCCTACCATGTGGTAATCAGTTTCTGAGTATTTGTATTTTTCCCTCTATGTTGTTGTGTATATTTTATAAATGTAAATATATAACTATTTTGAACTAATATAGTTGCTATATATTATTAAATTCAATCATTATTCATTGGAAAATTCGTTTTTTACTTCTTAGAATTATATTAATTTATTATATTATTAATATTAATAATGATTCTTTCTCTCTTCTACAATTTTTTGAAGATAAACTTTAAAGTAAATGAATAACAGTACTTTCACTTCCAAATCAGGAAAAGGTTTTTTGTAGCAGTTTACGAATTTAATGACTCAAATAGATTACCATTTTCTTCTAATAAAATTATTTTAAGTTTTAGTCAAACTTGGTTTAGTTTCATAATAATTATCGTTTGAAATCACTCATGATCAAGTTTTGTTCTTCCATTTTATTCGAATTCAAAATAATTCTCGTAAAATATGGGTGAGACACTAGTATTAAAAAAGGTAAATTAAGACACGAAGACTTAATTTTTTCTTTTCCAAATTATGCTTTTATGTCCAAAAATAGGAGCGAAGCAATGCCATTTCCTATTGAAATCGTCTTAAAGTGCTCCGCGAGTGCTTCCGGAGCTACGTGACCAATTTCATTCCCCCACAACCTGTTTCGGGAAATGGTCCAACCCTAGTCTACTCTTCTAAAGACCCTGTCTAACAAGACGATACCATTAATGTTAATGAACCCAAATATTTGATATACACTTGATATTTTTGAAATTTCCGTGGGCTGACCATGCCCTCCCTCTGGCATTGTTTCCATTCTTGTAGACTGCACATGAATTGCAATAAAGTTTTTTTTTCTTTCCAATTTAAGCTAGGAAAGAGGGTTTAAAAAAAACTATATTTGAAATTTCTTCAGTGTGGTTTTGTGGCTCCCCGGCGTTGTTTTTGTATTCTTGTTAGACTTTGAGGAATGATAAGGATTTTTTTTTTTTTTGTATTTGGCTCAAAAAAGGTTTTTAGCTATTTTTGAAACTTTGTCAGGGTGACCATGAACCCCCCCCCCCCCCCAACAACATTGTTTTCCTTATTGTTAGATTTTGTGTGTACTAAAAGGAAAATTTTTTGCATTTTTGCTTTAAAAAAAAGGTTATTTTAACTATTCTTGAAATTTTCTCGGGAGGGGGGGGGAGGGCTTGGCACCAAGACCGTCTCCCTCCCTGAATCCGCCCATGGCTCATAACCTTCCACCGCTGCCTTATAAATACCAGCTAGTTCATAAAATTCACTCTGATAACACTAGACATGTTCACCGTATTCATGGGCCACAGCAACATCAGTTTTATCCGCTTAAAAAGGCTCATTATTTAAATTCAAATTTATGACTGTCTGCCACTGGATCCTTGTCTGTAACTGGTGACCTTACCCTGTGTATTAAGCTTTACTATGGTTCGTATTCTACTTTGTGTATGTAAAATGCACAAACGACAAATCATCACTTCTATCTCTGATTGAATAGCTAATTCTAAGTCGGTCATTATCGGTGACATTTTATAAAAGGAATGAATGGTAGATAGTGTAACGAACCTTGAGATTAAGAACAGTACCTAGCATTTCCTCGTTAAATGTTCGTAAATGTTCTCATTGTAGGAGGGACGTACGCTGCTAACGATATCCATCGAGCAAGGTGCTAAAAAGTTGGTGGAACTTCTCTTAAGTTTGGACGCTGACGTCAACAAACAGCTAAAAGATGGTAAAACGGCTCTCATGGTTGCTGTGTTGCATAGGTCTGCGAATATAGTGAAGGATCTGCTAGAACATGGAGCCGATGTTCTCATTGAAAATAAGGTATGAAATTTTCAACGTTTAGAAATGTTCTGTTTCTGAGACTGGTATTTGTAAAATGTCCAGTGCTAATATTCGAACAAACTTAAAAATTCAAATTTTCAGCCAGACTTGTCTAGTTTCCGAGTCTATTACGGAAAAAACAAACAAAAATTCATTTTACATAGAGAGATATCTGCGTGGAGAAACATTGGCTTTAAAGTGTTTTAACAATATAACTAGTGGTAGAGGTCAAAAATAGCATTGAAAACTTGCTTTAAAACAGTCATAACTCTCATCTTTAACCGACTTCAAAAAAGGAGGTTAAATATTCGTCTACGGCTTTTTATGTATGTTCTCTGATTACTCCAAAACGCCTTGTGAGCATTATGTGTAGTGAAATTTAGACTTACTACACCGCTAGTAGAAGTGAACTTGCAAATAAAAATGTCCATAGCCTGAAGTTGGAAAGAAAAACACGTGAAGCATTTTTCCTCATGGAAAATCTGTATTTATTATCCACAAAGGATTACTTAAGTTGACGAACAACATCTTCATTGATATAAAAAAAACATTTAGACGAATAGACAAAGATTAGCCGCTAAAATACAACGATACATTCAGCTTTTACGAACATGCTGATTCCTAGGAATATATGGCATTTACGTAACATACAAAAATAAGCCTAAAGGCGTTTTAAGACTTTAAAATAGACATCACGTTGTATTACGCCCTGCCAGGAGTAAAGGGCACTGGCAGACATCACGAAATCACGTACAACACATTTTGCGGCTATGTGAGGTGAGAGAGAGAGAGAGAGAGAGCGAAAAAGATCGCTCGAAGTATTTAAAGGTCTTCACATGGCTTTCAAATTAAGAATATGCAAAATATAAGATGTGTTGCCAATGCAAGAAAGTTAAAGATATGTTGCCAATCAAAAAGTAACTCAATCTACAAAAAATTCTCGCGGTTATAAGATACAATGAACTGGTGACACGGTTCACCCAAAAGTTCATTCACTTGACTGAGTCATTGCAACCGATCGCACACATGACGTCACAACGTGATGCAATGTTTACATCGAAAAAGGATTGATACTGCATGATGCAAAAACGTTTTTTTTTTTTTTCAAATTAAGTGATTCTTTCACGTTTTGTGAAAGTTTAAATTAAAAATCTAACAAGCGGCCCCATTTTTGCAACATGCACAACAATCAGAAAAATTCACAATAAATTCAAATTGACAAAGTCACCATTGAATTTCACAAAAATTTTACACACCCAAAAAGTTCAAATTTAGGTTATATATTTTTCCCCCCAAAAATAATGTCACAAAAATGTCCAAGTTGAGATTTGGTATAAGGTTTTGTCAAAGCATCAGCTAAATTTAATTTAGAACTCACATACATTAATTTAAACAATTTTTCATTTACTAGATTTCTCAAAAAATGATACTTGATATCAATATGTTTACTTCTTTGATTTTGTATAGGACTTTTGGAAAAATCTATTGCAGCAATGTTGTCACAAAATATTTCACAATTTTTCAAAATTAAATTCAAATTTTCATTTTTTAAAATTTTTATGATCCAGACAAATTCTTTAGCAGCCTCTGTCAAAGTGACATATTCGGCTTCCATAGTGGAAAGAGCAATACATTTATGCTTAAAGGTTTTCCACATGATAGGTGCATTATCTAGCAAAATGATGTAACCTCCCATTGAAACCCTATCATCTCTACTAGCTGCCCAATCTGAATCAGAATAACATTTAATATTTAAATTTGAAATATTTGATAACTTCAATTTAAGATTTTTCGTATACAAAACATAACCAAGGAGACGAAGTAAACCATGCCAATGTTTTTCACCATAATTAGATTGAAATTGGGAAAATATATTCAAAGCATATGTTATGTCGGGACGAGTTCTACTAGCCAAAAAGGATAAACAGCCAATTAAATTTCGATATGGTAAAGAATTACATTTATCTATTTCTAACTTACTAGTAGGCGAATCAATTTTTGAATAAACCACCCCAACCGAAATAGGAACATTACTAATTGGAATATTATAACTAGAATACAACTCGACAATTTTATTAATATACGTTGTCTGATGAATATACCAATTACCATCAATGTTTTGAAATTCAACACCCAGAAGTTTTCTTATTTCACCCAAAATTTTTAATTCAAAATGATTTCTTAAAAAATTTACAATTTCATTCAAATCAGATTTTAGTTTGCCAAAAAGTATGATATCATCGACATAAAAAAGAAGAATAACCTTATTTTTATATATGTAACAACAATTACACCAATCTAAACTAGTAAAGTTCATTTTCAAAAGTGTTTCATGGAGTTGATAGTACCACATTCTACCACTTTGGTGTAAACCGTACAAAGCTTTCTTTAACAAACAAACTTTACCAGGCTCTAGTACATATCCACTAGGTTGTTTCATATATACATTAGTATCCAAATTAGCATACAAATAAGCGTTATTTATGTCTACATGCAGATGACACCATTTAAAAAGACATACAAAAATACAGAAAAACAATCTGATTATAGAAAAATCAATGACTGGGCTAAAAACTTCTTGGAATGATTCTCCAGCTTCCTGAAGATAACCTTGAGCACATAATCGAGCACGGTATTTCACAATATTCCCTTGCTGATCTTCTTTTACCGTATATACCCACCGATTTCCCAAAATTTTACTATGTTCAGGTGGATCCACTAACTCCCATACACCGCGATTATATATGGTTTGTATTTCCTGATCCATCGCGTTAATCCAATGTTTAGATTCCCTAGAATTAATGGCTTCTTTAAAATTTAATGGAAGTTTAATTTCAGCAAGATTTCCCTCTAAAATTTCTATTACCTTTCCCTCTTTTAAATTTTTGCCCGAAAAGTCAAAATATGATTCATCAAATTCAATTTTGTTATCATTACAATATTTAATAACTTCATTTAAAGAGCGCAAGCGAATATTTGAACCTTCAATCCTATAGTAAATATCAGTTCTATCACCTGATGGTCTAGGAACAGCTTGACGCAACCAATTAATTTCGGAACAAGGTTTTAATTCTTCACTAGGACTATCACTGGAAAGCTCATCCACTCCCTGATTTGAAGTTACAGGATATTCATAATCAAAATTGTCAGGTAAGTATTTCATAACCTTTGGACTACTTGATCCAGAACCTAGTACGACATCTGCCCCTTTAGTTCCCTCATCAAAACTGACATTACATGTTTCTATGATTCTTTGTTCGTCTTCCAGCCAGACACGATAACCTCTAGTATTTTGAGCGTAACCTAACAAAATTCCTGGTTTAGATTTATCGTCCAATTTCTTTCTTTTCTGGCTTGGAACATTTACAAAAGTTAAACAGCCAAAAGTTCTGAGATGTTTCACGTTAGGCTTTTTATTGAAAAACAGTTCAAACGGGGTATGATTGCTCCCATGACAAGACCTATTCCAAACATAAGAAAAACAAAATGCAGCTTCCCCCCAGAATTTCGAAGGTAAGTTACTGTCTTTTAAAAGTGCTCTAACTCCCCCCATTAATGTCTGGTTAAACCGTTCAATTATGCCATTCATCATCGGTGTGTAGGGATTAGTTTTCTCATGCCTAATGCCACGGTTATTCAAGAAAATTTCAAAATTTTGATTGCAAAATTCTTTCCCCCCATCTGTACGAATTGATTTAATTTTCCTCCCTAAAAGCCTTTCATTACGATTTAAAAATCTTACAAAAATATTGAAAACATCCGACTTCAATTTCATAGGGTATACAGCAACGCGTTTTGAAAAATCGTCCATAATGGATAAATAATATTTCTCTCCCCTCAAAGTTAAATTTGGGACTTCACCTACATCCATGTGTATAAGCTCTAAAGGTTTAGAAGATCTCACGGCCCCAATCGATTTAAAAGAAATACTCCTAGCTTTAGTATATTTACAAATTTCACAATAGTTAACATTTTTATTCAGTTCAGGAAGACCTCTAACACTATTGTTTTTGCTAGTTCTAGAAATATATTCATAATTAATGTGACAATATCTCTTGTGCCATAAATCTTCAGGTGAAATTTTACCAATTTTTTCAGAAATGTTACAAACAGGTTCAGAATTATCACAATGTTCACTATTTTTCAAATACAAATATCTATTAGGCTTAAAGAAATATAAATTTATGTCATTTCTACGCTTTGCATAAAATAATTGATTCCAATTTTTGTCATAAACTTTAAGAATGGTATTATGACCGACAAATTTGTTACCTTCCTGTTCCAATTTAGATAATGACAATAAATTACGACGGATTTCAGGATTGTACAGAACATCTTTCAAGATAATTTTCCTATGTCTACCATTAATTTTGACCAACAATTGAATTGTACCAATCCCTAAAATATTGCTTTGTTTACCGTCAACAGCCATAGACATTTTTAAGTTATTAACTGGTCTAAAATCAGAGAAAAGATTTTTATTTTTAGTGACATGTGACGTAGCTCCAGAATCGGCAATCCACGTTATATCTGAGTCAGATGAAGTAATATTCAAAGCTTCTGACTCATTAATTTCACTCACATTATGTTGAGAATTAGAAGACCCTTGAGAAAAATTTTTAGAATTTAACTTTGCCTTAAATTTAAAACAATCAACCTTTTTATGCCCAAAAATCCCACAAAAATTACATTTCCCTTTAAATCTATTTTTACTAAAATTTGACACAGGTTTACAACTACTTTTACAAGGATGGATCTTACCGGCAGGTAGCGAATTCGGAACGGTCACATACACAGCAGGTGTCTGTAGTGGAACGTTCATTTCAGAAATTCTATTTGCTTCGAGCAACAGTTCTTGTTCTATTTTCAATGGGGTAAAGTCCACGTCAGACCATCTGTAGATTTGCTGTACAATGGATGCAAACTCAGGGGGTAAACTCCGGATATACTGGAAACCTATGTAAAGGTCGGACATCGCATGGCCAACTTCTTTTAATTGTGACGCGGCTGCTTTCACTCGGCAGATGAAAAGACCAACCGTTTCTCCGTCTTGAAACTTGACTTGAAAAAATTTATCCAACAGGGATATTAATCTGGCACGGGTGTCAGGTTCAAAATACTTGCACAAGATTTCCCAAGCTATCTTTCCTTCAGTAGTGCATTCGATGAGAGGCTTGAATTCTTCTGACAGGAACTGATAAATAGTAGTATAAGCTCGAGTTCTTCTAAGATTCAATTCCGCTTTATCTCGGAACGTCAATTTTTCTTCTTCAGGTTTCTTTTCTTTTTCGTCAGCTTCGATGAATTCCCAGCTGCCCGAATGACGCAAGACAACTTGTATGTTTCTCTTCCAAGTATTCCAATTATTGGCATTTAGTAAAGGTATTGTAGGGACTTCCATACTTTCAAAAATTTCACGATGTTTTAAAAATTCTTCAGAGCATAAAAATTCAAATTTTCCAAGTTCTTCAGGTTATGGCCAGGAATTGCAAAGTCCAGGTGACCTGGGCCCATAACCACTTGTGAGCATTATGTGTAGTGAAATTTAGACTTACTACACCGCTAGTAGAAGTGAACTTGCAAATAAAAATGTCCATAGCCTGAAGTTGGAAAGAAAAACACGTGAAGCATTTTTCCTCATGGAAAATCTGTATTTATTATCCACAAAGGATTACTTAAGTTGACGAACAACATCTTCATTGATATAAAAAAAACATTTAGACGAATAGACAAAGATTAGCCGCTAAAATACAACGATACATTCAGCTTTTACGAACATGCTGATTCCTAGGAATATATGGCATTTACGTAACATACAAAAATAAGCCTAAAGGCGTTTTAAGACTTTAAAATAGACATCACGTTGTATTACGCCCTGCCAGGAGTAAAGGGCACTGGCAGACATCACGAAATCACGTACAACACATTTTGCGGCTATGTGAGGTGAGAGAGAGAGAGAGAGAGAGCGAAAAAGATCGCTCGAAGTATTTAAAGGTCTTCACATGGCTTTCAAATTAAGAATATGCAAAATATAAGATGTGTTGCCAATGCAAGAAAGTTAAAGATATGTTGCCAATCAAAAAGTAACTCAATCTACAAAAAATTCTCGCGGTTATAAGATACAATGAACTGGTGACACGGTTCACCCAAAAGTTCATTCACTTGACTGAGTCATTGCAACCGATCGCACACATGACGTCACAACGTGATGCAATGTTTACATCGAAAAAGGATTGATACTGCATGATGCAAAAACGTTTTTTTTTTTTTTCAAATTAAGTGATTCTTTCACGTTTTGTGAAAGTTTAAATTAAAAAATCTAACACGCCTGAATAGATTTGAAAAATTCTTTTTTTGTTTGAAAGGGTATACTTTCCAGATGGTCCCATGGCAATTTTGTCTAGATCTGATGAGGGTTCCAGGAGAAATCTAAGAAGCTTTAAATTCCATTCGTTGTGGCTTGCGTTGGCTGAGCGATACGTCACAGTTCGCACGGTTTTGCCGTGAACGGTGCATTTTCTCGACAGAGGGGTCTTGTCTTGAATAATATTTAATCCTCACGCCATCGGGATGTTTTATTTACACGACGCCGCCGAGTAGTTTTAATTACACTCTTACAAATGTATTTATTACTCATGTAGCAAATCAGTAAATTAAACGCATTTTGCTACTAAAATAGTTGAATTTATTGATTTGATGTTGTTGTTTTTACTTTCTTCTATATCTAATATATAGAAAAAAGTATTGGATTCGTGCAAATTTTCGAATTTCGAATTTTGACGGATTCGAACGTTTTGAGGTGTGCTGAGTCCATTTCGACTATTTTTGGAAAATGTCTGTCTGTCTGTGTGTATGTGTGTGTGTATGTGTGTGTGTGTGTGTGTGTGTGTGTGTATGTGTGTGTGTATGTGTGTCACGTCTGTGTGTGACCAGTTTTTTGTGGCCGCTCTACAGCAAAAACTACCACATGAAATCGAACGAAATTTGGTACACATATGTGCCCCAATGTGAACTTGTGCCCATTGATTTTTGGCGTGAATTCCTCCAAGGGGGTGGAGCAATGGGACGTTTTTTGAGTTTTGCGTGATTGCTATTCCCCAGGAAGTAACTGGCTGAATCAGACAAAATTTGGTCCATATGTTGTCCCTAACAGGTACAGATCCTGATTCAATTTTGGTGTCAATAGCTCAAACGGGGGTTGAGCTATAGAACGTTTTTTGCTGTCAATTGTGACTGCTGTATCTCAATAAATAATGAACGTAATCAAACAAAAATTTATCGACAAGTAGCCCTTATAGGGTATAAGAAATGATTCTATTTTGGTGTCAACAGCTGAAAAGGGGGTGGCGCAATCGAACGTTCTTTTTTTCCATTGTGAGTGCCATATCTCCAGAAGTAATGCTACGTTCTGGATGAAATTTGGAATACATATGAATCCATAAGTTAACAGGCGTTGGTTTAATTTTGGCGCCAATCGCTCCATGGGGGGGCTGATTTTTTTTTATTTGTGTGAATAAAAATAGCTTTTTAATTGCAACAATAAGAAAGATAAATCGTAACAGACTGTCGTCTGCGTTCAGCTCGTGCTTTTAATTGCATGGAAATGATCCGAAATATTCATAGACTAATAATAAGAGTAGACCGAGCTTTCTCATTCTTGCTGATGAAGAAAATTGGTTCATAGATGTATCATGTGACTAGTGGAAGGGCTTGGCGAAGACTTTGGCAGCATGGTTGCTAGATGGCAGCATTATCTATAGTTTGGCACTCGACATGTATTTTAAGACAATGTGTTTTCATTAAAAAAACTTCCAGATGCAAAGATTGAACTGTTTTTCTTTTAGTTATGCATTATTTTGACATTAGTAATAGTTTTTGATCAGTTTTCGGTAACTTTTATTTCATTTGGAGCTGTCAGCGTTGGCGTGAACGAAATGGCGTAAACGTTTTGTGTTAACGCAAATATGTACTAATCGGTATCTTAAATTGAAACTGTAGGTAAAAATCTTACCGTTTGCTGATTCTTCTTGGTCGCTTGCATCTTTTATTGCTTAGAGAGTTATTGAAATTGACTAAAGAAAATGCACAATACTATCTAAACGAAAAACTCACTATATTAACAAAATATTTACAACTTAGAATAATAAATTTACAAATCGGACTCCATAAAAGATCATTCTTCCGTGTTCCATCAATTCTATTTATTTTATTTCACGCTGGCGTTGATCGTCTGCTACGATTAACGCCCGCTGTTGCTAGGATATCCACCAGTCACATGGTTTGGTTTATGAGCAGCAAAAGGGTTGCCATAGCTCGGTCTACTCTTATTATTAGTCTATGGAAATATTATCTCAATGATTAAAAATTTTTAACTGTTGCCATCTTGATTTTGTTAACAAATAAATGTTGGTAATTATTTTAAGCAAGGCTTTTAAAATAATTTTCAATTTTCATTCTTTGCTTTGCTTTTGAGATAAATCAGGAATTCGGAACTCCAGCGCTCGAATACGCTACCTTGCGGTGATTTACAAAACTGCAAATGAAACTAAAACATTGCCACGTTGCGTTCCACGTGTGTCTGTTGACGTAAACACAGGCAGTTTGTTCTGAGTATTTATTAACGCAATCGATGTGTCTTAGTTTGCTTTCAGCTACAGAAATTAATTCGTCCCTTAGTAGTATTCTCGAGCTTCTCAAAATAATGTTAGTTTTCATTATTTCCTTAATAATTGGTGAAAGCGAAAATTCTGGATTAACAAACTTGGATAACGTTATACAAGGTAAAAAATTTTATTGTTTTGCATGAATTTGTAAGAATATGGGGTTTTTTTTTAATCTTAAATTAATTAAACTTACCATATTTTACAGCAGCATTTAGTTGGAATGGACAGTATGCAAAATATTTTCTTGAATATATTATCGTAGAACAAAATGAATAACCGAGAAAGAATTTACTTTATTCCTTTTATTCTCAGCTGAAAGGTTTCGTCAAATTTGTTTAGGGTTATAGTTTTAGTATAGAGCGAGCAAAGTAGCCTTGGCGAGATTTCGCGTTTTCAGTTAAACCATTTTTAATTTTTATCATGAGTGGAATAAAATGGTAGTAAGATTACAGAATTCGATAAGTGATAAGAAATAATGGTCAATCAACTGAAAAGAAAACTACCACCATATATCCGTGAGAATTTTGTTGATGATTTGCATAACATGACACAATTAAATCGTAACTCAGAAATTAGAAAAATCGAAACAGAAAATTTTTAAATTAACCGATTCGGGAATTCGAGAGAAATAACTCAGCTACAAATGGAAAACAATAAGCGCTAGCCAAGCAAGGCAAAAAAGTATCATCTTCTTTCGATAACAATTTGTAATGTCATATTGAATTTTCTAGCATTTATTGTTATTCTTGTCAGGCCACAATTATTATTTAGTTTTTTCAAGAATTGATAAATATCGAATTCAACATCGTGGAAATAGCTGCTTAGAACTACGAGCTACGTAGTTTGCATTAATCTTTGACGTTTAGTAATGCTTCTTGAATTCTCATTTCTTTCTACGTGGGCCAGAATATCCACAAGACTCTGAAAATTAATTTAAAAAGAATAAAGCGAAAAAATCATACGTACGAACAAAAATCACAACACTTTTAGCATTTTCTTCGTTACCATGTGCGTTTGTTTTAGTTTTTAAGTCCGCCATTAGACAGTGACTTCAGTGCCCCCTATAGTTCGTTGGAGTTGCGAATTGGGATGGTCATCAAGTTTCGGCATGTGTAATTTTGTTTTCGTTGGGAATATTGCTTCCTCGTTAAGCATGGGGAGGGATCAGAATTATAAGAAAGATATAGAAGAAAGTTTCGTGATTGCCACAACATACTAGTTTCTTTTTGCTAATAAATAACTTTATTTAGTCATTAAAGTATTTTTTTTTAAATATTTCAGTTTTTAAATGTATTTAGTGTCAAATTCAAGGGGAATTGAAGACGAAAATCCTCACCCTCCCCTCCTCCGACGATTAAATTTATGTTCCTTAAATAACTATATCGTAACTGGTGTCCGATTTCTGAAGTTTGACAAGTATTCTAGATTTAATATTTCATGACGTCGTCAGTTTAATTTGCAGTTATGGCAATACTAATTAACAGTATTCGTCGGAATTTTTTTATGTACAGGGTGGTTATAAAATAACGTGAGGTGTTCAGAGCCCTCTAGCGAGTGAAGTATTGGACGAAATATTGTCAAATTTCATGGGCGTACACAGCAGGCCATGGGATTTTGATTTCTGAAATAAAAAAATATAGTACGAAAAATCGCCACCAGGGGAAATTTTGGCGTTAAAAAGGTGTATTACTGTGAATATTGAAGAATTAAATGCTAACTGATAAAATCGGCGTTACTTTTTTGTGCAAAATATGATTCTTACGTACAAATGAGGCTCAATAAGACCGACTCCAAAAATTTCCAGGTATTGCCTATACAATGCACAATGTTTTGCGCAAATCCAGAGTGGGGGGATTTAAAATCTCCTACTTGTAAAGTAATTCAAGTTTTCAAAGTTGAGATATGGGAAACATGTCGTAGATACACCACACCGTGAAACGTCACAAGGTGAAAGTTTGGGCGACCACGGTGGCCATACCGTAGGAAATGTATGATTAATAAAACTGCTATCAAAGAAATGTTGGCGCTACACACTCCGATTTCCGATTTCCGACTCCGAGTCACAACTGACTACGACTGTATTCATGTCGAGGACTGCATACTAAGTGCCTTGCCTCCATTATTTTTTTATACCGATAGATGGTAGCACCATCACTGGATCGTACAGTTAATGAGAATTTAGAACTAGTCCAGGAGCTAATAGCTACCTGGTGCTAGCACCCCCAGAGGCATCGTTTCATTTGGAGGACATTGAGAACACGAGCATATTTAACGTCGCCCAGTCCCCTTTAATGACGAAGGTGGATCTTCGACCATCGAGGTTCGAACTCAGGACCCTCCGGCCCCGAATCCGACACTCTACCGATCGGGCTACCACGGCCCTCGCTATACATTCAATAACTAAAGCCGAACGTGGGATGGTGCACCATAGTGATGGGCATAATCGAGATCTTTTGATAATCGAGATCTCGGGAATCGAGTACTTCTGATAATCGAGTGATTGATAATCGAGATCTTTTTAAGTCGATCACTCGAGTGATTGATAATCGAGATCTTTTGAAATCGAGAACTCGAGTGATTGACTTCTCGAGATCTTCCGAATCGAGTACTCGAGCGATTGACTTCTCGAGATCTTTTGAATCGAGTACTCGAGCGATTGACTTCTCGAGATCTTTTGAATCGAGTACTCGAGCGATTGACTTCTCGAGATCTTTTGAATCGAGATCTCGAGTTGTTTTAAATCGAGATCTCGAGATGTTTCAAATCGAGATCTCGAGATGTTTCAAATCGAGATCTCGAGACGTTTGAATCGAGTACTCGAGTAGTTCATTTTCTGAGCTTTTCCAAAATTGAATTGACTACTACGGGGGTGCCCACTAAAAGGGGGTGGGGCATGGCGCAGCCTGTGCAACTAAAATTTTTAGAGCCGGTTTTTTGAGAGGTTTTTTTTAATCTCATTTTCGAAAGGGGGGAGGGGGTCCATGGCGCAGCCTGCGAAACCGAAATTTTTAGAAACGGTTTTTTTAGAGTTTTTTTTTTTTTTTTAATCTCATTTCGGGAGGGGGGGGGGGAGAGCTCTTTCTAGACGGATGCTTCGTAACATTTGAGAGGGTGCGCCATCGCCCTGCGAAAGGGGGGAGGTGGACTCCCTTGACTTCAGTTGAATTCCCGAGTTGTTTTGGCAGGGGTGCGCTCGAGATAGGAATGTGACATTTAGCCTACCATTTAGGAGTATAATAAGGGGTGAACCCTCCCGGCTTTTAGAAGTTTTAGGTTAAGTTGGGGGGGGGGGTATTGACACCCCCCTTTTAGAAGGGGAATCAATACCACTCCCTCCAAATTCCATGAAAAATTCTAGTTTTTACAATTAAGTGGGACTAGTTTTTTGTTGTTTTCCGATAAAATTAGCAGATAGGGGAGATCGGGGCAAGATGACTATGCTAACAATTTTCGTGGTTTATTAATTTATTTTTAAGGATAGAAAAATTAATTTTACATGAGCTGTTAGAGTAGTCTTTTGTAGTATTAAATATATTGCCATTTAATTTTTCAAATAAAAATAACGAAGGATATTTTTATTTTTTCATAACCTTAACAAATCGTCATCTTGCCCCAGTACTGGGGCAAGATGACTTTGACCTAGGGGCAAGATGACAACGTTGAAAAAGGTTGAACATATTTTATGTTTTGAATATGTTACCTAGTTTTACAAATGATAACTGTGTTTTAACATCTTACTAAGTATCAAATTAAGGGTAATGCGTTGTAGCGTAATGTTCAAGTGCTAAGTTCTGCAGCTAAAAATAGTCACAAATAAAAATACCATTTTCATGATTGGAACATTCCTCATGCCACCACTCTTGGCTTTTACAGCTCTGGATCCATTCTTCTGTTGGAGAGTCTCAAAATTTCACTTTCCAAGCAAGGCATCTTAGAACACTATTCTTTGAATTTGTTGCAACTGGATTGCTTGGCATGAATACGGGCCCGCACTAATAGACTTGGGCCTACAGGAATTTGGTCTGAGTTTTTTTTTGTTTACTCCCTTTTTAGCTTCACGAGCTTATTTTCCCTGTTTTTTTTAAATAATTCTTTTTTTCCGCTTTGCTCCTTGTTCTGACATTTCTTTGACGGGTGTGTTTGTAAGAATGTTTGATCTTCAGTTTTTGTTTTCTCGCATTGTGTTGCTTTAAGGCAATGCATTAAAATCAAAAACACTAACATGCTTCTTTGGTGTATCGGAATTAGCATTTGCCATAACTTCTTCGTCTGGAGGGTTTATATGTTGGTTTTCTATTCCCAAGGTCTCAGGATTAGCACTATTATTCAGTTTCAGAGCCAACAACGTCATAGTCCACTAAAAAACAAGAAAATTATGAGACTCGATACCTCATTCTTTAAACCCTTTATCGGCATTTCCAACTATAGCTGCTTTGAAGTAAGCGGTGCTCAAAAGCACACCAATGTTTTTTTTTTTTTTTGTGATAGTTTGTCCTTGATGAATGACCCTAAAGTTGTCACATGCTTGGCTATAGTAGGTTTTTAATGGGCAGAAAAATGACGTATCAGGAGCTAGAGACGATGCGATGTGTGAAATGATAACCCAACCATGATAATGTTTTTTCACTGCGATATAAGATAGCCTGCAAAGCTTTGTGAGATTTATGATTGTCAATAATCAGCAGAGCAGGAGATTCTTTGCTTGGTTTAATTCATTCAATTAGTCATTTGGTCAACTAGTTTATAAATAGCCCTTGGTCACCCACTTTCGAACGATACCTACCTTGATTCAATGCGTCCTTTAGCCCCAGAGGAGAAGCGCAAGGTCGCGTGGACAAACAGACAGCGTTTACAGGAATTTAATAAAGTGGATAACATAGTTAGTTTAATAAATTCCGAAACACGGGCAATAGGCAAACTCGTCATCTTGCCCCGCGTTGCTGCCCGTCATCTTGCCCCAGACTGCCTGTTTGAACTGATTCTTCTTCATTGCCATAGCAGAAGGCGATTAATTGACATATATTATTGGTAATAGGTAGTATTTAAACTAAGTTACTCATAAATACTCAAGAGACACGATATATCATATATGTATATGCAGCAGAGCTTATTTACACATGCATAAAAGTTATATCGTGGCAACGGTAAACAATCAGAGCTTCAGAACTAACACAAATATGGCGATTTCTGCATCTCTATACTATTGCTGAACGAACAGCGGATACGAGAGCCAGTAGCATTCAGTTGATGCAGTTACCTAGTTTAAAACGGAAAAATTAAGGCATTCGTCATCTTGCCCGGCTCGTCATCTTGCCCCGGTCTCCCCTACACCTTTTGTCCCCTTACCCTCCGGTAAAGTTCGAAATGCAAGCTTGTTTTAGGGGGTCGATTCGATAGATTTTAGTCTTCATTTTGGGGTCGCAATCCTTGGGGGATTGCAGGTTCGACTAGATTCCCTGTTAGCTTGTCAGAAACTAGGAGCTCGGCATTTGGGCGACTGAGTGATTTATTCGAACGGTTATGCATTTAAACTAATGATTTTCATTTATCACGTGATTATTTCGAATGGTTTCGGACTCTCAAACACGAAGTTAATAATGTAAACAAGTAGGGGAATAGTTGCTCTGCGCAAAAGTACTCATTCTTTCCTAGTTTATAGCTTTGCTTTTTTTTTTTTTTTTTGATGTTCTTGTTGAGAGTAGTTGAGTATATTTATCTGATTAATACATGAGGAGGGAGGGTAAAATATTTCTGATTGCGTTTTCCAGAGGATTGGGATTCCCAGCGCATTGAAAAGTGTACAAGTGTGGCTTGAAGTGCATTGAAGTTCATGATTATTTTTTTTCTTTCTTGATCCGCTCTTTTTTATTTTTATTTTTCATTCGTCGACTTTAGGAATATGCAATAACAGTAAAAGTGTTGAGAGTGAAGTTGAAATGTTTTTGAGTGCATTAAAAAGAAATATTGAAGTTTGTCGTGTGGGATTAATTTTAGCTTCCACTCTTCGGCCCAATTTTTAAATAAAAATTACATTTTATACAGATTTTTTTTTTTTTTTGAAATTCCATACGCAAGATATTTGTGACTTCTTGTGTGCGTAGCATTTATTTTCGCGTGGGTAGTTAAATTTAAGTATTTTGCTTGTTTTACTCGCTTCTGTTTATGTCATATTCCTTATAGTTTCGTAAATGTTAATTAGTATATTATTTTCTCAACTTAAAAATTTTCAGTCAATTAATGTGCTGATTTTATGTTTTTTTTTTTTTTTTTTGTAAAGTTGAGGCAAAACTGCTGAAAATGCTTAGGCTCGCAACGGTCCATTTCGGAACTTAAGGTTCCGTAGCTACGTTTCATTTTCCATGCGCTGGTCCTCAAATAGGTTAAAATTGATTGTCAAGTTTCTCTGAAAAGCAAATTACGTATTCGGTTTTCAAATCATCCGAGATGCTCGATAACCGAGCATTCCACAGCAAACAATATATTATACAAGAGAGAGCGCGGGGGAGGGGGGTAAATGGCGCAGATCGCGCCATTGAAGTTTTGAAGAGGAGAGGGTAACTTAAGCGGGCTTTAATTTATTTTAGGGGGTTCAACGTCGCATTTGAGGGATGAGTGTCATCGTCATGGGGGGGGGCATCACTGAATTATAAACACCTTGCGTTTAAACATTTCATTAACGTTTTAACATGGCTGTCACAGCGTTAACAATCGCTTTCAAACGTTTACTCAACGAAGTGTGCTCTCTGAGTAACCCCATTAGAAAAAAAGCAGAAGCAAATATTTGATTCAATAACTTTATAGAATGACAGGGGTGACACATTTGAGAAGCAATTATTTGATTCTAAAACCTTATAGAATGACAGGGGTGTCCGTCCGCCCCCTGTGCGAGCTTTTTATGACAATCCTCCCTCCCCCAAGAAACGATAATCCGAAAAAGGGCTAAGACTACTTAAATTTTCAATTACACGGTTTGTACCATACCGGTCAAGGGCGCCCATATGCAAAATTTTAAGGGGGGGGGGGCTCAGATATTCTCCCCATGGTTTAATAGGATATTTTCCCCATAGAAACCGATTTCAGTACAGATTAGAGTTATTAAAATTTTTACATTTTTAATAACTTATTGATTAATTGCTGGAGAAGAAATGATTTTACATTTTTGCAAAAAAAAAAAAAAAAAAAAAAAAACTAAAAGCAAGGATGTCCTAATTTCAAAGAAGGGGGAGGGGGCTTGAGCCCCACTTGCCCCCCCCCCCCCTATATGGAAGCCCTTGATACCGGTTTAATATATTTTTAAGTTTAACAACTCTCAAGTTTAAACCTGCTAGTATCGCCCAGCGACTTGCCCATATTATCATTATCCCTCACTTTTTAATAAAAATTGTACATACGTACGTATTTAATCTTAATAACTGTCAAGTTCAAAACAGTATGGAAAGCGTTTCTCTATCCTTTGCTTCAAGATTTCACCACCGGATCACACCAGAGGTGGATACAGAAAACCATTTGAATGGGGGTGGGGGTCATGCTGAAGAAAGCCCTCCCCCATGAACGAAATTCCCGTTTTAAGTACGAAAAAATTCGGAAACTTTTTTGGGGGTCAATAAAAAGCCCCAAATCGGTCAGGAATAAGGCACATAATTGGGGATAAACGTTACAAATTAATTTCATAAGCAATAAAACAAAGTAGTAGTTCAAATATTTTCTTTGAAAAATAATTAATGTATTGAAAAGATAAGATACTGTCATCGTTTGCATTTTATGCATAAATTATTTGAACACAATGTGTACGGATACTATTCTCGAGAGTTCAGGGGGGGGGGGGTCATGACCCCCACGACCCTCCATTGTATCCGCCACTCACACAACACATGCCCCTCCATAAATCTGCTCATATGATAATTAACAATTTTCGTTCTAAAAATATCGTTCGATTATTAAGGAATCTCTCAATTATCGAAAATTCGAAGCCAAACATTCAACTATTACCCCATTCGAATAAAGCAAGTGAAAAGCAATCATTCGATTTTAAAAATCATTCCAAATCTATCCATTTCAAGAGCAAATAGCACCACCTATGAAGCTCTTCCCCCAAGAGCAATACCCCTAAAAGAGACAAAATCCCCTAAAAATTACAATCCCGCAGTTTACGTCAAAACTCCCCCCCCCCCCCTCCCCTCTTATTTGCACCCATAGGAATGAATTACACGAAAAGTTAACCACTTGTTTTATTAAGAAATAACTAAGTACCTTTGTGCCGAGAAGTAACATGAAATAACAAATGTTTTGTATCCCAAATATACAGAGTACTGCAGAAACGTGTTTTGGAGTTTTCAGGTACCCTTTTTTCAACAAAATAGTAAGCTTTTACATATAAGGGGCCATTCCTTTGTTACATATGGATGATTTTGGTCATTTTTGATCCTTTCCCCCCCATGTAAGGGTACGTAAGGTTTTTCAAACCCCTCCCCCTATTCTTACGTAAGATTCCATTTCGTTTTTAGAAATAATGAAATAACTAATCTAATATCACTGGAATCGAAATTTAATTCACTATTATTAAATTAAACCTTTTTGCGTGAAGAAATATTTACTAAAAAGTTGGAATCTAGACTGAATGTGTTTTCGACATTTTTTTGTATATGATGCGATAGTAGTTTAAAATAAAACATGCCATACATAGTGCAATTCTTTTATTATGTTTTACATAATTAATTCTTCGTAAAACAAATAAAAAAGTCATCCTAATACGTTTTTATTTTCCAGACGCAAATGAAACATCGGCTTGGAAAATACTGCTTAAGAATGCGTTTGAACCCCTCTCCCCCCCAAAGTATGCAGACATTTTTCCACCCCCACCCCCACGGGACCCTTACGTAATTAATGAATGGTCCGTAAAGACATCCAGTAATGTCCTTACATCCACAATCTCACTATTTTGCGTTGAAAAAAGGGTTCCTTGAAACCCCGAAACACGTGTCTGCAGTGATCTGTATATTTGGGCTCTAAAACGTTTGTTATTGCCTATTACACTTGTATCATTACCCAATCGTATAGTCGAAGGTGAACGTAAGGGGGAAGACGTCCCCTCAGGTTTTCAACTTATGTATTCCCCCTTTTTACCTGAACTATAATTTTAATGCCTCTCAAGTTAGAACCTTATATAAGCGCCTCCAACCTTTACTTCCACCACCGGGAGACAACACATGTCTCCCACAGACCCGTCCATGTGTTTATTCATTAACACCTTTCGCTCAAAACATATCATTAGACTACCAAGCATCCCCAAAGAATCATTTGATAATCAAGCATTCAACAGTATACATTCGATTATAACACTATTCGAATGAAACATTCGAAAGGCAATTATTTGATTGTAATACCATTTAGATCGCAAGGGGATCTATTCCTCAAGTGTGCTGGCACACTTTTTAAAATTAGGGATCCTCTCTCCCCCTCAAGAAGGACACTCCCTAAAAAAGTCGAATGTCCATTAGGAATTTCAATGGCTCAGTCTGCGCAATGACCCACCTCCCCTGTGGGTTCCTCAGCGCAGCCCGTCTTTCGGGGGCTTAAGGGTTAAAAGGTTTCAATGCAAATTTTTGCGGAAGACAGAAAAAAACCATGCTCATTCATAAGTAAAATCATTAACTTTTCAAAGCCAGCCCTTTGACCGCCTAAATGACGGATCCGCCCCTGCAACTAAAACACTTCAGAAGCAAGGGTGCTCACCCGCCCTGAGGTCAAGCCCCCCCCCCCCCACCCTCAATGTCGCAGAGACCTCCCCCCAACAAATGAGAAAAATACCCCTTAAAACACCCCCCTAAAAAAGTCAATAGCACAGTCTGCGCCATGCCAACCCCTCCATAGGTGGGCACCCTTGTCTGAAGTCAACTATATTGAGAGGTTCATTCGATTATCAAATCGATCGAAGAATAACACTGCTCGAGTGATTGACATCTCAAAAACTCAAGATCTCGAGAAGTTCAAAGCGAGAACTCGAGCAATTGATCGCTCGAGAACTCGGAAAGTGACAATCGAGAACTCGAGCAGTTGATCGCTCGAGTTCTCAGAAAGTGATAATCGAGAACTCGAGAAGTTCATCGCTCGAGAACTCGAAAAGTGATAATCGAGTACTCGAGAAGTTCATCGCTCGAGAACTCGAGAAGTGGTAATCGAGAACTCGAGATACGATAATCGAGAACTCGTGGTAATCGAGTTCTCGAATGATCTTGAATAATCGAGTGATTCGATTATGAGAACTCGATTATGCCCATCACTAGTGCACCATTCCATGTGAATATTATCCAGGAAACAAATCCTTGCTGCCGCGCCGAAATTTCTTCGTGACGACTTTTGGTATTATCTTTCTCTTGTTGCAAATTTAAATCCCGTGTTGGTTTTATTGAACCTCATTTGTAAGCAACAAACATTTGAAGAAAAATCTCGATGTGTGCTGAATTTTTTGGCATTTAATTCTTTAGTATTCGCAAGTAATACACTTTTGTAGAGTTAAAATTTCCCTGGTGATGATTCTTGGTACTATTTTTTTTACTATAGAAATCGAAATCATATTCGGATTCAGGGGGTCAATTTGCTTACTCCAAGGCACTATCATTATTAAGTTGGCGTAAAAGAAAATCATGTGATGCACACATCAGCTCGTTTACCTTTTAGTTCCTCTTTGTGTTTTGAAGTCGGTTCTTTTTTTATTTAAAAATAATTTATTTGATTGAGCTATTTCGTCCCAAGTTTCTTTTTAAATCTGCAAAATTTTTCAAAGACGTTAAATGTCTTATTCCTAGCACATTTATTGATTAATTTTCGTGGCATAAAAATAAACTAAAGCGACTGAACTCGAATACTTTTTGTGGAACGTTGAGATGAATTTTCTCTCACTTTTTAACGCGCATCTATTACCTTTTTCCTCCTCACCAAAGTCAGCGGAAAGGAAATGAAAATTTTTGTCGATCTTGTTATTTCTGCGCCAATATTTGCATTTAATTACTCATTCGCGTCCTCAGATATGACTGTCGAATCAACGAAAAATTGTTTACTTAATATTTCCTTGGCTCTGTCGTTTCTGTCCAATTTGTCAAAGTTTCGGGACCAAACCTATGGTTAATGCGGTGAAATAGAAATTGTTTTTACCTGCTTTTATGGACACCAGCAGGACACTTCCTTATTAGACCGGGATCTGAAGGGGGTTGAGCATGCATGGAAAGGCTGACGCAATATTATTTCTGATAATTGTTACAGGCACGATGGTGATTATGAAACCACATGTCGTCGCCCCCCTGGGTGGTCGACAACCCCGGGGGAGGGGGAAAGCAGTGGGGGAGCCGCTTGCTAAAACACTCATAACTCGCGAACTATTTGAGATAAAACACTGAAAAAAGTGGCAATCGACGCAACAAAACAAGGACTTCATAAAAGCTAAATATGACTATGATCATATCTTTGTTAGTTTCTGAGTAAAATTCTATTTTTCGCAAACAAGCGAAAAATTTGAATAAAATACGCATTTTTTTTTTCAATTTGTCAAAGTTATTTAACTATTTAAGGAACGAATAAAATCTGAAATATCATTATCCAGTTTGTTTAAAATTACTTAAATATTATCAAAGCATTGAAAAGTGAAATAAAAGCAAGCTCAAAAAGGATTTGAGGTAATTCACAAAAGGGAAAAAAAAAAAAAAACAAGTTTGCTGAATGTACCTTGAAGACTCGACATAAACCAAAGTAAATTTTGTGGCTCTCCTGTTTTGGCGGTTATATTTCGTAATATTATCAAAACAATGTCCCAGTTAAGTAATTACTTAATCTTTAACGCATTATAGCTGCTTAGTATGGGTCACAATGGGACTTTTTTAAAAATTAAAACATGCAAGTTTGCAAGTACGAAGTAATTACGGAAAGGATAAATGATCAGCATAACCGTTTTGCAGATTTTACACCTGAGTTATGAAACATAGTGAGCGAGGCTATTGCCACATAAGCAGCATCAAAATTCCAGTGGAACGTTAAAGAAAATGTGAATAGTCTCTTATCCAGAGAAGTCCTGCAATGGCAATATCTTCAATAGCGACTGCAAAACAGCAAAAGAAAACCAAAAAAAAAACATTTAAACTGGGAAACGTTAGCTCAAAAGTTATGTTAGTACATCTAAAAATCATTCCCACACAATAAGCCCAATGCTAGGTTAGGTTCATCAGAATGGTTCACTGAAAAAAAGCGCGAGGTCCGATTTCGTGAATGTAATTGAAAATGATACTTCTTGCAGCAAAACTCTGGAAAAAGCACCCTATTTTAAGAACAAAGTTCAAGTTATCGATGGAATGAATGACTCTGGTCCATAATGTCCCTAACACTACTTTCAAATGTAGCAAAGATTTTGCAGGTCTCCAAATAAAAAATAATAAAATTTTCTCTCCCAATAGTCAAACTACACGAGTGGACCTTAAACACGATTGGTACATCTCACTGTCGTTTTCATAACTTGAAAACCAGAAGTTCCGGAAAGTACATTACACAATAATTTCTTGTCGTTTCCATCAGAAATAAATATAATATCAGCTCTTTACCATGCTCATGCAATTCTTTCCAACATGTGCTATGAAGTATTGCTCAACTGTACTATTGAATCAATTCCCCTGTATCTTAGCAGTGCCTTTAGATGTAACCAAGTTTGGGTTTCACTTGAATGAAAATAAAACAATAAAGCCCCACACCTTATGATGCAGCCAGTGTTACCAGAGAGTTTAATTCCACCCTGCGCAGGCAAGAACTGTAAATAATCTTGTAAATGTTTTATTAATAATTCATCTTGCTGTAAATGCTGTGCTTTTAAGACTAAAGCAAAAACCCATAAACTACAAAATACTCGGAAGAGAACGATTCAATAGAACAATTACAAGTCAACAAAAAAGAGTATTATCCAGCTTTCAGAATTTCTGATATATTAATGCTTTATGTACGCATATTGGTATTCTACAATTATTTTTAATAAGCATTATTTTACTAATTTTGTTTAATTAGTTTTATTAGAACTCTAGTGTATAATTTTATATTTATATTCGTTTTCATAAAAGCTCAAGCTTCTCATTTTTTATATTTATTTAGTACATATTATTTCTTGCATCATAGTACATATTATTTCTTGCATCATTGTTCTTTGTTGAGTAAATTATAAGAAGAAAGATCCGCAAAACAGTACCCGCAATATTCTTTTGTGCAAATTGAAAACACAAATTAATAGAAATAAATTAAAATTATATTTGAATTGAAACTACTCTGGGCCTGGTTCCCTAGTTCCTCTCAAATTTAAAGCAGTATATAACAAAATTAAAGCCATAGTTAAATACTTTGCAATTAGAATAAGTTTGTAAACTGAAGAATGAATAGTTCGTCATAAGGATAATATGGCTATTTTTTTCTCCTTAGCATACTGCCGTTTTATTCAATGCGCTAACTTAGGCAAGTGCTTGCATTTTCTATTTCGCTTTTTAACGCTCACGTTGGTAATAATTAAGTAGTTTTAAACAAACTGAATAATGAAATTTCAGGTTTTATTGATTCCCTAAACGGTTAAATAATTTTAAAAAAGAACTTATCTTTGAAAATAAAGCTTTTCGTATTTTATTCAAAACTTTTGTATGGCTGCTAAAAAAGGAATTTTAATTAAAAAACCAACAAACATAAGACCATAAACATATTTAGGTTTTTCAAGTCCTTGTTCTGTTGCATCTTTTGCCACTTTTTTCAGTGTTTTATTTCAAATAGTTCGCGAGTTATGAGTGTTTTAGCAAACGGCTCCCCCCACTGCTTTCCCCCCTCCCCCGGGGATGTCGACCATCCAAGGGGGCGAAGACATGTGGTTTCATATTCACTATAGTGTCTGTGACATTAATCAGAAATAATTTTGCGTCAGGTCTTCCATGCATGCTCAAAATACCCCTTCAGATCATGAACTATAATACAAATCGTGTTCGAGCTTGCTACTGTCATTTTGTTTTTCAACGTGTTAACAGTACTTAAATGATTTTAACAAACTGAATAATGATATTTTGGACATTATTTGAAAAAAAAATCGAACAATTTTGATTTGGAATTTATTTTGGTCAAAAAAAGTTTGTTTTGCGCATTTTATTCAAAAATTTTGCTTGTTTGTGAAAAATGGAATTTTACTCAGAAACCAACAAAGATAAGTCCATAATTATATTTAGCTTTTATGAAGCTCTTTTTTTTGTTGCGTCGATTGCCACATTTTTCAGTGTTTTATCTCAAATAGTTCGCGAGTTATGAGTGTTTTAGAAAACGGCTCCCCCACTGCTTTCCCCCCTCCCCCGGGGTTGTCGACCACCCAGGGGGGTGACGACATGTGGTTTCATAATCACCATCGTGCATGTAACAATAATCAGAAATAATATTGCGTCAGCCTTTCCATGCATGCTCAACCCCCTTCAGATCCTGGACTATATCCCCCCTTCCCAGCTTTTGAGAGAAAAAATTTGATTAAAAAATATTGGTTTGATTTCATTTTAATATTATGAAACTTTATGATAATAAAAACTGAGGGTTTTTTAAAATTTTTTTTTTTTTTTTTATTTTTTTTTTTTTTTTAACCACTCTGAGAGGAAAGAACAAACTGCAAAATAATTTAACTACAAAGATAATCACGAAAAATCTTAATCTCATGTTTGTGTCTATGAGATCCAGCGGGGGATGCACTTTCACCCCTGGGGCTTTAAAAATAAAATTGAATTCATTTTAAAAAGCAATATTAATTTAATCCTTTTTTAATGTTCATTTTTCAATATATTTTCGAATAGTTGTTTAAAATAATGTAAAATAAATTTATTTTAAGCAAAGGAGAAAGTATAAAAATATTGCGATCAGAGAAATATGTAAAATTTATAAATTGAATATTTTATGCAAAGATTGAAACATGAAAAAATAAATGTACAAAGAAAAAAGACTAGTTAAAAAAATACAGTGTTTTACGTGCGAGTCAATCACCTTGCATATGATTTCTGCTGGCGACCATGAGATTGTTAGCAATATCAGCTTCAAGTAAAGGACATCTGCTTCAATTCAGATTGATTTAGACTAGTTTTGTTCCATTTATTTTAAATTTAGTACTATTCAAAGGTGTTGCTAGAGTGCTCTTCAAGGCGTGAAAATACTCCAGGATATTTTTAAAAGGGTGCAATACGCTTAAACAGTGAAGATCTTTGTCGTCATTAGCTCCATATAAACAATATCTTTCTAAGCATTAAGTTAAATCTCTAAAGCCAGGCCTGAGGTAGAACTACGTGCAATATACCAACAGCCTGGTTATGACGTATGAGGCATTGAGAAGCAAAGGAATGTAAGTGGACATTTTCAAGTTCTGAGTAAAATGCGTTTAAAGACGACATCCTAGTAGGGCTTTCATTGATTTTTTTCTCCAAAATATGCTGTACAGCAGCACCTACTAGAGCTACTAGTACTTTCTCTTGCCCAAGACAGAGGAGAGGTACCCCTACTATATGTACTGGTTATCTCCAAATTTTTAATTTTGCCACTTACATCCCTTCTCACTGCCTCATATAGGGATCGCGGTTTCATCCTTGATAAAGACTTATCAGGAGACAGATGTCATCTCATTGAAGCTGAGATGGCCAAAAAACTGGTAGCTAAAAGGAACTACCACATCAAAGAGAATCCGCAGTCATGGTCGTCAATTGAAGGCAAAGCTTGGATGGCCTTAGATTGCTGCGGACTCTTGCTGGTGTGCTGTTTTTTTTCTTTTAAATATTGGTTTAATTTCTTTTTTACTGCGGTTGAGCTAAATTTTTGATCACACATAATTTTGCACCTAAGTATTGTACAACAAATTATTAAAAGTTTTTTCAATTATTTTTGCAAAGGATACGTAAGGGATTGTTTAAAAACTAACTATGCAAGTGATCATTAATGTAGCTTTGTGCTGTTGTGATTTACGATAAAAACCCTTTCTGTGTAAATGACCCCTCACCATTCACCTCCTTTCCAAAAGTCACTGAAATACAGTATCCCAGGTCATACATTTCTTTCTGACTTTTCACGGTAATCGTTCTTTTTTGCGTTTTCTTTCTTTTTTCGTTGCCATATATACCTACAGGGTTGGTAAAAAAACCGGTTTTTTCACAAAAAAAAACGTTTTTTTTTTTGTTTAAACCAGGTTTTTTTTTGGTTTAAACCGGGTTTTTTTTGTTTAAATACTATTTGCGAGAAAAACAATTAATTTTCAGAAGGTAATTAAGGTTCCATGTAATTAACAGTTATTCAATAGTCACATTATACCTAATTTCTTGATTAATTAAAGAGATAAGAACAAAATCTTGTAACTAAATTAAATAATTAAAATAGCTTTCTGCGGGGAAATATTGATTGAAATGTTTGACTTGATTAACATATTAGTATGCATGTATATATAGACCCTTTATGATACGAAATACTTCAAGAAATGGTTGTGATGCGGGTTAAGATAAAATATAATGAAGATCCATGAAAAAAACTTTATAAAACCAACATAATATGAATAATTATCGAATAAAGGTAAAAGTTATATTTTTAAGCATAATCTTTTCAAAAGAACAATTTTCATATATTTTCTTTCTGATCTTACATAATGCTGATTTTTATATACACAAAGTCGCAAATATTGAAGTAAAGCAAAATGTACAACAGTACATGATTGAACAGTCAAAAAATCGATTGCTGTTGTACTGACAAAGTTTTAAAAAAAAGTGCTGCTCTATGTTCGACTCCGTTCTTATTTTGGAAAGACTTGGAAAAGATATCGACTATCTCTAAAACAAAGAACCAAATCAAAAATGCAAAAATTGGTGTAACATGGCTTAAATTACAGCTTATTTACTGGCATACATGTTGCATCCAGCATTGAAGTTTAAAAAATATTAAATGCAAACTCTTTAGAACAAATAAATGTGCAGCAAATTCTATTTCAAGAAATTTTTTTTGCCAAAAACGTTATATACGTGAAGTATAAACTTTTTTAAAAAATTTGATTCAAAAAATATTATTTGTGTTCACATGCAGAAAAAAACTTAATTTTTAGGTGCAAACAATTAAGTTAGACTGTTGATTACCTTACAAGTCAAAGTTAAAATTCCAGGAAAGTGCAAATAAATGGGCAAAAATGTCACACCCCTGCAACAGGAGTGAGCAATATAATGGATTGCATCTACAATAAAAGATTCAATCCTTAGTAAATCTTAATGAATCATGCAAATTAAGCATAATGATGGAAGTTGACTGAAATCTGCTTTATGGCCCATATATCAAATAAAAAATATATTAATATTTTTTTTCGATTAAAGCTTGTAATGCATTTTGAAGAAGCAACTTTGCAATTTTAGTATTTATCTCTGCAACTTAGCTAGGAACTTAGAATAAATGGAGTTTTACATTTTTCAATATGTGTGGGGAAATCAATGTAAACCGTAAAATAGATTCTTTTTTTTTTTTTTTTTTGGCTTTTTTTTTAAAAAAAACCATTTAAAAAAACCGCATGGTTTTTTAAAAAAACCAATTGGTTTAAACCAACGTGGTTTAAACCAAACAACCCTGTATACCTATCTACGTTATGATGACAGATTGAAGTTATATATCGCGCATGCGTAATAAAAAATCGTTTAAGTGTTCATATTTTATCAGAAAGTAAAAATTTTTGTTTGAATTTTCAACATTATGTTTCTTTTATATTCTGTCAAATTCTCTGTAAGTTAGATGAAATTTGGTGGAAAAAATTCTGCATGATATAGGTCCAAACATTCGGTAGAAAATTGGTATTTTTGAAAGTTAATATAAAAAACTGAACATAGAAAGGTTTCTATTATAGAAATACTCATTTATTTGTTTTCATTTTGTAGAATGGCGCAACTGCTTTGTGTCTGTCCATCGCTCACAATCACCAAGAAATTACAGATCTTCTCTTTCAGTATCTGAATAAGGAAAAACTGCCAGACATTTATGTGAAGGTAATTTTGATTTATATACCCAGCATGTTTTATTTAGTCTTACAATACCGAATCCAAATGAACTCGTCTATTAAACTTTAATTCAAGGGCATGTGGGTGATTCTCTCCAAATAGGTCAAGTAGTCCCAAGCCTGTATCCATTAGTTAATCATCGTTTTAAAACTAAATTTAACAGACCTGCTCAATATGATGTTTAGAAGTTTTTTAGTAGATTTTATAATTTAAATATTTATAAATTAATAATAGTGTAATTGAAACCAATCATTTGTCACTCCCTCATCCACTCCCCAAACAAGATTTCAACTTAAAAAAAAAGTTAGTTTCTTTAGTCATAAAAGTCAGTTAAAAGTCATACTTTAATGCTGAAAAGTTCAACTTTTCAGTATTAAAGTATGAATGTAATATTTATTTTTTAATAACTTGATTTTATGTTCAAATAGGGACAGAATAGGCTATCATTATAATGGGGGCCAAATATGATCCGCGAGCTATTGTTGGGCACCACTATTTAATGCTAATTGCACGATCTCTTAATAATTGCAGACACGCATCGGACTGCTCAACCAACCCTGCGCAGATCCTGATTTCTACGAAACGATTCTCTTCCCAGTGTTGTTGGAGATCCAGCGTCGCATGGGATCCTCTATACTGTATCGCCATGGCATCTTCCCATCACTGCTGACTTGTGCCACCCTCGAAGAACGAGGTAGGGCATTGTCACGATCGATTCTGATCCTTTCGACACGCTTCATGCGCGACGAGCTGCGGGAACAGTTCGTGGAGTCTGGAGGGGCAGACTTCGCACTTAAGGTAAGATTTAAGATGATGAAAAATTTTTCGTAAATGCTGTTTTCAGTTCATCCTAATAGCTGCCTGTGTTGTTCATAAAAACAAATGAATAGTGCAAAACTTGTGATTTCTTGTGTCGGATGTCTTTTCATCCACAAGCTCACGTCTTTTTTGCAGGGACAATGGGGTTTTTCGTAATTTTGAAACATGCATCTGTCTGCATTATTTCTCAAACTTGTAACCTTAATTAATTATAGTTTGCTTTTCAACACAAAGGTATTTTTTTGTTTCTTAGAAACTTAGCATCTGAGGGGCTGTCCAAAAATGATGTCACGCTTTGAGGGGGAAGGGGGTTCATGAAATTATAACAGTTTGTGTCAAATGAGAGGGACGAGGAAACAAAGTGTGACATTACGCATTTTTCAATAAGAATATGTTTATGAAAAACAGCGTGCGGTGTTATAAGTGGGTGGAAGGGGTATGGTGAAGCCTAACACGTTGTGAAAAAGGAAGAAGAGGGGTCAAAAAGTTGGAAAAAAGTCTGACATCATTAATGGACAGTCCCTAAGACTAAAGTCATGTGTTGTTTGGATTATTCTCATTCCTTTCCTGTAGGCAATTGAAGTTTCTCAAGATAAAGGATGGCAAGATGTGAGAGCTGCAGCATTTCTACCTCTCCACGCATGCGTATATTGTGCTTCGGGTCAAGCTTGGCTGAGGAATAACTACAGCGGCGTCATGCTCCAATCTCAGGAACTCGGGGATAATCTGTGGTCATATCTGTCTTTTCCCAACGAGGAGGAAGAAAACGAAGTTCGGGGTAGATGGCAGGCGTTCGAAAATTTACTTCAGGCGATCGAGAAGGACATGACCTCTTCAGGAGGGACCGAAAATGTTAGAAATGAGAATGCATCCGCAGGAGATTTAATGGAGAAGGTAAGATATGAAAATATGATGTTTCTTTAAAGCGAGACTATGTTCTTGATACGTTTTGAGATCCTCTGCCACTGGTATCTCAGATGAGAATATAGTAACTTTCCCTGGACCGAGCAAGTACAGTTCCTGTACTTCGGAACAATATTTATAGCAAAAGTGGTTTTGTTCTCGAAAGCAAGACTTAGAAATTTTTATTCTTGACGTTAGAAACCGGAGACATCTCTGCAGTCTGTGAGACATAAATTTTCTGAGAAATTGTCAATGTCAAAGCTCAAGAGTCGACAATGGATTTTGCACCTGTTCTGTGACTGACAACTATAATTGGCTCAAACCTAACCTGGCAGCGTCGTAAAGCTGTGATTAGTATCTACGTAACCTTCACAATGCTTCCAGGTTAAGTTTGACCATTAAACTAGAAGGAAGGTTACCTTTAGGTCAATGGCTTAGCCCCAAAAATCAATACTTGTACATCTGGTATAAGAACTGTTCTGACTCGAAAGGTTAAAACTGTAGGCAACTGCTTTTAAATGAGTAGGGTTATTAAAGAGTTGTATTTTGTGCTGTTGCTAACAAATGATAAAAAGGTTGAGTTTCAAACCATAATTATTTGAACTCACTATCTGACCATGTTTGCCATGGAATTGATAAGCGACCATTTAAGACGATTCTATCTGAGTGAAGGGGGGGGGGGGTGAGGGTGATTCGTTCATTTTAATGGACTCTGTTTAATTTAGAGGCGAACACACACAGCAAGCTGGCATCCCTGAAAACTAATAGATGTGTCCGTTTCCGCCTGTAAACCGGATGTTCGATTTTCCGTCTAGGTGGCAGTCAAAGAGCATATAGGGGGGTCATTCCATACAGATTCAACGGATGAGTTCGCTCGATCATTTTTAATTTTTTTGAAACTCATATCACAAAAAGATGCATATGAATGATGTTTAAAACCACTTTTATTTTTTCTCTAACCTTAACCCTTGATTTTTTAGGGGTCATCAAAAGTGATTTTTGCAGTCAAAAATGGGACTTTTAGACCTTTTCATTTTGGCCAAAATCTATTTGAATTACATTTATGGCAGTTAATTTTACGCTTTGATGTTAAAGTGCATAAGATGATAGTCTCACATGCTGAGTTACGTGGCTGTAACTTAATAATTAAAATAATGGCAACAGGTTAAAGTTCAAGGTCAAATGTAAAAGTTTTGCTCATTTCAAAGGGTTATAACTCGCTTAGGGGATGAAAACACAAAATGAAATATGGCAAAAACTAATCACTGGAGTCACACTAATGAGAAAATATAGCTGTAATTGTGTGTTAGTTTACCTTTAAAAATTACAGCCCCTCAAAGATAAGAAAATTGAGAAAAATGACATTTTTTGACCCCTGTAGACCAAAAGGGGATGGAATTAAAAGTGAAATTTCTTGGCCAATTGAATATTCCATTCAAGTACTATGCATTTTATATATATTGTTTTGTGTATTTGGTTTGTAAAAAAGATACAGGTCTTTGAAATTGAGCAATTTCAATAGTTAATTTACGCACTAAAACAGAAATAAAAAGTGTGAAAACTTCATTACACTTTCTTAAATGGCCTATATGATATATTATACTGAAAAAACATATTTTAAGTATAAAAAAAACTATTTTAATTTGATAACTTAGAAATATTTGGACATGAATGAGTAGTTCATACTTGATTGACAGCTTAAGTAGTTAATTTATAGACTATCTACACACACAAATTTTTAATACATACAAACATACGCTCTGTACATTAACTTATGTAACTTGCCTAAACATGTGCAAAAGCATTATCTACATAGTTGAAAGGAAAAAAAAAGGTGAGTTTTTCATTTCTTGCTTCAGTGTAGTTTTAAGAAAATGAACTCACACAGTAGTACTATAGTTCTGGTGGCGACACAGCATGTGACGTACTGAAATACTTTACTCAAATACACAACAAAAATAGAAAGAACTTTCTTAATTTATGTAATCTCGAAAATGTCAACTTGAGAGCTGAATGGCATTTCTATGCAATATCACACGGTAGTGGACATTGTAACAGAATCAGAAGAACCGTAAAAAGAATTGATACTACTAAGACTAGCTTGCAAAGAACTACTAGCAGTCACATTTTAATTCCTACAGAAATGTATACCTTCTGCATTTTTGCTACTAACCATTGCTTGTATCCTTGTGAGCATTCAGTATATTAAACTAGCTGAAAAAGTGCTGCAAGAAAGGTTTAACTCTGCAAATAAAATTCCCAATACAACATTTAATCACTGCTTTATGCCACCGTATTTAAATATTATCACTGTAAAATTATTGTCCCCTAGCAATAGGTATGAAGAATAGTGTGTTACTAAAAAGACTATTAAAGGAAAATGCCCATTATTGTCAAAAAAGTTATTACATAGCTTGTGTTGATCACTAAATTTAGAAACCCTGTCATTGTCTTGCTCCTAGTACATTTTTGAAGTATCAAATTATGAATGTGCCTTGGTAAAGCATTTTAAAACGCTATATACTTGAGTCACCATTACAACTATAGGACTACTAAGTGAGTTCATTTTTTCAAAACTACACTCAAACAAGTTTGCATATGTTTAAGGCAATTTAGATATGTTAATGTGCAGAGCATATAATTGTGTGTATTGAAAATTTGTGTGTGTAGATAGTCTATAAATTAACTACTTAAGCTGTCAATCAAGTATGAACTACTCATTCATGTCCAAATATTTCTAAGTTATCAAATTAAAATAGTTTTTTTATACTTAAAATATGTTTTTTCAGTATAATATATCATATAGGCCATTTAAGAAAGTGTAATGAAGTTTTCACACTTTTTATTTCTGTTTTAGTGCGTAAATTAACTATTGAAATTGCTCAATTTCAAAGACCTGTATCTTTTTTACAAACCAAATACACAAAACAATATATATAAAATGTATAGTACTTGAATGGAATATTCAATTGGCCAAGAAATTTCACTTTTAATTCCATCCCCTTTTGGTCTACAGGGGTCAAAAAATGTCATTTTTCTCAATTTTCTTATCTTTGAGGGGCTGTAATTTTTAAAGGGTAAACTAACACACAATTACAGCTATATTTTCTCATTAGTGTGACTCCAGTGATTAGTTTTTGCCATATTTCATTTTGTGTTTTCATCCCCTAAGCGAGTTATGACCCTTTGAAATGAGCAAAAATTTTACATTTGACCTTGAACTTTAACCTGTTGCCATTATTTTAATTATTAAGTTACACCCACGTAACTCAGCATACGAGACTATCATCTTATGCACTTCAACATCAAAGCGTAAAATTAACTACCATAAATGTAATTCAAATAGATTTTGGCCAAAATGAAAAGGTCTAAAAGTCCCATTTTTGACTGCAAAAATCACTTTTGATGACCTCTAAAAAATCAAGGGTTAAGGTTAGAGAAAAAATAAAAGTGGTTTTAAACATCATTCATATGCATCATTTTGGGGTATGAGTTTCAAAAAAATTAAAAATGGTCGAGCGAACTCATCCGTTGAATCTGTATGGAATGACCCAGGGTTGAAGACCCAACTAAAGGAATAACAGGGGCTTTTGATCAAATACAAATTGTTTTTTTTTAAGTGCCCAAACCAGTGATTCTGCATCATTCTCTTTAGTATTGCCCAACTTCTATAATTTTGATTCTCTCCAATGGAGATGTATAGGTTTCATTTTTCGAAACATGAATATTTTTTAAAGCGACACAATCCAAAAAGAACAAAAACTTGATTTAGACCAGCTAAAGGTAACCTAGTTAATAGGGCATAGGAATGGGAATCGGACTTTCCTCGATTCTAACCTCGAAGTCACCAAATATCCACCGAGTAGGTACTCGTTAAAAATCTTGAGTCCGCAAGTCATGAGGTCAGTCGCTAGTGTTTACATTGAACGCAGAATATATGAAGATTTTCTGTTACAATTTGAAAAGAAGGTGGTTAAGGTAAAAAAATGAAACCAGTGAAAGTCAAAGCAGTTGACTATTCCTTTTTGGACTGTGCTGTGGGGGGGGGGCAGAATGACACTACCTTTTTTCCCGGTGGGACATGCAGTGATGAGAATCACTACTCTATACAGCATTCAAGCAGGGATGCCCCACCAAGGGAGGGGAAGATCATGGCGCAGACTGCGCCATTAAAATTTTTAGGGGGGGGGGGGTTTAAAATGGGACTTTTCACTTTTTTTGGGGGGGCTCTTGTTTTTAGGAGGGGTGTCTTCGAAATATTTCGGGGGGTACGGTCTTGCTCTTAGGGGGGCACCCCTGATTCAAGTATAATGTTTTCCCCAAGTGACACCGAAATTGGTGCATACGTAATATTAGCGTCATGCTTCGAGTTGATGCTAACATATAAATTTAAACCATTCACGAACAGGTTGTACTTCCCAAAGTATGTGTGGAAGATGCATCGACTTCAGACTCCATAAAATCGACCTCGCTGCGAACCGCTGAAATTCCCAGGAAATTGAAAGACATCAAGTTTCAGTCAAAAGTTCAACATGATCACGAAGTAGGTCGCCTTTTTTTTTAAATATTATTCTGTAAGGGTTGCCCAAAATGAAATGCGGGCAAAATGAATAAAAATAATGCTTTCAATGTAAATCAAAAGAAATTGCCATGGGTGTTGAAACACGGGTCCCAGCATTGCGGCAGCAGGTCGATGCCTCTGCTGCAGAAAGATCGGGGCTGATTCTTTAGGAAGTCCTGCACAGCTTCCTTCACTTCGTCGTCCGAATGAAAACGTTTACCCTGTAATGCTGTCGTATGTGTCCCTGGAATGAGTGAATTAAAATGGCCCGTTCCTTTACTCAGATCGAGTTCGTTACTGATTTCACGGGTCGATCCTTCAATTTGCTCGGATCATTTCATTAACGAAGGCCATGGAATCATTGGTGATTGCGATGGTTGCTTGTCCCGGACACGGCAGATCCGATATCGTTTGCCGCCCTTATCGAAAACTTTTACACCACTTGTTTACAGCCGTACGACCTAAAACAGTAGTCTCCATGCACTGCTACCATTCACCAATAGATGTCCACACGCTCATCTTTCGCATTAGTCTAGGCTAGAAGGCTGTGTACCTCTTTTTCGAACATATATAATATGTTTTAGCTGTTTGTATAGTATTTTGAGCTGCTGATTCCGAATGCGTTGAGTGCCAGACGCTAAACCTTAAGCGTTTTTGTCAAACTGGCGAAATTCAAGATGGTCGCTAAAAAAGGTGAGAAGCAAAATAATGGAAACATACATGCAATAAAATTTATTCGAAAATTTTAAGTATAGTATTTTTTTTAGTCAGAACAAAATTTGAAGTAAATCTTCATTCATCCAGATCCCATTAATCCAGACGTCACTTAATCCGGACAGCCATTTAAAAATTCACATTATATAAGTACAATGCACGTGGCATGGCGAGAGAAGTTACTGTCGCACTGGCACCGCGACGTCAAACGGCATCAATAGCAGCATACTGGAGTGTTGTTGAGAATTTTTATTGAACTTAATCAGAGCACCTGCAACTGATTAAGTTTAGCATTTCGCTGGGAGCTGACATTTGTCTTGGATAGCTTTCACTGTCTCTAATACACTTTCAATTTTTGCCTTGCCGTAATCAAGAGGGTTGAAAGTCAGTGGGAAAAGTGAACCAGCTGCCCATAAAATTGTTTGGTAATGTGCAAGTAGGCAGTGAGGATAAAAACCAGCTTCGGTTGATAATTAGCTGCTAAGTTTTGGACATAGAGCTCTTTCCGGTCATCACCCTTTGAAACATAATTGACCGCAAATTTTTCTATAGGCAGCTCATCCTGCTAGTGGCTATTTTGATGTTGAATGTATCACAAAGCTATTATATTCTAAGTATAGTTAACTTTTTCTTTTTGATCCAGGGGAAATTGCAGAAGACGGGCGTTCAGTTTGTTCCAATCGCGTTCCCTTTCGCTTCTAAAGTCAGAGGAACAACTCAGACCGGGTATGCGGACGCCTTGAAAAAGAATTTGAAGGCTCTGGCTGAACCTATACAGAGATCTTTCTACAAAGAGGACGACATGACACAAACTAATGCCGACCAGCAGGTGAAAAGTTTCGAGTAAATTTTTGAAACTTTTTATAAGGATTTGAAGGCATTTAAAGATTTCTTTCTTTCTGACATTTCGTATGTTTAACTTCAATAACTACATAGTCGCTGAACAATAGCTGCAAGTTCGTCCCTTATTGTTTTTGATTTCAATCGAGTTTTACTACGTGTAAAAAAAAAATCTGGGATTTTAGTTTCGACCTCGAAAGCTAATCAAAAATTCCAGGAGTTTTAAATCAACTATGACGACGCAAGAATTTTAACAGCCTTCTTTTTTCGCACTTTATTGGATTTAAAAATACAACAAACACGCCCTTGTGCTTAATCATTGGTTGTCGCCTAGTCTGCAATTAAAATTTTTACCTTATAAATTACACCCTCTTGGTTTTGATTTATTGAATATGACCTATGACGGAAAATAAAACTCGTGGCTGTTGCAGAACCATAGCAACTGTTTATAGTCAAAAGATTACAGCTGCACATTTTATAGCTGCATTTATTCCACCAGATTGTAGAAATAAAACCAACTAACACCACAAATATTATCAACAGTGCAATACAGAGGAATATGGGGCAAAGTGAAATGGTGAAATATTTGATCTGCTTTTACCAACACCTATCTAGTAATATTTTAACCATGTGGCAGCATGTGTAGTCTATTCCAGTCAGGAAAAAATAGCTCTGAAAGTCAAAGAATATGATAATGCAAACAATTTTCAAAAAATGATACTCATATTGCAATACTATTTTGATGTAGGACAAAAATTATTTTTTTAATTTTATTTTTAAATCATTAAGTTCTTGTTATTAGCATTTTAAATATTAATTGAGATCTACTAATATTCAGTGCAGTGTTTATTTGTTTAATATTAAGCTTGTTTGTATTTGAAATGCTTTGTAGAGTTAATCAAGTAAGTGCATGCGAGGCAAAGTGAAATAATGCATTTTATTTACTCGTTCAATCATACATCAAATGAATTAAGTATTCATTTATTTATTAATTCTTTCATTCACATTCCTTTATTTAATAATTTTCTTATTTATTCATTGATTCTTATTTATTCACTATTTTACTAACTGATTTATTTTTTCTCATTTATTAACTTACTAATTCATTTATTCTTCGTTTATTGTTTCATTTCCTTTTTACTTCTTCATTCTTTCTTTTATTTACTCCTTTATCAGATCAAAAATATCATTAAAAATTGAATAAATATTATTTCATTAGAAAAATATTTTATTTTTCACTTTCGTCTATGAAAAAGAAAAGGGAAAATTTTCCACTTTTTTCTGAAGGTACAAATTCCCTGCCAAAAATAAAAAAATAATGTTTAAACGCAAGTTAGGTAAATTATAAAAGAAATTGTTCTTTCTTTATGAACCATAGTTTTCAGGACAAATTTCCAAACTGTTCATTTTGAAAAAAGTAAGTTATCTTAACCATTTCACTTTGCCAAACATTCCCCTACTTATTTGAGCAGGTTTTTTTCTTCTCTAGTTTTAATATAGATTGCTTAAATGGAAAAGCTTTGCAATACTCCTTTTGTTTGCTTAGGTTTTACAGAAATTCGACATGAATGTCAAGTCTTTTGCAGCCGCAGCAGGCGGTCCGAAAAATTACGTCGAAATATCTAAAAGCGATTTGGAAATTATTAAAGTCATTGATTCAGATGATCATGAGCTTCCTCCAAAATTAGAGAAAAGCAACAGGATCCATGAATTGAAGAATAAGTACGAATTGCACGAACCATGGTTGAAAATGTTTAACCCAGTGAAGTTCATGTCTCTCTCAGCTGAGTGGTATTATCGTAACGTCGGCAGAGACGAACATACGAAACCAAGTGGTAGACACCAAGATGAAGTGAAGGTTGATCCATGGAAATATTCAAGTGGTGATAACCAAAAAGAGTTCCTTGCAGGAAAAGATATGGAAAATGAGCCTGACCAAATTTTTAGTGGAGATTTCGTTAGAAGAATTCCATCAAGCATGTTGGCAGGCAAGAGAAAAAGTTGCGACGCAGTTCTTCAATTGCAGGTGCTGTCCACTCAGAAAGTTTCAAACCAAATGGAAAGTGAAGCTGTAACCAGAGACATGTACCTCTCGGCTGGCGGCCTAAGACGCTCACAAAGTTTTGGGAATGCTTTGAATAGTTATGAAGAGTTTTCTCAGAGTAACAAAATGCAGACTAGCAAAGTTGCCGAATCCCTGGAAATGAAACAAGTTCCAGATGCTCTAGATAGTAATGTTACTTTCCAGACAAAAAACAATACTTCAAATGAGGACACGAAAGTAATGACTAAATGTGATGGTAATCAACTTAGCTATGCATCTGTTTTGAAAAAGTCACAGAAGCCCTTCTGCGACAAGTGTTCAGAAGGCTTCCACACTTGCATGAAAGCGGCTAAAAACTTCATTGTGCCAAAAATTCCCTTTCGTGTTTTGAAAAACAGTTTTAAGCACAAAAAATGTACCACGTATTTCTCCACTAGTGGTTCTTTTATGAACGAAAAGAAGATAATTCTTAAGGATGACACATTTTCAAATTCTACAAGCTCAATCTCTTTAGAACCCGAAACAATCAGTGCAAATTCAAATAATTTTGGCGCAAATAATAATATAAGTTTCATGAACTTGGAAAGTTATTTCGACTTAAGCAGCAAAAATCGCACAAGGCCACGCTCTTTCCGTTCTAAACAAAACACAAATCGCAAATTCTGTCGCCCAATGAGGCCACCTGTAGTCTACCTTGACGGCCCGCAGGTACCTTCCTTTCACTTAAAATCGAAATTGGAGCGACTACAAAAGTATGCGTTTTACTGCGAGCGATTGATACATAGGAATTTGTTCAATCGAAGAGACTTTCTGTCTAGAAATAAGCATTTCAGACCATTTCTAACGGAGCCACTTTCAATGGGAGGCAAAGTATTTGACGAAAAGCATGGTGTGATCCTCCAAAATCAGTGTGCAGTTGATGTTGAACTTCAACCAGGCCAAAATATCACTTCGAGTGATTGTGAAGAGGAAGTGAAAAGTGTAAACCAGATCAAGGAAGATATGACTTATATGACACGAGATTCAGGCTTGAAAATAGCTGACGACAACAGCATTAGTCGCATTTATCAACAGGATCTAGGCTCAACTACATCAATTTTTACCGGTCATCATGGTTTCAAAGTCCCCACAGTAAATCACAGCACCAGTAGCCCAGCTCTGACATTGAGTGAAACGTTAACGGAGGACATCGGCCATCCTCCATACTTGACGTATGTTTCAAGTGTTAATGTAGACAACAAGACAGGATTCGATTGGATGAAGGCAATTAGGGGCAGCGGAAGGAAAGAAAAGCACGTGAAACGAGCTGAGACTGAATTAAATCCGGACGAAGGGCAAGCTGTAATTTGGGGGACAATCCGTTATCAAGCAAGTGGTTACACCCCTCAGTTCGTAAATTTGGAACGAAACAGCAAATGGTATAGCCTTCTGAAAAATATGCACGGCTGCGTGCCGCTGTCAGCATTTCTGATGGAACCATCTCACATCCATGACTCCAGTGAGGATACCTTACATAAACTGAAGCTGGTGTGTGGTAACGCTCATTTCTGCACCCGAGATGAGTACAGGCTCGCGGACGGGTGAGTCGTATGATTTGTAAAATCTAAACTTATATGCTGGTAATGGTTACGTGTACAGGTCGTCAAACCGTCGATCTCGCTGTGGTATGGCTCTGATAACACGATGCATGATCTTAGAAAAGTTCATTTATGTTTTGGTCGAAATGAAGAAATTATTTATTAGCATAACGTCAATAACCTATTGAGGATTTTCCTCTTCCCTTCTGACAAATGGTACCATTTAATCATTCGCCCATCTGGTGTCATTTTATTAGAGGGGGACTATACTATAGTTTGTATCACGAGAAGTGATGGAGAAGGTAAACAAAGTAGCGTGATACTTGGCGATACTGTTCTCTGACTCACGCTCGGAAGGCTAGAAATAGCACTCAAGTGAATCGCACATTTTGGAAGCAAAAAACTTGCTTTGAACTCTGTAATTCCTTTCTGAAAGCAGCTAAAAATCCAATATTATCTATAATAATAGTATCGCCAGAAAAAAAAGGGAAAGTGAATTTTATTTTTCTGTTAATGTCATGGGTTTAGAACTTTTGTCTGAATCGTAATCATTTGTTGAGGAAACGAGAACTTAAGCGAAGAACCCGTTAATGTAAAACCTGTTGAAGATTAAAAAGCAGTAGAGCAAGAGCCCGTGAGCGCCAGACCTACGTCAGAGTATAAAGGCTCAAAAAAAAGTATTTTTCTACGTAAGCTCATCACTGCAGAAAAGAAAGTTCCGCTAGTATTTAAGCTGATTCACGCTGACTTTGGCAGGAAACAGGTAGCAAAGGGCGCGTCAAAAACTAGCCACCCGACCATCTCTGATTTGAACGAAATTTTGTAGAGGGGCCGACATGCCTTTGAAACTAACTTACACAAATTTTCAGCTTCCAAGGCCCAAATCCTGAGGATCTAAGATGAATAAAAAAAGGAGTCCAAAATGACGGATCAGCTTTGTGAAATGAATTGCCATGTTTACGCTGATCCTCCGTTAAAGGTCGTTTTGGAGCCCTTTTTTTTGTTTGTTTGTTTTCTTTTTTTTTGGGGGGGGGGGAGAAGGGATATCCTAGATCCTCATGATTTGTGTCTTGGAAGCTGAAATTTTGCACGAATTAGTTTCAAAAGCATGTCTGCATCTCTCTAAAACGTCCTCCAAATCGGAGATGATCGGATAGGGGCCACCAGCTCACGTGACATAGAAGGAATCCATGATGTTTAATTTTTGCAACGATATTGCGCTCCTTTGCTACCTATAGCCAGCCAAACCCAGCGTGACTCAGCTTAAATGAACCCTTTTTGCCTGCTGTAGTCTGCTTACGCAGAAAAATTTTGAGTTTTGATATTTTGACGTAGATCTGGCACTCATGGGTTCTTGAACTATCACTATTTATGCTACTTTCGGGCCATCACTTCTCGTGAAATAGGGTTTAGTAGCTCACGGTTAAGTTACGGTTGATCAGGGTCATGCACAGATGGTGTTATGTAACAAGACTTCCATAATACGAGATGAGGTTTTTGAAGTGAAACTTATCATGGCTTTGAAATTCTGATCCTCAACCTTTTTGTGTGACGGAAGTGATGTAATTGTTTTCTTGACTGTTCCCAAAAAACGAAGAAAATTAATAGTAATTATAAGTTAGTTTCGTCGATGAATTTATCAAATTAACTACGAAGTTGAACCTTGAGCCGCTATATATACAGGCCGACGCATCAGCTTAAGTTTAGCCATTTTGGATCGGATTCATTGTCGCGGCGGAGCTAGGGTTACCAGAGCTAAGTTTCGGATTTTTCCAAATTGGCCAAAAATAATATTTTATTTAATAAACAATTCACGTGCCGCTAATAATTGCTCGCAGTGAAAAAATCAAACGCGATAACTTGCCAGAAAAGACAACCCCTCAAACACGCGCTCCAAATCAAAATGGCTGATCTTAAGCTGATGCGTCAGCTCGTATATATAGGCGCCTTAGTTGAACCATGGCCCCACTAAATTTCAGTTTACGGGCCTTGACAATTTTTGACTTTTCTGTGTTAAACCGATGAAGCTCATGCATCCACCAATCAATTTTAACGTTTCAATGCTGCTCAGGCATCCACCAATCAATGCTAATGTTTCAAAGTTTGTTTATTTTTGATCGGACGTCGCCCATTTTGACCGCAAGAGGCAGACGAAACAGGGGTGCCCTGTAGCGCTCTCTTTGTCGCCATAGGTTTCAGCATAGACTATAATAAGAGTAGACCGAGCTTTCCCAGACTTGCTGATGAAAAAATTGGTTCATGGATACATCATGTGACTGGTGAAAGGCTTGGCGAAAACTTTGGCAGCATGGTTGCTAGATTTCAACATTATCTATAGTTTGGCACTCGACATGTATTTTAAGACCTAATGTGTTTTCATTATAATTTTTTCCAGCTGCAGAGATTGAACTGTTTTTCTTTTAGTTATGCATTATTTTGACATTAGTAATTAGTTTTTGATCACAGTTTTCAGTAACTTTTATTTCATTTGGAACTGCTACGTCAGCGTTGGCGTGAACGTAATGGCGTAAACGTTTTGCGTTAACGCAAAAATGTACTAATAGGTATCTTAAATTGAAATTGCTAGTAAAAATCTTACCGTTTGCAGATTCTTTTTGGGCGCTTGCATCTTTAATTGCTTAGAGAGTTATTGAAATTGACTAAAGAAAATGCACAGTAATATCTAAACGAAAAACTCACTATATTAACAAAATATTTACAACTTAGAATAACAAATTTACAAATCGGACTCCATAAAAGATCATTCTTCCGTGTTCCATCAATTGTATTTATTTTATTTCTCGCGAGCGTTAATTGCCTTTTATGATCAACGCCCGCTGTTGCTAGGATATCCACCAGTCACATGGTTTGGTTTATGAGCAGCAAAAGGGTTGCCATAGCTCGGTCTATTCTTATTATTAGTCTATGGGTTTCAGCGATTGCCACGGCCTATAAGAATTAAGTGGGGCGGTGGTTGAACCTAAGCAAGCATATATTTGTCGATTTTGTTCATTTTAATCTTTTAAAGCAATGCAGGTTTTCCTAGATTGACAATGCAGGTCTCCTTTCATTTATGTCAAGTCATCTGTTTAAAAGTTCAGCCTTGAAATTAGTTTGTTGACTTTTGTTAACAAGATTAACTTTGTAATTCGCAACTCCAATAAACTAAATTATAAGGGGCACTGCAGTCACCGTATAATGGCGGATGAAAAAGGTAAACAAACGCATGCCGTAGCGTATAAAATGCTAATAAGCCTATTAATTTGTGTTTGTATGTATGATTTTTTTGTTTTATTCTTTTGAAATTAATTTTTTAAGCCTTGTGGATATTCTGGTCTACGTAGAAAGAAATAAGAAACCAAGAAACATTACTAAACGTTAGAAATTAATGCAAATCACGTAATTCGTAGTTCTCAAACAGACCATTTCCAGGATGCTGAGTTCGATATTTAGCAATTCTTGATGGAACTACATTTTCACTGAGGCCATAGGAATGACAAGAATAATACTTAATACTAGATAATTTAATTACATGACAAAACGATTGATTATCAAAATAGGAAGATAATAAATCTTTGTTTTGTTTGACTACCGCTAATTGTTCTACATTTGTAGCTGAGCTATTTTTCAAATTACCGAATCGGTTAATTTTAATTTTTTTGTTTCGTATGTTTCTAATTTTTACTTCCTTTTACAAAAAAGGAAGTATTGTATTTGCGAAAAAACTTTCACTCAAAAATCGGCCTTAATTTCCATTTTGCTCACCCCCGAATGAATTTTGAGTTTTTTTTCAACCCGACCACACGTGGATATATGCATAGGAACGTACAGACACCTGAAATATCCATTTTCTCGATCCCCGAGTTAATTACAACGAGTTTTCTCGTGACGTCTGTATGTACGTATGTATGTGCGTATGTGTGTATGTGTGTATGTATGTCGCATAACTCAGGAACGGAATGTCCTAGAAAGTTGAAATTTGGAACGTAGACTCCTAGTGGGGTCTAGTTGTGCAACTTTTCTTTTGGTTGCATTCGGATGTTCCTAAGGGGGTCTTTACGCCTTTTTGGGGGGAAATCATTGTTAATTTCGATGTAAACTCAAGTGGTGTTATAATTTGGCGGACACTTGGCAAAATATCGCCAGTCTTTTGGTCGCCAAGTTTTGCCGCCAACTTGGCGACAAATTTGGCGATTTTTTTATTCTTTTTTTTTTCCTTTTTTTTTTTTTAAATCTGGTTTTAATTTGACCACTGTTGGGAATATTTAGAGAGTAAACTATTGAATCACATTAAAACTGCCAATAATGAGAAAATGACATTAAGTTGGAGTAAAAGGAAGTCATGTGATGCACACATCAGCTCGTTTAATTAAATGTTTTTGATTCTGTCATGATATGCAAACCATTAGTAAAATTCTCACGGATATGGTGGTAGTTTTCTTTTTAATTGATCTTCCATTATTTCTTTAAAATAATGGAATATCTAAAATGGAAGAAGATGAAAAAAATCTCTTTAAGAGTTCTGTCCTAGCACAAACTCTTTCCGAAACTCTTCAGCCGATTATGTAAGCAATAAAGTCAAGTTGGCGCACTATTTTAGCGATTGAAATTTCCAGCTTTTGTTTTTACTAGCTCAAATTCTAAACATTCTACCTCGGTTAAACATTGTTCATTCCGTTCTGCGATAATATTTTCAAGAATAACTGACTACTGTCAATTCCAACTAAGTTCTGTAGTAAAATAAAGTTAGCTAAATTTATTATTTTTAAATTAGGCGGAGATGAAAATCCTAATTTTTCAGCTAACGTTATCAAATCCTCCTATCAAGCTTTTGATTTAAAAAAAAAAAAAAAAAAAAAAAAAAAAAAAACACCTCACACCTTTGCAAATTCACACAAAATAATAAAAAAATGTTACCTGCTAAAAGTTTATCCTCTTTCAAAAAAAAGAAAAAAAAATGCTTCAAACTGACAAGCATATTTGTTGTTACTTTCCTTGTTAGTCCAAATCTGTCTTCTTTCGCTATTTATGACAATCAACTCATTTTTAGGGAGAAATAATGGAAATAACATTATTTTGAGAAGCTCGATAATATATATATATATATATATATATATATATATATATATATATATATATATATATATATATATATATATATATATATATATATATATATATATATATATATATATATATATACCATTAATAGACAAAACAATTTCTGTTGCTTACACTCTCAAAAATGGACTTTCAAATTTGACGAAATTTTCTTCGTTTTTGACGAAACCACTTCCAGGGATATGCTCCGAGCGAACCTTTCGTCAAATTGAAGAAACTGCTTTTGTTAGTGGTTTGAGGATGCGAATTTCGTCAAATGTAACAAAATATTTCTTCATTCTCGTTTCGTCAAATTAACAATCATTTTCGTAGTTTTGAGAGCATTAGTTTCGTCAAATTAATTTCGTCATATATGAGAACGTTAATTTCGTATATTTTTAAGAAAATTTATTTCCTTTTTTTTAAATCTTGGAGCACATTAGTTTTTTTTGTTTTTTTTCAGAATACAGTCGAACCTCGTTAATTCGAACACGATTAAAACAAATAACTGCTGATATGAACTTTTTTGCAATTCTTGTCTTATTGTTTATTGTTTTTTCGGATAAAGCGAACCACGTTTTTAATCGATTTTAATGGTCCCTTTAAGTTCGTTATAACGAGGTTCGACTGTATTTTATAAGATTCGTGTGCGTGTGATCAAATCGTAACTTCAGAAGCTTACCACCGTAGTTTCCCATTTTAAAGCGTATAGTCACTTTCACAGGCCCGTCATTTATGGGGACAGGGGGTCAATTGACGCCCCCCCCCCCCTCCCGTCTTGATTTTTGAACATTCATGTTTTTACACATGACTGGCCGTCGTTTTACTTGGTTTTCTGTAAAAAGTTTATCGAGTACAGACTCTTTGCCATATTTGGGATAAAAATGAAATAACGGGCCTGCAGCCCCCCCCCCCATCAAAAAAAAAAGACAAGTAATTGTTGAAAAAAGAGGCACATAAAATATGTCAAGCAAATTTTTATTTATGTAAAAATACAAACAAACAACTTCTTAAAAAAGGTATAACAAAATCATTGCAGATTAAACTCCCCATGGTGTCCAATTAAACCCCCATAATGGGGGTTTTCCTTCAAAAAATCTAATTTTTGTCGGATATTTTCCAAATTTGGCACAGAGGTTCGTTATTGGAGGCTCGGGAATTCACACAAGGTCGTTTATGTCTCTCTATGTGAGGGGGGGGGGGCAGACAATCCCGCATTGAGGGTTCTCCGTATTAAAAAAAAGTTTTTGTCCGATTTGTCCGATCTTTTTTAAATTTGCCACAGAGGTTTTTAGATGATCTAGAATCACGCAGGGTAGTTTTCATCACTTTATAAAGAGGGGGGGGGGGGGGTCCTTGAAAAAATCTAGTTTTTGTCGAATTTTTCCAAAATTTGGCACAGAGGTTCTTTGATGCCAGGGGATTCACGCAGGGTAGTTTTCATCCCTCTTTGGGGGGGGGGGGAGGCAACCCCTATGGTAGTTTTCCTACAAAAAATCCAGTTTTTGTTGGATCTTTCCGAATTTGGCACAGAGTTTCGTTATTTGATGCTCAGGAATTCTCATAGGCTGGTTTTCGTTCCACTATGTGGGGCAACCCCCATACGGGGGGGGGGGGGTTCTTATGAAAAAAACAGTTTTTATCACATCTTTTCCAAATTTGGAACAGAGGTCCTATGATGCTCGGAAATTCACACATGGTAGTTTTCAACCCTCCATGATGGGGGGGGGGGGGAGCACCTCGCATTGGGGGTTCTCCTGATATAAAAAAAAGTTTTTGTCCGATCTTTTCTAAATTTGCCACTGAGGTTCTTTGATACTCAGGAATTCACGGAGGTTAGCTTTCGTCACTCTATGGGGGGGGGGCAACCCCGATGGGGGTTTTCCTTGAAAAAAATTCATTTTTTGTCGGATCTTTCTAAAATTTGGCATAGAGGTTCGTTCATTGATGCTCAGGAATTCTCATAAAGTAGTTTTCGAACGCCGCTATGGGAGACAACCACCAAATGGGGGGTTTTCTTATAAAAAAACCAGTTTTATCAGGACTTTTCCAAAATTGTCACAGATGTCCTTTGACGCTCGGAAATTCCCGTTTTCGTCCCGCTATAGAGTGGGAAATCATATGTGTGTCGGGGGGGGGGGGGGGCTTATAAGAACCCAGTTTTCGTCTGATCTGTTCCAAATTTGGTACATTTGTCTTTTGATGCTTGGGAATTCCCATATTGTAGTTTTCGTACCGCTATGTGTGCCAAACCCCACAGGAGTTTTTCCTTATAAAAATCCAGTTTTCGTCGAATCTTTTCCAGATTCGGTCCAGATGTCCTTTGATGCTGGAAATTCACATAATATAGTTTCCCATGGGGTACTACCCCATGTGATTAAATTAACCTATGTGCGAAATTAGAAAAAGATTTGACAAAAGCCTGGATTTTTGTAAGAAAAATTCCACTAATGAGGGGGGGGGGGTGCCCCTAAAGCGGGAAGAATATTTCAAACTGTTTGGACTACATCGCGATGCATCGCTACATCGCGATGTAAGGATGGCGATGCATCACGATGTAGAAATTCCTACATCGCCCTGTCCTACTGGGAATATAAAAGTGCTACTTCCTCAGCAGACATTGGGTTCTGGAAAAATAAATCATGTGCCACTTTTATGCAGTTACATCGATATATGCTCGGGAGAAATTTGCTGGGGATTTTCTTCTTCATTGCATTGCATGAAAAAATTCCAGAAAAAAAAAAAAAAAAAAGATTTTTATCCAATTTATACCACATATTTCAAAGAAAAAGTACAATAAAATGGACAACTTTAAGTTAGTATATCTTTGTTCTAAAATTAGATACAGTTAGTAAAATTAGATTATCTTAAGAAAAAGGTTACCTTTTTCTTTTTCCAATCAATTATTTGTTTTATTAATTTTGCTTGTATGTAGAATGTTTATTTGGCCAAATTTATGTTTAATACAGGAACTTTATTACTGCATGCATTTCATACTTCATACTTTGAAAAAAATTCTCTGCCAAAATTGCAAAAGGTATTTGAAAATATGAATCTTAAAAAAATGCAGATGTGAAATAAATCTTTTGGTAAAATTAATTTAGTGTAATGTTTGTTAAATAATTATAAAATATACCTTTGTTTTTTACCCCTAAGTTTTTATTATTATTTCCAAACATGTGTAACATTAAATCAATGTATAATATACGAACACTCTGAATATTGCTATAATTATGGAAAACATCTTCGTCTGTCTTGGTTCTGATTATCTCCATGATGTTGGATCCATCCTAAAAGAGTTTTAAAAAGAAAATATATGTATAATAAGTAAATGTGTAAGTCCATGGGTGTATGCCCTCATGCACATTGATCTTTTTTCTATTTCGAGGCAAGTTTTACGATTAAATGCAGCAGCTTATTTCTGAAACAAAGCATTTTTCCACAATTTCTTTCAAAACTGTTCCCCTTTAGTTAAAAAGCTACGATTCTCTTGTGACTTTAAGGAGCATCTGATTTCATTTTCATATTTTTCAAAATATGATTATTTCGACGGTGACAGCTATTTTTCCAAGCAGATTGCAAGAGTGAGTAATTTTTACAGCGGATGGGCAAAATTTTTATTTATTCAGACAGACAATGATTTCTCAGTTGGTATCTGAAATTAATTTCTGAATAGCGTTCTGGAATTAGAGTTTCTTCAATTTATCGACAATCAGCATTACTTAGCCATTAAACTAGTTAATTCCTTTGCATATCAAGTCGTGAATTTTCTTTTTTTTTTTCGAGCTATAAAAAAAATCAAGGGTGCGACAATTGTTGATCTGTGATTTTTTTTTTTTTTAATTTATTTTTTATTTCATCCGACAGCCAAAATACACCGTTTTCTCCCGACTTTCGTTTTCAGATTTGCAGTTTTCTTGACGAATGTTTTCTGAAGTACTCTCTCCTCCACAAATTAGTTCTATTAAGATAGTAACAAATTAAGTAGTACTGAAACTGATGATTATGATTTATTTTTACTTTTTTCAGAAATTTTATTGTGTTATGTTATCAATAAGCAACATTTAATTACCGAGCCTTACCTCCTTAAACCACTACCAAATTAGAGTCAAAAACCAAGGGCTCCAACACTCGATTGATTGATAGTATAGTACCTTGAAATCTTTAAAAAATATTCAAACAAAATCATAAAAGCGTCAGAATTAATCACTGGTACAAAAATATTCAAACGTCGCTCTACTAGTTTGAGACGAGAGAGTATTACCAAGGAAGTATTACCTTTTCCCCAAGCATATTTGATTTCTAAAATATGTAATTTTCACGCAGTAAATAAAAAACACGCCAAGGGAGAAGAGTTGCCAAAGACAGGGGAAACCCAATAACATAGTGCTTTTCTTTGTTTGTGTCTTGAGAACTAATTGTCAGATATCGATGGATTTTCTTTTTTTTTTTTTTTTTTTGATTATCCTTTCAATTTTTTAATTAAAGTATAGCTGTTCGGTTAAAATTTCAGATATTTTACTTTGCATCCAGCAAAAATCACAACTGTAATTTACATTTGGATTGATTGGTAGTTCATCTATAAAATGCATCTTAGTCTGGTTTCATGTAGACCCGTATTTTTCATTTTTAGTTGACAATACCTTGAAACGTGAAATATGGCAATAAAATTAATGCTGCATTAATTTTAGCCGTAGAAACTATGTATAATAGAAAAACTCATAATTATCACAAATCATGTAACACAAATTGACATAGAAAAACTTATAAATTTAGGGTATTAAGTGTGGAAATAAACAACAAAAAATGCTTATCATTATTATTTTCAAAACATGCTACTATATATGTATTTTTTTTTTATATAAATCGAGGTTAAACATTAAAATTCTATTTTCATTAATTTCTTTAATTTGCGGAAAAATTGAAAAAAATATTGAAAATATTCTGCTGAAATATTAAGCACAAAGATAGAGTTCTTTACGGAAATTAATATCTTCTCTAACTTAAAATGATTTGTATTAAATTGATATTTACTTTACTTCATGTTTTATGCAAGTAAAAAAAAAGGCTCCACAAATAATGAACTTATTGCTAGAAACATCTGCCGTAGGGAAAGAGATTACATAAACAACACGGGGTAAGCATTTATAAGTCCTGTCTACGAGCATAAAAAAAAGAGTATCATTTCGGATCCAAAAGCTGATATAAGCGATTTGCATTTATTTTTTATTGCATCAAGCGCTTTTTTTCTTCGAGTTTCACCGGTTTTATTCAAAGATTGCTAAACAATTATTTTAAAATATTTTCTACGAACACTTTTGTGTTATAAAGTTCTTGATACTTTTGATTAATAATTTCTTCAAAATCATATTTTATTTTGCTATTAAAATATTTCATGTAGTTTTGTAATATTGTTTACCCAGTCCAAAATATTAATTTTTACTAATGGGTAGAGATATATTTCATTGAAAATGATAAGCGTACGAACACTTTTGGGAGCAACTGTATAAATTATAACATTGAATTACATGTAGAGTGGAAGAAGAAAAAATATCAATACTTATTGGAGAATGGGTACATATTTGTTTAAGAATATAAAAATGCACAGTGAAAAAAATTTGAACTATTAAACTAAAAAATAAACTTTGTTTTCAGAATTATTTTTGTAAAATTCATGGAGAAGAATGAAAACACATAACCATGCAATATATTCAACGTTGAAATTAAAAGCTTCAAAGTTCTATGCCTTTTATAAAAGCGCTGTATTTATCATCTGCGTTAGTTTAGCTAGGTGGATTTTTTTTTTTTTTTTTTTGTAAGTTTAAATTTGTACAAATTCCGTGGTCATGTTTGACATTTTTTTAACGAAATAAAGGAAGTACGTTTTTGGAAACTCATGTCAATAAACCAATATTTCCTTTTGCAAATAAAAAAACAGCGCTCATTAAGCCTAACGTGGAGGTGACTCAAAGTTAGTTCAAAAAACACACAGAGTTCTAAACCTAATCGAACGGTTCGTTTTCAATTTTAATGTGTTTTAAACACAACTATAAACACATAACTAAACAAAAATATAACAATAAATAAAAGAAAAAGCACATTGCACATACAAATTTTAGTAAATACTAACCTTTTTTTATGAATCCTTTAGGATAATTTAACGAGCAAGTACAAGACTGAAACGAAAACTCCCAGAATGCACTGCAATATGACGAAATCGGGACGAAATAATTTCGTCAAAAAGTTGAGATTTCTGGTTTTGTCAAATAGCACGTGATTTGGTGACGAAAGGATCGTCGAAAATAACGAAATAGTGCTCGAGGATTGCCAAATCGTCAAAATTGAGCGTTTCATTTTTGACAGTGTAAAGCACGCATCGGATGCGTTATTAAATACCCATAAACGAACTGCCTATGTTCAATTCAACAGACACTCGTGGAATGCAATGTTTTACCATTTTCTATAATTTTATAAATCACCGCAAGGTAGGGTCTGGTGGGGTAAAGTGGTCATAAAATCGTAAGTTTTCAACTTAGGTGAATAATAAATACAATATATTCCTTAAATACTTAAACTTTTTTTGGATTTATTTTTTATTTCATTTTTAAAGAACACGATACAGTGAATTTGAGGAAACTAAATATTGATTTAAGTATTTTTATAACACTTTCTTTTCTCTTTGTATTTATGATCACTTTACCCCATGGGGTGGGGGAAAGTGGTCATAGCATGGGGTAAAGTTGTCATAGTTAAAAATAGATGCAAAACCATTATAAACAGCCCCAACATTTGTATGTTTTAGATTTATTTTTAGAGTTACAAGTATATGAACGAGTTTAGGCATGTATACCCGAGTATATACGTGTCGTGTATACATGGGTAAACACGTTCATATATGAGTAGATACATGTATACATCAGATACATGCATGCACGTGCCTACTCAAGTATATGCCTGTATACACGAATATATAAGCAGGTAAATTTGTTTACCTACAGGGGTGTATACGTGTTTACAAGAGTATATACGTGTCACGTGCATATACGGTTATATACGCTTATAAACGAACATCATATGCGTGTATGCACTTGTATCTCGAGTATATACGTGCGTACCTGAGTATATACGTGTATAGTAGACACATACACGCATATATAAGTGCATATACACACACATACGGGTATACACGAGTTAATTCGTGGATACATCCAGTGCGTATTTGGTCCGTGTCTACTCACATACGAGGTTTTTTTTTTTCCAAGGTCAGATCGAGCGCGAAATGAAGACCACAAAGACAATGAAAACTCTTTTATTTGGAATATGTACTAAGCCTTCCAAATACTTCTCGACCTAGTCGCCTCTCCAATTATTAAGTTGGCTTTTAATTATTTTACCCAGATACAAAGCTCCCAACCGTCTGTTCATCAAATGTCTCATAATCTTTTCCAGCAAACACCTTACTTATCTGGGTCTTTTGGAAGACGGATCTCCAACTACTGTCAGAAGACTAAACACCTCAACTTCCTCCTTAACTGAAGTCGGAATGCTCTTATTTAAGAAACGTTCTCTGAAACACAAAAATTTAGTCAAGTTTTATGTAAGTAGAGTTAGCACACAACTGCTTTAACTAAGTGAGTTTGAGATACAAAAAAGATCTGGTGCTATAGTTATGTCTCTCAGTTTTGACCAAAAATTGAGTAAACGTTTATGCAAGCAAATATATGATCTACTAGCAAAAATACCCGGCGTTGCCTGGGTCAGTATTAATTATGAGAAAAAATCGTTACTTGCTTTTTTTTTCTGGTTTAAGTGAAAGAATTTAAAACACATCTTTTTGACATGATTAAAAGTAGAGTTTCTTCCTTACCCATAAAAGTAAAATAGCAATAAGTATAAAGAACAAAATAGTATTGATTTAGAAACGAAAGCACTATATTTAAGCATATACAAATTTCCAAAACATGAAATTATTCTTCTCATGTTTAAAAAGATGAATCTGTTGATACTTTTTTTTCAACATGGAGTCTAAAACCTTCTCTGTATTGCTATTGACGTTGCTCGTAATCCCCTTATACTTGCTTTAGTTATTTTGGGAAATTTCAATCATTGTGGGCTCTTGGTGCGATTTTACCGAATTTGCGGGAATCGTTTTGGGATACCTTCGATGATGCTCCCTCCTTCTTTCCTTACTTTGTAAAACGATATATTAATTTTCGTTACAAAGATATTATCGCCAGGTGCTGAGATACTTTTGGTCACCATAAAATGGCGCTAAAGAGTTTCATCCGAAATGTTTCCAAAATAAGTAGCAAAATTTGGCGATTGTTTGAAATTGTGCAAAAAGGAAAAATTAATGGAAGTTTTTGTACTGTTTATGGATTTGCCTAATTTAGTTGCTGGATTATTTAACACAGTAAAAAAAGTTTTTTAAAGATTCTTTGATTGGCGATATTTTGTTTACATGGTGAAAACTGAGAAACATTATGACGTAGTCTTCGGCTACAAAAACAGCGACATTGAAAAAAAATGCCAAATGCATCAGCTACGGAAATATTTCTGCAAAAATTTTGGCGATCTGCTGGTTGATTGGATAATGAGTAAGTGTTCAATCAGCATCTTACTAATATTATATATGCGAAAGTTTGTCTGTATGGATGTATGGATGGATGTTTGTTACTCTTTCACGCAAAAACTACTGAACGGATTTTGATGAAACTTTACAATAATATAGCTTATGCATCAGAATAACACATAGGATAGTTTTCGTCCCGTTATGGGGGGAGAAACCCCCTTAGGGGGGCAATAAAACACAATTTTTGTATAAATTCTCTAATATTGGGATGAAAAAATACTTGCACATATTTACATTATATGTCCATCGAAAGCTCTGATTTTTCTGCTGAAGATGGCACCTGTTCGAAATTTCTAAGTAGAATAAAAAAGGAGTTATGAGCTTTTTAGATCCATGTTCGAAGGCTTTCCTCAACTCAATACAGTATTTAGTGTCTCATCTCAACTCCCTGTCGATAGCGACAATTGTTGTATTGTTGACTTTCTTTGCTTTTCGTGATTGTTCAAGGCTTTTCTCAAGTCAAATCTTGAAGTAAGATTTTTGCACAAGATTGGCCAATAATACATGATTTGGCTGATGATTTTCCATTTAAATGGAACTTTAATGTAATTAATGGTTTTTATTATTATTTATGCTGATTGAACACTTACTCATTATCCAAACAACCAGCAGATCGCCAAAATTTTTGCAGACAGATTTCCGTAGCTGATGCAATTGGCAGTTTTTTCAACTCGCTGTTTTTGAAACCGAAGACTACGTCATAATGTTTCTCAGCTTTCACCATGTAAACAAAATATCGCCAATCAAAGAATTTTCAAAAGACTTTTTTTACTGTGTTAAATAATCCAGCAACTAAATTAGGCAAATCCATAAACAGCACAAAAACTTCCATTAATTTTCCTTTTTGCACAATTTCAAACAATCACCAAATTTCATTACTTATTTTGGTAACATTTCGGATGAAACTGTTTAGCGCCATTTTATGGTGACCAAAAATATCTCAGCATCTGGCGACGACATCTCTGTAACGAAAATTAATATCATATCGTTTTACAAAGTAAGGAAAGAATGGGGGAGCATCATCGAAGGTACCCTGAAACGACTTTCGCAAATTCGGTAAAACCGCAATAAGAGCCACAATGATTGAAATTTCCCGAAATAACTAAAGCAAATATAAGGGGATTACGATCGCAGCTACTTTTTTTTAATCACTTCGTACTTAATTAGCCATACAGAGAAGATTTTAGACTCCATGTTAAAAAAAAAAGTATCCACAGATTAATCTTTTTAAACATGAGAAGATTAATTTCATGTTTTTTAAATTTGTATATGCTTAAATAAAGTGCTTTCGTTTCTAAATCAATACTACTTTGTTCTTTATACTTATTGCTATTTTAGTTTTATGGGTAAGGAACAAACTCGATTTTTAATCACGTCAAAAAGATGTGTTTTAAATTCTTTCACTTAAAACAGAAAACAAAAGCAAGTAACGATTTTTTCTAATAATTATTATTGACCCAGGCAACGCCGGGTATTTTTGCTAGTAAATAATAATAAAAACCATTAATTACATTAAAGTTCCGTTTAAATGGAAAATTATCAGCCAAATCATGTATTATTTGCCAATCTTGTGCAAAAATCTTACTTCAAGATTTGACTTGAGAAAAGCCTTGAATAGTCAAGAAAAGCAAAGATAGTCAACAATACAACAATAGTCGCTATTGACAGGGAGTTGAGATGATACACTAAATACTGTATTGAGTTTAGGAAAGCCTTCGAACATGGAACTAAAAAGCTCATAACTCGTTTTTTATTCTACTTAGAAATTTCGAACAGGTGCCATCTTCAGCAGAAAAATCAGAGCTTTCGATGGACATATAATGTAAATATGTGCAAGTATTTTTTCATCCCTATATTAGAGAATTTATACGAAAATTGTATTTTATTGCTGCCCTAAGGGAGGTTTTGCCCCCCATAACGGGACGAAAACTACCCTATGTAATATTCTGATGCATAAACTATCATCTTATACATATAAAATCTGAGTATCTATCTATCTATCTATGTCCAAGCTTCTTCTCCCGAACGACAGTGAACTGACCATCGAACCAGGTATCGATGGATTCGTCATCTTCCCGTCTTCATGTTTGGCTATTTAACATAATCCTCCGATAAAAATTAGCGGAGATATCAATTAAAAATTATTAATTATGACTCTTAGATTTCAAAATAAAATCCATATTTTTCGAAGGCTTTCCTCCATTCAAATTATTATTCAGTGCTTCAACTCAACTTTCCGGATGAACGCTTTTATTAAAATTTACAGCGTGAAGAAAATCATTGAAAAGAAACATCTGTTGCAATTTTTTTCTCGAATATAAAGAAATAAAATTAGGCTTTTGTTTTATGGCTTTTCCTGTAATCAGGGTGTTTAAGTTGTTTACTTTTCGATTATTTTGCCGTAATCTGCAGCAAAATTTTGCTGTTTTTTTTTTTTTTTTTTTTTGTTCAAGCCTGATTGGTAAATAATCGTCACATGACATAACTTTCATTTTCGAGGAGGACCGTGCACGTCGTAAAGTAAATGAGTGATTTACAAGTTATTTGAGTTCTTTGAGGGTTTGTACCTGGAAAACGGATTGATGTAATTCTTGTACGACCATGTGGATAGAATCCATCCAAATATTTATCTGAGTGGTATGTTGCATTAATAAACACCCGGGCAACGCCGGGTAGTAGACTATTTTATGTAAAAAGCGGATTGTTATTGTGCATAAATATTTCCGATATAGTCTATCAGATGTAATTCAGTTTAACGTGAGTAAAGATTATAGTTGATAATGCATATATTTTCCCCTTTTATGCTGACTGAAAATGTACTCATAACTTGTATCATTGATAACGATTATTAACGTTGATGAGGTGTTTTGGCAAAAATATGTTTTACTGGTGTTTTGCAAACCTTACTTTACGCGCATTTATTTATTCCTTAACGCGTTAGAAACTAGTGTCAGTGTACTACAAAAGCATCAACTGGACTGCTCTTACATTTTTTAGGTAGCCCGTGCAACGCCGGGCACGCAGCTAGTATTATTATAAAGTTTCATCAAAATCCGTTCAGTAGTTTTTGCGTGAAAGAGTAACAAACATCCATACATCCAAACATCCATACATCCATACATCCATACAGACAAACTTTCGCATATATAATAGTAGTAAGATTTAGTGGAACTATAGAGTTATTTCTCCAAAAAGCCGCTCATTTTTCCTGCACGTGACACCTATATTTCATTAAAAAATAACAATTTTAAAAGGTCATGACCAAATTTTTTGTTTAAGAAATGACACATACGTTTACGTTTTCAAAACAAAATGTTGCTAATTGCCCTTTTAAATTATTTTGAAGAAATATATGTGTTTTCACGTGCGGGGCAAAATGCCTGTTTTTTCCGTGGAATGGCCATTTATGCGATTTTGAGAAATGATTCAGGTCTTCTGGTGGTGCTATATTTTGTCTCTCAGTTTGAACTTTTGGACAATGCGAGAGCACTCACTGAAAGTAGAGTCGCTCCTATTAGGTTTTCGTCCTATTTTTTTTTTTTTTTTTTTTTTTTTTTAAATCTGAATACTAATGATCAGGCATAAGTTCCGGCTCCCTTCGACGTAAATGAAACAAGTAACCTACTGCATTTCGTGCTCATAGAGCTCAACTATGAAGATATTGAGCTATAGAGCTCCTTGGTGCTTTCTGTTATAATTTATAGAGCCCTCGGTTTAATTCTCTGTTTCGTCCCCCCCTCCCTTCTGGTCCCCAAAAATGGTTTGTTTTGCATGCAATCACCATTTTTCAACTTGTATTTAGATAATGGAATACAAGCCTTTCACTTCGCGCGTCTTAGAGTTTTTTCTTCAAAAAATCATATTTTACTAGATACCAGAGCGGCTTCAAACAAACCAACTTTATTCAAACCAAAGAAAAAATGAATTTAAATAGTATTTCTCTGAATCTTGTCCAAATGAAAAATAAATACACATTTAAGTAGGTGAATGTCAGTTTGAAGAAATACTCAAATGTAAACTGTAGCTACTTGAAAATGAGACAAATCAGTAAGCAAAAAAAGTTTTTTGGTGCATCATTGTCGCCGGCTAAGCTTCAGTAAAACTTTTATGAGAAAGTAAAAATTTAAATTGAAACTTAATGTCACCAAAACGGTTTTCTCAAAAACCAGCATCAAAAAATGTGTGACAATCTTCAAATTTATAGCTCATTTTCAACATAAAGTAGCTATTAAAAAGTTGGCTGTAAAGGTGATTGAAAATGATAATCAAAACTAGACGTCAAAGCAAGAGAAATTGCAGCATATAATACTGGCTTTCAAGTGCTTTAGACTGGAACATAAATTAAAAAGAAAGTTGTAAACGACTGCACTGCGTTCACGAGAAAGATAGACTAGATGTAAACTATGTATTGTGCCATTTGGTGACATCATTCACGTGTTTGGCTGCGATAAGAGCAAACTGGTGCGAAGCAGAGAGCGAATATGAATAATATTGGTTCACATTTTTTTTTATTCCAGAGAAAATCTCCAAAAGTTGCTATAGTGTCAAACTTTCTGGAAAATTGCTTGTTTACTTTCAGACAATCTTTTTCGAGAACGAAGAATAGTGAAGTTTTTCTTGCATATAATTGGACAAAAACTCACCAGATCAGCTACAACAGAGGCCGAAAATCAGTCACCTGATAAACTCCGAGTATATCTCGTTTGAATGTAGTTTGATTTTTGAGGTTTCTAACCTTTGTAATATGTTTATTCCGAAGGATGCTGCAGTCGATCCCGTCAACAACCACCTGTGCTCAGTGAGTGAACTGTGCGAGTACAGCCTGCGACAGTACCTGAAGCGATGCAGCTCTTGTAACAGCAGACGACCTTCCCCGTACTCGGCACCTTTCGATGCCAAACTTCTGATTATGGATCTGATAGCGGCCTTGAAGTATTTACACCGATTGCATATAGTGCACGGATTTTTAAAGGTGAGTGCTGCTTGATACTCTCAACTAAATAAGCGTTGTGGACGTCTGCGTTGTCGTCCGTATTCAATAAATGCAGTGAGCAGTGTAAAAATTGCCTCAGAGCGTTATATTTCGTATTGAATTGGATTTTTTTATCTTCCAGTTTTAACGTCGATTGGCATATTCATCTATTTTGTTCATAGATTCTATTAAAAATGTGAAGAAACCGTTGCAAGGTAGCGTTTCAGAGGCATAAAATGGAGAATACACTTGTAGAAAAATGCAAAACAGCAATGAAGAAGCAAAACCCATTTGTACTCGTATGTGAGCTTTAATCCCTTGGAACGGAAAAAAGAATGTGGCATGATGCTTCTAGGTAGCAATGTGGTAACATTTAAATGAGAAAATATCATTTGACAATGGTATTAGATGTTTAATATCTCGTTTGATCTCCACCAAGACAGTTGCTCACCTGTGTCGCGCGGTCGAGACAATACTATAAGGTGGACACTTTGTCAGTTTGCTCGCCGCCCAGCCCCTGCTTTCATTAAAAATTATTAACCTTATACTACTCCGATTCTGAACCGGGTCCCCGCAAGGCCCGACTAGGCTGACATGGTCTCTTCGACTCTGCGACACTATTGAAGAATACTCTACCACTCCGTGAAGAAGTGCGATTTCCGAGTCTTTTAGAGTAAAAATGGCTTTAATCATGAGGAATTTGTCGTCTTTGCTTGCCCCAACCATATTCTTTCAAATTGACATCATGAGAGCATCCTGATTGCATATTATTCATTTCCATACCTTGAGTAGTTTGAGCTTTAAGAAAAATTTTTCTCAAGACCAGCTGCATGAGGTCTGGCATTATAATGTCTTAACAGAAAAGAATTACCAATTGCCGTAATTTGTGATTGACATGAGGCCTTAGAATCTTGTCTGAAAATCTTTGGGCCGGCCATTCTAAATGATATGCAGTTCGTATATCCGCCTACGCTGATTCCAACCCATACCGCCTAATCACTTTGTTTGTAATCTGATTTTTTTCGAACGAAGAGTTATTTCGGATGACACTTTCTCGCTAACACACGTCTGGGGTCATTCCATAAATGGCATCGTTACTCCTCAGTGAACACCAATTGACCCCAATCACTTTGACTCTAAACTCGATGTCCAGCAACCCACCTTCTACGGTTCGCATGGTATCTTGCTGTCAATGATTGCACGGTGTCCTACTTCCAGAATGCAGACCATTAGCGTATGCGCCACTCTAATGAAACTTATTTAGGATTGTCTGGCGTGAGACCCTTTGCGCTTTTGCCAAACGAAATTGAATTCGCAACCAAATAGCATTGACTATTCTATCTTGACGAGCCGTTAACAGGATTTTGCGATCATCATTTGCTGTGATAGCAAGTGGGAGATCTTGTTCTAATTAACGTCTCACATTTCTGTTTCTTGGAACCGATATTAATTTTGTAAATACAGTTCTTACCCCTCCAACATTGTCTACTACTGCATTTTTTTTATATGTTTGCACGGATTCTGGACTCCCGATAAAACGCCAAGACATGAACTTCGATAAATCCCGATGTCGTGGCATTTCCCAGTCATCTTTTTTTCTAAACAAAATCCGCATGGTTGACTTTCACCACACAGAGAGTAAAAGGACTTCAAAGAAATCACTATTTTTTCATTTATCTGCTTTTTGACGACACAAACGTTGATTTGCAGTTAAAGTTTCATTCTAAAGAAGCTTTATTTGACATTATTTTTCGGAGAAATTATTAGTGCATTTTTTTAAAAACCGTTTGCTCCCATATGTCGTTTAGCAGTGTAGTTTTCTAAGCAAAACTAATTGCAGGAATACCTTGCAATGAACTTATTTGAAGGCTTTACCGGATGACTTCAAGGAATAACTCTTTGAATCTACAAACCATAGGCCTCAAAACGCCCGATCTTTGGCCTATAGGGGCAATTCATTGCCTCGAAAAAGGAAAAATGACCTGGTTTTAATCTCGATACTGCTTTGGAAGACCATGCGAACATTGGAACGGCGATTGTGGCGAGTTCTGCCATCAAAACTTAATGGCGTACTGCTGTGTGCAATGATAGCGATGACGTGTTGCGAAGGGTATTGATCCGTAAATCATTGGGATTCTAGTCCGAGGGAGCTTTAGGTCACTTTAATCATATTTATTAATGACACAAAATTTTCTAATTATCAATAGTATGACAAAACTAATGCACATTGAAGACGTACATATATAAAATATTTGTATAAAATACCTTTATAGCCTTCCAATATATTGGTGACTGACTACGGAACACTCAAAGTAGCCGATCTGTATCTTCTGGATTGTACTACCCTGGTACATGGTATTCATGACACGGAAGCCAAGCTGTGCCGTAAGTTGTACTCTTTAATATATATACTTTTAAATACACTTGTTTTATGGAGGAAAAACCATTTCCCACGACATTTCTGTCAAAAAAAAATCGATTGAAGACACTTATGGTTTTGATGATCTACAATTTTTTAAATCCACTTGCATTACGGAGGATCTATTATATTTTAATCTCTTTTGCGTTACAGAGATCTATCTTCATCCTTACATAATATAGCCAATTCGCTGTTCCAGTAACGCTCCTGACGTCATCAACAATGAAACTCTCGCCATAGCATGATAATTTGATAATATGTTCTGGCCGGGAAATGCTTTATTTTGACAAGGTTAAACTGGATCCGGTAACTTAACTGCTTTACTTGCAAAACCGTCATTTCAGGGGAATGAAGAAACGAAAAAGCGGTCAGCTATGATCGCTATATACTGGAGTTAAGTGTTAATCCACTGGAGTTAAGATTAAAATTTCAAATATCAAACCATCACCAATCAGGCAATTGCTTCGTTCAAATGTAGAAGCAATTTTCACTTTCTTATCTTTACGGGTGATTTTCTATTTATTTTATTAAGTTGCAAGTGTTATGGAAAGACATTTTAATTGAGTTGAGTTGAGTTTGAGGTAAAGAGAGACACTTTCGTTACGAAGAATTCATTGCATTTTCAAGACAACGCTGTTATGGGTTTTTATATATTTTTTTAAAGAAATTGTGTGAGCGAGAATCCATTACTGTTTAAATTCACTTGTGATATGAAGGATCGATTAAAGACTATTTATGGGAATGCCGGAAACGCACAGAAAAGTGCGATCGAAGCGTTTTTCCTTAAAGGCTGGTGCAGTATAACTTATTAAAGCTCTTGTGCCATAATACTCATTCGAACCAACCCACCAGATTGGTATCATCCTCTGTGTGCTTCGAGAGAGGGGAAAAGATGAACTCAACACGAAAAATACAGCTGCAGATTCTTCTAAAAGATCTATTTTCGGATAGTGGAGAAAAATTCTTTGGCGACCCCAGGTTGAGTATACCAGTCACAAAAAATTAATTTGGGATCATTTTTTGTTATTGGTTCAATCGTGTTAACTTGAATGATGCGAAATCGTTCTCCAAAAAAAGCGATAAACAGCGTACGAACTCCACTGATTTGCACCAGCATAATGGACTGTCACGTGAAAGTCAAGCAAAACACAGTTTCGTGTTGTCAGCAGAAAAAGGGAAAGTGGGTCTGGGGAAACGAATTAGCCTTCCAGTTGTTTAAGTAGATATAAAATAGCTTGTTGAAAATGACATTTTCATCCTTTCAGCCATCGGACTGGAGCTATCGGATTTCAGCTGGAGGCCGTGCGAAGTTATTCAATCCAAGAGTGAGGAAGAAGCACGATCCAGTATCAGCATGGCTTCCGATATACAAGTAAGCAGTCTATGAATTATATTTGTCAGTCCCGGATGCATATAAACAACCTATACTTTGCTAGGGAGCATGTAAAAATTTGGAGGCTGCTGATTGGCTGCCACGTAATAACGTCACTCACCTCCTTTATTGCTTTTTTAGCTTGCTCTTATTGTTTTTTCATTTCGAAACAAAATCTTCCACACATTATTAGATGAGGGGGAGGGACTAAAAACATTCAAACGTGAATTAGCAACGAAGCTTCTGAGCAACGAAGTTTGTTCGCTTTCGTTGAATAAGAAGAAAAATATGGCCGAAATATTTGCGTCGCGTGGCCAATCAGGAGTCCCAAAACTATTTGCAGGTCTCTAGCAGAGTAAAAGTTGTTTATAAGCGTTCCTGCATCTATCGGGGAGCAAGCCAGAATCCTTGCCACTGGTAGCCATTTTGAGGGGGGGGGGCAAATTGATCCTATTTCTGTGTTTTTTCCCCCGCTGAAACTCGATATCAAACTTGAGCAACGTTATACAGGGTGCGGCATATCAACCTCCAATTTAGAAAGGGCGCTGTGTGAATTGTGGTTGGGATACGGATGTGGAAGTACTATCGATGGATGATAGAAAACGTGCCCTTTACATGGCACGTTTTCAGTCATCCATCGATAATGGCATGGTGCGATGAGCATCGTCATGTGTTGTGAAATAGTATATCCCCAATCGCGGTACTTTAATTACTACTCAGCAAGAATTTCGTATTCGGTTCTAACTTGGACGACATGATCCTGTTCGAATAGAAATTCTATTCCCGATGTGAAAAATACTGTCCAGGAATTTTCCAATCAGAAAAACGCTGGTCAGCAGTATGCTTATGTGCGCCGTGGTGGCCTGATCAGAAAAGCATCGGACTTGTGACCGGAGGGTTCTGGGTTCGATCCTGGCCGGTCGAAGATCCACCACCTTCTCAATGGTGGCTGGGGGACCTTATATATGCTCGTGGTCACAAGTCATCAAAGTGAAACAATACTTCTGAAGGTGCTGTGACAGGGATTGCGCGGTTTCTGATCTGGATAAAAAAATCACAGCTTATTTCAGGATCCATCCTACCGGTTAAACCACAAATAGTGGTGCGGGGGACCCTGAGTATATTTATGTGCTAAACGATTTGGATAGTCCTGGATGGACGCTTTTAGCTGCGACACATTTTCTAGAGTTGTAAAGAAAAGCCCTGAATCGTAGAATAAGTGGCGACACGTTCACCATCTTGGGGCTGACTTTCTTTTTTTACTATGTTTGCTATAATGCAGTAGCGTGTTTTGCTTCGTGATTGCAGATTAACATGGAGGTATTAAGGTACCATAATCAAGTAACAAAACATGCTACATACGAAGAAAGCATCGGTTAGCCCCAAGATGGTGGACGTGTCGCTACTTATTCTACGATTCAGGAATTCATTGTAAAGGTATGCAGTCGGCCAGGTGTTTTTGTTTTCAGTGCAGTGTCATGCAATCAAAAACCACCAGTTTTTGTTTAAACGTTTAAGTTAAAAAGATCGGATCGCTAACTGATTGGAGTTCGCTTCGCTCGCTAATCGGCTGGGTTTCGGTAGCTTGGTCGCTTGCCGAGATAGGCGTTAAACAATGGCATTGGAGGATTATTTGACATTTTTCGAACAACTGTTGATGCAATTTAACGCTTTTTATTTCTTTGGAGAAATATTTTAAACTGCTGAGGAACTTTTACTGTTTTTTATGGCGTGCGCAGGAGTAGGGAGGATTTTTATGTTTTCAAGGAAAATTCTTACAGCTAGTATTTTTATAATTCTAAAGCAGCCAATGAAATTAAAATTTAAAATTGAGAGACGAAGCCATTTATACAACTTGTCTCTCTGTTTCAGATGGCCGGCATGATTGTGTACTACATTCTGACAGGTGGTAGGCATCCATTCGGGTCCACCGAGCGGGAATGTCAGGAGAACATCCTTTTAGGACAGCCGGTCCTGGGCGGCGAGCCCGGGGATACTGAGTCCAGAGTTCTCATTCAGGACATGATCAGGAAAGAGGAGTCCGAAAGACCTTTGATCTCAGAAGTCACACTGTAAGTGTCTGTGAGCTAGAGCGGCGTTTCTCACATTTTATAATAGTTTGGCTCTGATAACCCGAAATCTGATGTAGAAGGATAATGAGGACTTGGTAACTTTAGACCATTCCTCATTTATGTAATTGCCAATTCACTGATCGAGTAACGCTGACATCACCAACAATAAAATTCGCGCCATAGCATGATAATTTGAAAACAAATTGTGGCTAGAAAATGCTTTGTTTTGAGAAGGCTGAACTGGATCCGGTAACTTAACTATTTTACTGGAAAGACTGTCATTTTAGGAGAATGAAGAAGCGAAAAAGAGTGTTCAACGCTATCTACTGGAGTTAAGAGTTAATTCCAGTGGAGTTAGGGTTAAAATTTCAACTGTCAGAACATCACCGAACAGGCAATTGCTTCGTTCGAATATAGAAACATTTTTCACCTGTCACGTGTTGACGGGCGTTTTTATAGTTTTTAATACTTAACCCCAAAAGCCACATTTTTTTAATACTTTAAAATTATGTTCTTTGGTTTCGAACGTCTCTTCAAAAAATTAGAAAAATAGTTTAAAAAAATTATAGTTTAATTAAGGTTTGGTTTATGGTTAAAGACTGCTCGGCAACATCGTCTTTAACTGAAAAAACAACAAATAATTTATCATCAAATATCCCAAAACATTCTAAAAATTGTCGAAATGCCATACTATTTAAGTTAGTATAACTTAATCGTCGTAGAATTAAAAGTTGACATTTTCAAGGCACTGAACTTAGGGGGGGGGATCCTACATTTGCAAATGCTGATGAATTGGTTTAACAGCATCTTCAGTGAGTATTTTCCTTGTTATTGGTAACTACAGAGTTTCAATTTGCTCCTACGCCCCCCTAATACCAAATACTAAATGCCTAACGCATTTTCCTGAAAAAGTGTACCTCCGTCAAACGCCCGCGCTGACGTCCGGTACACATTTCAACTCGAACTAGCGACAAAACAAGGCAAGGATGTCGTTGCTATGGCATGGATCCGAATAGTTCAAATTAAACTGTTAATTGGTTAACTTAAAATTTTAAATTTGGAAATTTATCAATTGTGTTCTTTGCTTTCAATTTTTAATGCGTTCCAATAAGAAGCAATGGCAGGTGGCTGATGTACCAAAATTTACTTATCCTTGTTCCCTCGATTTGAGATCACTTTTCCTCTATGTTAAAAGCGGGAAAGCGACAAGCATTCAGTATTCTGGGGCCGTTGATATGTTCTTAGTGTATTTTAGAAGACTAAATTATGTATGTTGCCAAATGGCAAACACGATTCATTTAACGGCTAAAGATTCTTACTAATTTCATGTCTGCCTGGGGATGCCCACTCTCCTAAGAGCAGGGGCAAAACCCCCTAAAGATCGTAAGCCCCCCCCCCCAAGCAAGAGCCCACCCCCAAATGAGACCCCCCCCCTAAAAATTTCAATGGCGCAATCCGCGCCATGACCCCCTTTCCTAGAAGGGAACCCTTGTGTTTGCATTATTAAAAACATGATTTGTCATGGAAAGCAAAAATTAATTTAGTAGACATTTTAAAATTTGATTAAGGATTTTAGGATTTCTTCTCCTTTTCTATTCATCAATAGTTTGTAATGGAAGTTTTTAGCTACAGTCAAAATAGTATGCTGTACAACTTTAGGGATGGGTTTTGCTTTTAATCAATTAGTTTTTGAAAATAAACAAACAAAAAGTACATCCATGGAGAAACGTAGAAAAAAGAACATGATGCCTGCTGCTGTTTCATTTCAAATATTTTATGTTTTCATTATACAACAAAACTAATCTCTAGTTCTGTATTGAAATCATTAAAAAAATACTCCTTGAAGTTTTAGCTCTTTAGTTATTCACAAAACCATGGTATTTAAACTAAAAGAATAGCGTTTAAACTATCAGGAAGACTTGGAGTGTTTGAAAATCTTTTTAAGATATTAATACTGATATGATTGTTTCAAATCTTTTCTGAGCTGTACTTAAAAAGTGTAAAATTGCATTTGAAGCAAAAAATTAAAAAACGATCGTCTCATCAATTTTTGCTATTTGAAAGGCACCAAGTTCTCTTAAACGAATCCATTTGTTGAAATAGGGGAGTGACGGTAAACTACCCCCCCCCCCTCCACATACACACCAAGTTACAAGGGGTTACTCCTTGAATAAAATTAAGTCAAGTGGAAGGGAAAGTGGTCCTTTACTTGGGAAATAAAGATTTGGTGTAAAAGCAAGCAATTGAGTTTCACTTTCTTTTTCACAGGCATCCGTATTTCTGGGACGTTGAAAAGCGATTCCTTTTTCTAACACTGGTGGCAAGAAAAATTGATTTTTACACAAAGTGAGTGTTTAAAAATGGTGCTGGTACACTAATTTGGAGTAACACATCGAGGGTTTTATTTACGAAGAGAGAACCATGCGCTGTATGTATTCGATAAAGCAACAGGGTGCTTTGAAAAAGGCTGCTGCTCAACGCATATAAACAACTTTTACTGAGTTAAGGATCCTTTGTGATAGTTTTAGGGCTTCTGATTGGCCAGCGTCAACCATGGCGTCGGTTGGTGCGACCATGTTTTTTTCCCCAACCAACGTATGGGAACAAATTTTGTTCCTCAAAAGTTCTAAATTCACGTTTGAAAGTTCGCCCCTCCTACCCTTTAAATAATGTCTTAAAGACCTTGTTTTGAAATTAAACAATTATAAGAGTATGCAAAACAAGCTACAAGGAAGATTGATGACGTTTTTACTTCGTAGCCAATCAGCAGTCTTCTAATTTTTACATGATCTCTAGCGAAGTAAAGGTTGTTAATATGAATATCCAGACTTATCAAAGGTGCAGCAGGACGCTGTGCCTTGCAAAAAAAAAAAAAAAAAACGCTAAAATCAACACTATTAGATGTTCATACCAGTGTAACACCAATCGTTAATCGCAAAGTTCGTTCAGTTTGCGATTACAAGCGAGCATTTCTAACATAACGTATTTTAAACTGATTTTTAACTTATAATCTGTTGGAAATTTTCCAACATTGCAGAGTCGTAGAATTGACATTAAAAACTAGGCAGTTAATTAACAGTAACATACTAAATACTGTATGTTACAGTTGATTAATTTTATTAAAGACTCAAATGAAAACATGTACATTTGAAATGAAAATCAACATACTACTAAGGGTTCAGAGAATTCCCCCCCCCCCCTTGCACAGAGATATCTCTTCGTATACGGAAAATAAATTTGCATATATGGCACAATAATTCTTCTTCTTGAGGGTTTTAAACTTGTATTGCTCGAAAATTAAATACAATACCAACACAATGCTATTTTAAAAAGCTCACAATGCATTTTCAACCATTTCTCTACGTATACTTAGTGGTATTGGCTTGAGCCGCTATGGTTGTATTTGGTTTTATGACGTAAGAGCCATAAAACCAAATACAACCATAAAATAATAGGTTATACCGCGCCTTGAAAAGCTATACAAATGGTCGCAATAGAGTGATCTAGTGTCCTTAGTTTGTGCTATCTAAGTTTTCCCGACCGCAAAGTTTACTTTTGATATCGCCACGTGATTATGTTTCAGCTTGTATGGCGCGAATCTCTGAATGGCGTCATAAGCAGATCTGCAATTGGCGCTTACACGACCACATAAATAAAAATCGAGTTTTGTATTAGTTTCTGAACTAACAGCTCACTTCCGTTAGCTTGAGAGACGAAAGTAACTAGGTAACATATATTTATTCTTATCATCATCACACCCAAAACTTACCCTTTTTGGAGGGGGTGGATATCCTAATGGTCCTTACATGTATAGAAACTATTATAGAAGGATTAGCAATATGCGTTATAACCAAAAGCTCTGGGGATAGCGAGGAACCCCAAACTTGTCTTTCGCTGAACCCCTGGTTCCCTTAGATTTAAAATTTAACAATGTATAGTGTTTGATGACTAGTTTTTTCAATGACTCATTGAGCATATGAAAAAAATAAACAAATACGTTTGTTAAAATAGGTAAGCGTTTAAAAAAACTAAACTACATCTAAACTCTAACGAAATACAAGTTTAACTGTTACATTTCTATAGATTTAATTTGATATTCATTTCATTTAATGTTTTGTGTTAATTTGTTACCTTATCTTTCTTGTGCACTTACTGTAAACACAGGAAAAACAATCAATGCTGCAATCAAATGCTGTCAAGAAAATATGAAGACGCATACGCGACCCGCGCTTTACTTATTGTCTTAAAAATATTTTCCCACAAATTTAAGACCACTGGTGGCAGTTAGGCTCCTGTACTTAAGGAAGTCTCAAAAAAGAGACCGAAAATTAATTATTTTTCTGAAGAAGGACTTTTCAAACGTTTTGTGGGAGGCTATTTATTTGATAGTATGGTCCTCCGTCACCTCGCTTAGGATTTCAACAATGTACCTAGAGAAATAAGGAATGGTCATCTCTGAAATTCACTTGCAAGCAAGGGCGCCCACATGCAAAATTTTAAGGGGGGACGACTCAAAAGTTTTCCCCATGGTTTAGCAGAATATTTTCCCCATGGAAACCGATTTCAGTACAGATTAGAAATATTAAAGTTTTGCAATTTTTATTATTCAGTCATGACTGGAAAAGAAATTTTATACATTTTGGCAAAGAAAAAAGCATTAAAAGCAAGGAAGTTCTCATATCTAAGCGGAGGGCTTGAGCTCCCACTTGCTCTCCTATATGTCTCCTATATGCCCTTGCTTGCAAGTAAGGCGTCTTTGGAGTTGCCACAGCTCTCCTCCACTCTTTCCCTGCCCGATAAAGTCTTTACCACCCGAGTGAGGCACTAATAAATGGACTTGAAAGAATTGGAGTGCTACCGAGGTCATGATTTTTTTATCTCAAGCAAAAGGGCACTTCTTCTGGTCAAAAAAAAGGGGGGGGGGTGGACAGGCGGCTTCGAAAGGGACCCCCCCCCCTTTTTTTTTTACAAAAAGCATAGAGAGGCATTTATTTTAACAAAACTGCAATAAGGGCGCATATATCTTCGAGAAAAGGTGCTTACGGAGAGCCGCAGCTAAAAAATGCCTGGGGAGTAAGTACACTGTATTTTTAATACAATTGTTATTTCATAGTAAGAAGACAAAAGCGGCGAAAGAGTTCAGAGATAGCTGCATCGAAGCTGAAGACTGGGTAAGTTTTTTTTTTTTTTTTACATTGAAGAAAAAAAAAATTGAAATAATTCAATAAACCCTGGTGTTGTTGTTTTACTGGAAATGCGGCTATGAGCAATATTTTATTAGCCACAGCCTAAATCTGATATAGCGGAAGAGCTATATCAGATTATGTCGAGAAGCCCGCTGGCACAAAACATTCAAACATTCAAATTTGTTTGCATACGTACTCGTAAATAGATAGCAGAGAAAATAATTAATAATCGCGCGTTTTTAAATCGATAACATTTGTCACAGTGACAATCGAAATGTACCTACTCATTATAGTTTAACTAAAACATTATACCTGAAAGAAAGTTTAAATCATTCCCTATGTCTAGAGTCGGCAACCTTTTGTAAGTGTGGGAAGCACTCATAAAAAGGAATAGCGATCTGGGCCGAAATGGAGATTAACAAAAGATTATCTTATACATTAAAAACTGAGTGTATCTTGGTATGTATGTACACTACCTGGCCATTCGTCACCGGACACCCTTCGAAAAGGATAATGGTGTGGTCGTGTTTTTCGCGGTATGGGCTGGATCTACTTGTTGCAGTGGATAGAATCATGAATACCGAGCGGTACCAAGCAAGCAGTTCTGGGCAACCACGCGTTACCTACCTTGTGACAATACTTCGGAAATGGCCCTTTTCTCTTTCAACAGGACAATGCATCATACCATACGTCACGTGTTATTACTACCTGGTTCGAAAACATGGATGTGGAACAACTTGATTGGCCTGCCCAGAGTCCAGACCTTAACCCCATCGAGCATCTTTGGGATGTGTTGGAGCGGCGGCTGAGAGCCAGGCCAACTCGGCCCCGAAACAAGACTGAGCTCTACGCCATATTGAAGGAGGAATGGAGCCTGATTCCAATTGCAACATATCGTCACTTGGTGGAAAGTCCTCCTCAAAGAGTTGCAGCTGTCATTGCAGCAAATGGTGGCCCTACACGCTATTGCTGTTGTGTGAGCCCGCTTTGCGTGACTTGTATGAAGTGTCCGGGGACGAATGGCAAGGTAGTGTATGTATCTATGTCATCGCTATTCCTGGTGAACGGCAGAAGAGTATCGAACCAGGTATCGGTACATTCATAATTTTGTAGTTTACATGTTTAGTTATGTGGCATAACTGTGAGACTTTAGCGGAGATATTAATTAAAAACAATTAAAAAAGTGACTTCTCTCCTCTTGGTCCTTCTTTTGGAATCACTTTCCCCCATAAATTTTTCCCATCATTCTAGCAAGCGACCGAAGTTGAAATGACTCGCAGACTTCTTTCTCAAGATTACTTTAATCCTGCGTTCATAATTTCTCTCTCCTTTCTCTCTCTCTTTTTTTTTACTTAAACCGGACGCTATTGAATAGTTGGAGTTTTTTGTTTGTTGCAAGGTGCACGGAACGGAATCAATAGATTCTAAAGCTGCACCTCGCAAAAAATACTCTGTTTATTAGTTTATGTACCGAAGCAGACAATATGTTTTTTTATGCGATCATTTTTCGTCTCTTCCTTTGAAGGAATGTAATTTACGTACCGAAAACGTCAGTTTAATTTCTTTTGCTAAGCGAAGTCAAAGGAAGTACAGCGCCGAAGGAGATGTATTTCTGTTTCGGAAGAACAGAGTTAAACACCAACCCCACCGAGCCGTCGTAGGTGGCGAGGCATTATTTGGTCATGGCTTGTGCCATGGGCTGCTAGTTACGCATTAAAAAGGGAAAAAATAACACCTTTAAAAAAGTCACTAAATGGAGAAATAAAAACCATATCTTTTTGCTGAAATTATAAATGATGATCACGACGTTGGCAAAGTAAAAAAAAAAAATGATAAATTGCAGACACATGTTTTGTTGTTACAGGGATATATTTTCATTGCATAAGAATTTAGCTAACAGATTAGGGAAAGCTTTGTCTTTTATTAAAAGACATTCCTTGTAACTCCAAAACACGTGTCTACATTTTTTCCTCAAAATTTGTGTTTGATTACCATTCTCTACCATTTATAGAAACTTAATTATTTAAGAAAACCTTGTAACTTTGATGTCGTACATGAATTCAAATTCTTGAACAAAATATGCATTCACTTGCCTTACTATTACACATTACGCGTTACGATTTACACTGTATATCATAGAAAGTACGATTCTTGGGTTAACTGGTTCGAAAGGACTTAACAATTGATGTTTTCACCTGAAAATAAGTATAATAGAAATTAATAGAGGAGAACTGTTCAAATTCCGAAATCTGGTTCCCCCTGTTTTAAATTATTTCATTGTGAATCGATCATATCTTAAGATTTTTATTGAAAAAAAATAATAGTTTAAAAAACTAAAAAAATACGCTTTCTCGCGTAGCAGAATGAACTAAAAAGTGGAAAATAATCTTTGGATGATAGTAGTTGACCAATCACTTAATTTCAATGTAATACAAAAAACCGTGGGGTGCTGTCTATTTACATTTTTGCTTGGACAACAAATGGAAGAAATTCAAGACAACTGATAAGAAGCCCCCCACGCTTTTTTGTATTACATTAAAATTAAGTGATTGGTCAACTACTATCATCCAAAGATTATTTTTCACTTTTTAGTTCATTTTGCTACGCGAAAGAGTGTTTTTTTTTTTTTTTTTTAGTTTTTTAAACTATTATTTTATTTTTCTGTTTTTTAGGCTTATGTTGGAGAATTATCAGGCAAAGTTTTTTTTTTTTTTTTGTGCGGTATATGAAAATTTGAATCAGATTGGGACTTAATTGACGAAATTATTTATAAAACGAGTGCGGGGTAAAGTTAAGACAAGGGTACCCCGATGGGAAGTTACAGTGAGTCATCGATGTATGTTTGCGGAAATCATATTTATATTACTTTGAAAATTTGAGATGCATTTGAATAAAAGTTTTGTTCAACAATAGTCTGATCAGCAATGAATTTCAATTGAAGGCTCACCTAAATTTTGGCATGAAATTAGTTAAAAACAATTATATTTCATGTTCTAATTACCTTGGAACATTGGAACAAATTTTGTCTGATGCAGAAAATTTAAAGGTTTTTGTAGATATTTTAAAATAATTTTTGCGAGCATTTTTTAATGTATTTTTTAAATTTTTTCCTTTTTTACATTGTTGGATTTATGCCAAAATAATGATTAAAATTGTAGGAAACTAACAATTAAAAGAGTTAATTAATTAATTTGATTATAGAATATTGCATTGTCATCGGGTCTGAGGTCGCGTGCCAAATTTCAAAAGAATTGGATTGCAGGAAGTGGGCGAAATTTGAGCTGCAAGATTCCGTTACAAGATACATACATACATACATACATACATACAGGTGAAGCTAATAAAAGCGTGTTAAAAATGAACTTCAATTCTTTGCAGGGGAGTTCTGTTCCGACAAATTTGATGGCCTACATCGTTCAGTCAGCAAACAGAAATTTTGACAACAATTTCGCAGACCTGTTGAAGTTTTCGTTGGAAATTCAAGAGAGTTTCGAACGAATGTAAGTAGAATAAAATTGTAGATTGAAAATCACTCTCAATATGGCTTAAAAGCTGTTGTTGATCATATTCACGGGAATTGTGTTGTTTCCGAATTTTTAAAAGTATTTTATTCTGAAAGAACATGCTTAAGAGCATGAGATTTAAACATTTTTTTAAATAATTTTGCAAAGTTTAATATTTTTTAACATTTTTTGAATTGGTGCACAAATTCAATTCCATCTTCTACACTCCTGCACATGACATCACTAGTGATGAAATGCCATTCAGCAAATTATTATATGCTGGCAACGCAGTTGACAGCAAAGCGTAAACATTTAGGACGCCAACGGAGTAGCGCGTCAAAGTACGTCACTTGTGACGTCATAAAGACCACGCCTTATTTCCAATATCGGACGTTTAAAAAATTTAAATAAAAACTAAATGTTGGGAAAATAAAAGTTTTTTTGGCTCCATGTTATTTTATTTGGTTATTTATTTATTTCTTGCTCATTCTATCAATTTTAGTGTCTAAAACTCGTATTTTTGACTGATGGAGGCAACTCCATTGAAACTTGAAGATGGAATGGATGCAAGCGGTTTCAGTCCGCTTTTGTGGCTACTAACGCCAATGCCTAAATAAATCAAAAAATAAAATAATCTGTGTGGCTTTCACACCGATACCTTGACTTTGAAAATGTTCACTGCTCTTTGGGGTAATAGCAAAGGGGGTTGACGCTGAGTTGAATTGAGTAACTTTCGCAGTAGTTTTTCAAAAGCATTCCAACTCAAATCCCCCCTCTTTCTCTGATTTCCTGAAAAAGAAGTAAAGATGTTCAAGGTGAAGCTTCAACTTATCAGGCTCACGCAATATTGTTATTTCATATTGAGCGTGAACTTATTGTGCAAGACAGTTGAAAAATAATAGGCATATGAGGTACAACTGCATCAACTTGTTTCCAATGGTGCAATCAGCGACATCTAGTGACCATTTACTCAGCCATACGAGTATGTATTACATAGTTTAGGTAGAACTATCAGAAATTTGGTGGTATGTGTTTTATCTGCACAATAAAATAACATCGCTTGTGAAAACTAAATGTTTATTAATACTATTACTAATTTTGTTACAGTTCCAAATTCAAAGTATCAATTATTGGAATACAGCACTGATGCCAATCCCTACAACAAAAAATCCTGTTGTCAAAATATGTAAATACTAGCAAAAATACCCGGCGTTGCCTGGGTCAGTAATAATTATGAGAAAAAATCGTTACTTGCTTTTGTTTTCTGGTTTAAGTGAAAGAATTTAAAACACATCTTTTTGACGTGATTCAAAATAGAGTTTCTTCCTTACCCATAAAAGTAAAATAGCAATAAGTATAAAGAACAAAATAGTATTGATTTAGAAACGAAAGCATTATATTTAAGCATATACAAATTTCCAAAACATGAAATTATTCTTCTCATGTTTAAAAAGATTAATCTGTTGATACTTTTTTTTTTTACATGGTGTCTAAAACCTTTTCTGTATTGCTATTGAAGTTGCTCGTAATCCCCTTATACTTGCTTTAGTTATTTTGGGAAATTTCAATCATTGTGGGTCCTTGGTGCGATTTTACTGAATTTGCGGGAATCGTTTTGGGATACCTTCGATGATGCTCCCTCCTTCTTTCCTTACTTTGTAAAACGATATGATATTAATTTTCGTTACAAAGATATTATCGCCAGGTGCTGAGATACTTTTGGTCACCATAAAATGGTGCTAAAGAGTTTCATTCGAAATGTTTCCAAAATAAGTAGTAAAATTTGGCGATTGTTTGAAATTGTGCAAAAAGGAAAATTAATGGAAGTTTTTGAGCTGTTTATGGATTTGCTTAATTTAGTTGCTGGATTATTTAACACAGTAAAGAAAGTTTTTTTTTAAAGATTCTTTGATTGGCGATATTTTGTTTACATGGTGAAAGCTGAGAAACATTATGACGTAGTCTTCGGTTTCAAAAACAGCGACGTTGAAAAAAACTGCCAAATGCATCAGCTACGGAAATCTTTCTGCAAAAATTTTGGCGATCTGCTGGTTGAATGAATAATGAGTAAGTGTTCAATCAGCATAAATAATAATAAAAATCATTAATTACATTAAAGTTCCGTTTAAATGGAAAATGATCAGCCAAATCATATATTATTTGCCAATAATGTGCAAAAATCTTACTTCAAGATTTGACTTGAGAAAAGCCTTGAACAGTCACGAAAAGCAAAGATAGTCAACAATACAACAATTGTCGCTATCGACAGGGAGTTGAGATGATACACTAAATACTGTATTAAGTTTAGGAAAGCCTTCGAACATGGAACTAAAAAGCTCATAACTCGTTTTTTATTCTACTTAAAAATTTCGAATAGGTGCCATCTTCAGCAGAAAAATCAGAGCTTTAGATGGACATATAATGTAAATATGTGCAAGTATTTTTTCATCCCTTTATTAGAGAATTTATACGAAAATTGTATTTTATTGCTCCCCTAAGGGGGTTTTGCGCCCCATAACGGGGCAAAAACTACCCTATGTGTTATTCTGATGCATAAGCTATATTATTGTAAAGTTTCATCAAAATCCGTTTAGTAGTTTTTGCGTGAAAGAGTAACAAACATCCATACATCCATCCATACATCCATACATCCATACAGACAAACTTTCGCATATATAATAGTAGTAAGATATTACATTATGCTCATTTAAAAGCAGTGTGAATTCGCTGTATAGAACAGAAAGCGCTTAATTTTACTGTATTTTGATGCAATAACAGCGGTTATGAGCTAAAATGTTGTTACAAATCCTGTAAATAGTAATTATTGTAGTAACGTAACCTGTAAATAGTTTCCCGTAATGAATATACAACCCCTTTTCATATGGTTAAAGTATACGACTCCCCTGTCTCCTTTTTGTTCATTGATCAAATTTGATAACGGTCTACTATTTTCCAGAAGCGTGTGGAATATCTGAGAGATTTCTTTTCGGTGTGTATATAAGCCGTTAGCGATGGATAAAAAGTGAGTTTCGATTGAGATTTCGAACTGAGAGCGTATTTGCTCTGTTTATTGCGAGGCATTTCTCTGTGTTGTTTTCGTATTTGGAAGTAAAAACGTGTGTAAACGTTGAGTTTACGGTGTTGTGTGATAATTGCTTAATTGCTGATGAATAATTTAGCAGTTGTTAACGATTTCTCCTGTACATAGTGTAAATAAAGCTCCTGTGTTTTTATCAAGAACTGTGTCTTCATTTCAAGAAAGTGGAAGTTTACCGAATCCGTAACAAATTGGCGCCCAACGCGGGGCTACTTCTGGACTTTCTTGGAATAAGTGTGACTTTGGACATTTTTTCATAAAGACTGTTTGAATTTATAGACTTTGTTTTTATGGTGATTACTCGCGCAATGGATGAACAATTAAAACACCTGCTTGATGCAATCAACTCTGTCAAAAGTGATTTGACTGCAAGTTTTACTGCAAATCAAGAACAATTAAAAAATGACATTGCGGCTAATCAAAAACAATTGAAAAATGAATTAGCGACTAACCAAGAACTGTTAAATAGTGATTTAACTGCTAAAATTACTACAAGTCACGATGAAATGAAAAATGACCTAACGTCGATGAAAACCATGATGGAGAATCAACTAACCGCCATGGGAGATAAAGTCGATGCTCTGGAAGAAAAATTTGATACTGTGGAAGAGCGCATCGCCAATGTGGAAAATAAGTTGGAAGAAGAAGACAAGAAATTGACTTCATTTAAGGAAGAAATAATTGAGGACGTGGAAAGGAGATTGGCGACCGCGGAAAGCAGCTCTGTACAGTTTAACGCTCCCACATGTGTTGCTCGACCGTCCATTAAACTGGCCACATTTGATGGGAAAAGTTCGTGGCAGGTTTACAAAACTCAATTCATGATAGTGGCGGAAGCGAACGGATGGGACTCTGCTACCAAGGCCTGCCATCTTGCAGCATCCCTGAGAGGTGACGCAGCGGACATTCTTTAGACCCTTTCGGACAGCCAGCGCCTGGATTTCGCCGCCCTCACATCTGCGTTGGAGCTTCGCTTCGGTGAGAAGTGCCAGAAAGATTTCAGCCGACTCCAGTTGAAGTCCCGTTTCCAGAAAACCGGGGAAACCCTGCAAGAGCTAGCGGCGGACGTCGAGAGACTGTCTCATCTTGCTTTTTGCGACTGTCCTGCGGATGTTCGAGACAACCTGGCACTCAACTACTACATCGACGGGGTTCGAGATCCGGAAATCCAGAAAGCTCTACGGATGGCGGATGTCAAAGACCTGAATTCTGCTGTTGTGTATGCGATGAGATACGAGGCCGCCCAAGAAGCAACCCGTGTGGATCGCCATCTAATCCGGACTCAGGAAGCTGATGAGTCTGATTCCAGGTCGTCCCACCTCGCTGAACTTGAGAGACAACTCGGTGACTTGGCAAGACATCTGAGCACCATAACAGCCCTGAAGAAACAAGAGCAGAAGTGCTGGAAATGCGGTAGTGAAGGACACCTGCGAAGGAGTTGTCCGGCTCGCCAAGCTACGCGAGGGCAGTGGCGGATCCAGACTATGGATTTGGGAGGGGAACTTTTTTGCAGTTATGTTTTATGTAAAAATATTCATCAAGAAAAACACCATAAAAACTTAGTTTTACAACTCATCCTCATCCTCTGCTTGTTCACGCTTTCTATCAAAAACATTTTTATGCATTTCAAATTCTGATACTACAATCCTCAGATAATAATTTTAAAAATTTTTTGTTCATTGTTGTATTTTTAAGGGCTTAAAGAAAATAATATTTTTATTGCAGCAGTGGTTCAACGAGAAAATAATTTTAGAAGGGGCACTCTTAAAATTTCTCCCCCCTGAAAATTTTTGAAATTGTAGTTTTACGAACTCAGGTTTTGACGGTCTCTGATGTTACGGAGAGGAAATTTTCGGCGGGTATTCTGCGGAAATTTTTTAGAATTGAAATTTTGAAAACACTATTATAGGCGATATTTGTTTATGGTAGAGAAAGAAATGGGACTTTTTGGGGCAGCCCCCGGTAGATTGTGTGGTAAAATAGATTTAAATCGATCAAACCTCTGCCCAATTTTTTTGAAATTGAAGTTCCAAAAATGCAGTTACAGACAAACTTTGATGATGTTACGAGCAGTGGGGTTCTAGGGCTCTCCCCAAAAAATAATTTGAAACTGAAGTCCTAGAAAACGAAGTTTTTAAGTGATATTCAATGATGGAGGATTTAAACGCTCTCCCCTTTAAATTATCGAAATTGAATTTTTTTATTTTCTGATTTCCTACGGGAGCAATCGGGCCCTCGTCCGGAAATTTTTCGTAAATGACGACTTAAAAACGTGAGCAGACCATATTATTTTGTTAGCATCAGGTGTTCGGCAATTTTTCGAAATTGAAGCTAAAAAAAAAAAAAAAAAAAAAAAAAAAAAAAAAAAAAAAAAAAAAAAAAAAAAAAAAAAAAAAAAAAATCGATTTTTGATGTTGTTAGAATGCGAGGTGTTAGGTAGTTCTTCCCTGGAAATTTTTCGCAATTGAAGCCCTAAATACGAGATTTGAGACGCTCTTTAAAGGTTTTGGTGGGGGAAGTGGACTTCCGATGCGTAGCATTAAAAGAAGTAGGAGGTGTGGTATGTAACTTTCTGATCAATTTTCCGCCACGATTGAAAATTTTTATTTCAAGGTTCTTTTCAAAAGAAATTTAGATTTTTTTCGCGACATTCCTTTTTTCCCCTTATATATATATATATCTTCGATTTCTAAGGTACGTTCTACTCTTCCCTTTAAGTGTAAGAAATGTTTTTGAACATGGAAACCCCTCCTATGAAAAACACGGGCAATGTGTCTGTTCTCCCTGGTTGCGCCACTAAACTGCAGAAGTTTTAAAAATAATGATCAACTCTACACCAAATAAATTATGATAACTCTACACCAAATATATACAAAACACAGTTTAAACAGATTTGTGATCAAAAAGAATCATTTTAAAAGATTACTGGAAAACAAATAGTACTACAAAAAGCAAATAAAGCAATTAGGGAGATTAGAAATGGCCCTAAAGTGGATAAAAGGAATTAAGACTAGGAAGCTGTATTGTGCCATACCGATGAGCGATGAGCCTTTAAAATTAAGTACGATGAAAAATATTTAATCAGACCACGAACTCGAATTTACTTCTTGTAGCCTTATAACTTTTAGCATAACTAAGAAGAGCCATTCCACGGAAAACGGTAATTTTGTCCCGCACGTGACGCTTCATATATTTCATAAAAAATAATAATTTAAAAGGATGATGGACAAAATTTTGTTGCTTAAGAAATCACTAGCGCATGTGTGACTTCTTAAGCGAAGACTTTCTTTAAAAATTATTTCTTTTTTATGAAATATAGGAACTGTCACGTGCGGGACAAAATAACCATTTTCAATGGAATGGGCATATACTTTTTTTTCAATGGTTTAAATAATTATTTCTATGAGACATGTTTCCTTTACGTTGGAACCATAGCTTTCAAAATCTAAAATTTGTTTCGTTATTGCTGTATTAATAGAGCAAAAATATTAACTTATTCATAAGCAAGTTACCAAAGGTTGACTTTGGATGTCCCGCACGTGACGCATGTAAATAAATTTTATTTAATAACAAAAGTGTTTAATAAAAATATAATTGCGTCAGTAGTATCTTTGTATCAAATGTAAAGATTAAAAAAATTGCTTACCCCTGTTTCATTAAAATATTAGGAGATATGACGAAATGTTAATGAAATTTAAGCGTATTTTTCTCCCGCACGTGATGGTGGAATGGCCTATAATCATGACAGATGCATTTAGTTTTTGTATTTTTTTATAACTTCTAACCTCCTATCTTAACATTCTTGCAGTACCAGATCTTCAATTTTTCAGAATCGGAGCAAAACCTAAAACCTGCCACCTTCACCCATCTTCCTTTAAATATTAGACCGAGATGCAACAAAAATCAACAGAAATATGGTAAATTCCCCCCCCCCCCTCCCTCCAAAAGTTGCTACCCGGGAAATTAGGAGGAGGGCAAACTGTATCAGCTATGTACAAAAAGTAAGCCATCAGTACCGGCTTGCTGCTGCCTGAATATTCTTGAATTCATATAGGTATGATTAATTCCCTCCAAGCTATGTTAACAAACAGAAAAAATTAATCCTTAAAGTGTCTACATCTGGTGGTTTTACCCTACTCTGTTTTCTAAGCAGTTTTAGGTTTACTTGGGATTTTGAGTTTTGGAGATGGACATTCCCCCAGTTCCCCTCTTTGAATCCGCTTTTCCTCTCTCCTCGCTTTTCCCTGCACCTTTCTTCAAGTTCTATAAAGCAGAAGAATTTTCCTGCACTCTGTTTAAAAAATTTTTAGGGACACATAAGATTTTTGGGGGAGGGGAACATTCCCCCAGTTCCCCTCCATGGATCCTCCTTTGCTATTATCTGATCGTTTTTCATGGAGCCTTTCTTCAAGTTCTATAAAACAGAATTTTCCTGCTTTCTTTTCTAAAATTGTTTAGCTACACATAAGATTTGGGGGGGGGGAGACATTCACCCAGTTCCCCTTCGTGCATCTAACTGCCTCTGGTATTGTCTGATTGCTTCTCCTGGGGCCTTTCTTGAAGTTCAAGTTCTATAAAACCGAATTTTCCTGCTCTCTGTTCTAAAATTTTTTAGCTACACATCGGATTTTGGGGGGAGAGGAACATTACCCCAGTTCCCCTCCGTGGATCTATCTGCCTCTGGTATTGTCTGATCGCTTCTCCTGGGGCCTTTCTTGAAGTTCAAGTTCTATAAAACCGAATTTTCCTGCTCTCTGTTCTAAAAATTTTTAGCTACACATGAGACCATGAGACAATGTTCCCCTCCCTTTAAAATCGGGAAGGGGAACATCCCTCCAGTTCCCCTACGTAGATCCCCTTTTGCTGTTGTCTAATTGCTTTTCCTGGTGCCTTAGTTCACGTCTTGAAAAACGGAAAAATTTGCCTATACTCTGTTTCCTGAACAGTTTTAGGCACAATTGGAATTTTGTTTTCTGTGAACGGGGACGGGAGGGGGACATCTACGTGATTCTTCTCTGTAGAGAACCGCTTTTTAATTCTCTCCTCGCTTTTCCTGAAACCTTTCTTCAAGTTCAAGTTTTAAAAAACGATAGAATTTTCCTGTATTCTGTTCTGAAAAATTTAGGTACACTTGGGGTTTTGGAGGGGGAACGTTCCCCCAGTTCCCCTCCCGTGGATCCGCGCCTGCGCGAGGGAAGGAAATCACCACCACCAGAGCTCTGCAGATTTCCTCTTCTAGTAGTGGCAGTGATGGACTTTTCATTTACGCACATGTAAATGGGAACCCCTGCAGACTGATTGTCGACACTGGAGCCAATGTGACAATCATTAGGACAGATGTGGCTCGTGAATTTGGATTGAAGCTGTTGTGGACATCGCCACGCGTAAGTCTCCAGACTGTGACAGGTGACAAAATCGAGATTGACGGTAAAGTGGACTTGGAAATAGTGTTTGGGAATGCCACCTACCATCATACGGCATTCGTCGCTAATATCACGGACCCCTTCATTCTCGGATTGGACTTTTTGAAGAAATATGACTTCACTCTCGATTTCAAGACTAATGAGCTGCACTCGATGAGAGAAGACATAGCCGTTTTCCCTGCAGAAAGTGATGTCAAATCCGCTCATCAAATAATAGCATAAACAGATTTATCGAATCCCTCAAGGTCAGAATCATTAATACCTGGCTCCTTTGAAGAAAGCAATAGTTTTCGATTTGGACTCATTGAATACCCTAACCTAAGCAATAACCAAAAAGGAGTGCTGGTAGCATCTACGCTTGTGGACCTTTCTAAGGATGTAATTCCTGTGAGAGTCGCCAACGTGAGTGAAAGGCCAAGGAATATCCGGAAAGGTGAAGTGTTAGCAACTTGTACTCCAGTAAACTGCATCATTAGAAGAATCAATTCCCCTGAGACTGTGTCTTCCGAGTCCTTGACATCGAAGTTAATTGGGAGTGCTCCATTATCGAAAGATCAAAGAACTGCTGCGGAACAATTGGTGGACGACTTCAAGCATCTGTTTTCATCTACATCGGAGGATGTTGGCCGTACGAATTTAACGCAGCATAGGATCTACACTGGAGAACACCCCCCTATTAAACAGCATCCAAGACGACTACCGTTCGCCAAGAAGGAAGAGGTTGAGACCCTCCTGAAAGAGATGCAGGACAATGATGTCATCGAACCCTCGTCCAGTCCTTGGGCCTCTCCCATCGTCTTGGTTCGAAAGAAAGATGGCTCCACCAGATTTTGTGTCAATTACCGACGGCTGAATGAAATCACCAAGAAAGACAGTTACCCTCTTCCACGGATAGATGACACCTTGGACACTCTTTCCGGACACAAGTGGTTTTCGACCCTGGACTTGAAGAGCGGCTACTGGCAGGTTGAGATACACCCTGATGACCGAGAGAAGACAGCGTTTACAACTGGACAAGGCTTATGGCAGTTTAAAGTGATGCCCTTCGGCCTCTGCAATGCACCAGCTACGTTCGAGCGTCTTATGGAAACAGTGTTAAGAGGACTTTCCTACGAATCCTGTCTGGTCTACTTAGACGATATTATCATCGTGGGACGCAGCTTCGGTGAACATCTGGCTAATCTTAGGAAAGTGCTGCAAAAGCTTAAGGAAGCCAATCTGAAGTTAAGCCCGTCCAAATGTAATTTGTTCCGCCGGGAAGTGAACTACCTTGGTCACATCATCTCTTCTGAAGGTGTACAAACCGATCCAGAAAAGGTATCTGCAGTCAAGAGTTAGAGTCGTCCCGAAAACATCCATCAGCTGCGAAGTATCCTGGGGCTCTGCACGTACTACAGGAAGTTTGTAAAGGGTTTTTCCAACATTGCACGACCTTTGCATAAGCTGACGGAGAGCAAGCAAAAGTTTGAATGGTCCAAAGAATGCGAAGATGCATTTCTACGACTGAAGGAGGCTTTAACAACAACGCCTATCCTCGCCTATCCTCAGCCTGAAAAATCCTTCATCCTGGACACTGATGCGAGCCACGAGGGCATCGGAGCTGTTTTAGCCCGAGAAATTGACGGCAATGAACACGTCATCGCTTACTGGAGCAAATGCTTATCAAAGTCGGAGCGAAATTACTGCGTCACCAGAAAGGAGTTACTGGCCATAGTGAAAGCTGTAGAACACTTCCATCATTAGCTCTACGGCCGAAAATTTCTGCTTCGGACAGATCATGCCTCATTAACTTGGCTTTTGAACTTCAAAAATCCGGAAGGTCAGATAGCCAGGTGGATACAGCGGCTCCAGGAATATGACATGGAGATCAAGCACCGAAAAGGGTTGTCTCACGGTAATGCAGACGCTTTATCAAGGAGACCCTGTCCTGAGAACTGCAATTATTGTTCCCGAATCGAGAAACAGTATGGAACGACTAGCCCTACTGCCTATCAGGTGACAGTGACTCCAACATCTTCAGAATCTGATCCATGGAGGACCAAGTTCGAAAAGATCAACTTGAAGACCCCGACATAAAACCAATTTTGGAGTTCATGGATAGTGACAGTCGGCGACCTAGCTGGCAGGACGTTTCCATCTTTAGTCCTGCAACAAAAAGATACTGGGCTTTATGGAATTCACTCCATCTACGGAACGGCGTGCTACACCGAAAATGGGAATCTGACGACGGCAAAACAGCTAGGTGACAGTTACTACTTCCCCGATCAAGGATTTCAGATGTACCACGTTAGAGTTAATCATTGCTCTTCAACGCTGCGTTTACGGTGATGTTCCGAACATTCAAATTTTAGTTGACGAACTGGTTTTTTTTGGGAGGGGGGGGGGATTGGTGGTTACGCCTATATGATGCTTCTTCCAGAAGTTACTGTAATTTTGAGGAACGTTGAGGGGTCATGGTCTGAGGGGACTGCAGCCCCTTAGCCAGGGGTGCCCATCTGGGGGGGGGGGGGTAATGACCTCACACAGCGCCATTAAAATATTTAGGGGGTTTTCCTTGAGGGTATTTTTGCCTTTTTTGGGAAGGGGGCTCTTTCTTTTTGGGGGGAGGAGCTTCACGATTTGGGGTGGAGCACCACTGCCTTACCTTCCTGTCCTGGATTCGCCACTGAGCGTGATAGTCAGAACTTTTGAGAGCAACAGATTTGTACAGTTGAACGAGCGCAAAGGGTCAGCGGTATTTGCTCGTTATAACCGAGTACTCGTAAAAAACGAGTTCGCGAAAAAAATCTTGAAAATTCATCATAGTTGATTTTTTTCCGTCTTCTTTTAAATCACTGTGTTCCAAAGAAGTTGGTCACTTAGCTTTGAAATTCCTGCATGTTTCTTATGTTTTTGCTTTTGAGGAATATAACACATAAATAATTTTAAATGTTTCTTTACTCCACAATGCTGTCATCGCTTACCCTTGGGATTTATGATTTGTCACTTACTTTGGTTAACTTCGCAATGTTCAAGAAGTTTTACCAAAAAAGGCTAAGCTGAGCTGGAAATCAATAGAAATTTTACGAATCTGGAAAACATTGCTCGCTTTAAGCGGGGTTTGCTCGTTAAAAAAAAAAGAGTTATGCTCCCATAGACTTGACATTCTACTAACCTAGTATTTCTGATTTTCTTACTAAATCCAGGTTTTCGTTAAACCAGGACTCGTTATAAGAGAGTTCGACTGTATCAACATTAAAATGTTTTTGATTTTTACTGAGATAAACACTATTTTCTTATAGGCCTCAAAACTTGAAGCTGATTGTGAAGCATCCTTCGCATTACATCTTGCAGTTATTCCCTGCTTTTTTCATGTCTGTATATCACGTGATCAAGAACAGCCTCTTGTCTTTCAAAGACAAATGGAGTTGCTGTCGTTTTTCAACGCCTTCATCACGTGATGAGTTCAGTGCCACCTTTTATTCATGTGTTTCGATTGTTGTCTAATATTTTTAGCCGAAATTGGATAAACAAATTTGAGTTTTCAATTTTTTTAAAATTGCAACTTAGTTTAAGAGTTTGATTATAGTACTTTTCAAATACTGAATAATTTAAAACTGTGTGTTTCAGTTTTTTTAAATAATTAACAGAAAATTATTTTATGTGTGAAGGTATTATGAGATTTTCTTCAAATTTAAACAAAATTCGAATCAATTATATTCTAAATTTTTATGATTATTTCGAATTATTAATAAATTATTTTTAACATTTCATTATATTTCACAGAATCAGCATTTTTATTTCATGGAGTAAATTTGAACGGGTGAATGCTAAATGACAAATGAGTCATGAAATCTGCAATTATATTCAGATATTTTTCTATTCGATTTTATTCAATTATTCAGCTGACACTAGAGATTTGCGTGAAATATTAATTGAATTTCTGTGACACTTGTAATCAGTTCAGTATCTTGAAATCAAATGAATGATTATAATAGAAATAATAAAATTGTACATTGAAGAATAAATAAATATTGTAAATAATACAAATTAATAAAATTGTAGCATTTGGCAAGTTTCTATTACATCCTGTGTGATCTTTCTTTGTTTCAGCTAATTTTGTCATGCGATGAAAGCATTTTCATCTTATACTTCAAGAAAAAATATTTTAAGAACAGCTTTGTTTGCGAAAAGCTAAAAGTTGAATGTTTAAAAAAAAGGAAAGAACGAAGAAAAGAAACTACAATCGGATCTCGATAACGCGAATGTTATAAACTCAAATATTCCTTTATCTCGAAGTTTTCATTGGGTCCCAAACTTTTGAGGACTGTTGTAGAAATTTCTCATAAACTCGAACCACCAATAACTCGATCGTTTTAGCCGGTTTTTTGGGACTTCGAGTTATCGAGAGTTGGCTGATTTTATTCAGTGCCGTAGCTGGATTTTTTTGGGAGGGGGGGGGGGTGTGAGGCATGTGCTTACACCAAATAGAAAATGACTTTATTTATTTTTCATTAATTTGTTATTAAAATATTGGCTCAATTATAGATTATACTGGAGATTGGTAATTGCTAATTATTAATTTGAATCAGAAATGCACCCATAAAGAAGAGTCGGGAAGGATAGGCTAGCGGGAGGAATGGCACAGCTGCATTTATGCTGAAAGAAATTGCTTTAGACCCATTCTTGATTCTAATTTGCTGGAACTGGACAAAACTAATTTTTTCTGCTAGGCATAAATGCAGCACTGTACCTACTTGATATTTTAGATACTTTTAAGACGCTAATTGAGGTGGTGAGAAGCAAAAAAAATGTAAGTGGCAAAATTAAAGATTTAGAGATAAGAGGCCATTTATTTATTACGTAAGGGTTCCGAGGGTGAAATAGTTGAAAACATATCTACATACCCCTTACTTGGGGGGGGGGGGGAGGTTAGACCCATTCTTAGTAATATTTTCAAAGTCGATATATTATATTAAAAATCGCCGCGGTCAAGTGGTTTGGCAGGGGATAATATTGTATTTGCTTCTGGAAGGTAAAAAACGTATTAGGATGAGCTGATTTTTACTGGTTTTTTCACAGATGAATATTGTAAAATATAATAAAAGAATCGCACTGTATATGGCATGTATTATTTTTAATTAGTATCGCATCATATACAAAAAATATTTGTCGAAAAAAACGTTCAGTCTAGATTCCTTTTTTAAATATTTCTTTGAACAAAAAGGTTTTTAAAAAAAAATTTACTAAAGTGAATTTAATAGCACTTCCAGTGCTGTAAGATTCGTTATTATATTATTTTGAAAAATGGAATGGAATCTTACGTAATATAGGGGAGGGGGAGGGGGTTTGAAAAATCTTACGTACCCTTACATAGGGGAAGGGGGAGGGTCCAAAATTTGCCAAAATCATCCTTACCTAATTAATCGATGGCATCTAGCCCCTAACCAGTACAAATGGTAGGTGACCCTCTCCTCTGTCTTTGGGGCAGATTCTATTATAACAGCACGATTTTGAAAACTTTTTCAATGAAGCCTGCCTAGGACCTTATCTTTAAACGCATTTTACTCAAAACTTGAAAATGTCCACTCACAGTTGTTCATTACAGATGTGCGCTTTTGCCTCTTAATTATTTGGACTCCATTTTCGTACGAATGACGATTTGTTCACGTTATACTTTCTTAAATTCAAAACTATAGTTGATCTGTACTATCACTACAAAAATTAATTGATGCCTTGTTTATATCATAATATTGTGCTTACTATTTTGCTTTTTCCATTTCCGGATGGGGACGAAATGAAAACATTTAAATTATTCGATTTGTTGTTTTCCTCAGAAACTCTTTAATTCCCCTCATTTTTAACTGAAAGAATGCATAATAAATTAATTAGGCACTATAGTGATATTATAAAACGTGTGCATCAATATCACATCGCTATTTTCCTTTCTCCACTGTTATAGAGCAGCTATATACGGGCCTTACACTGTTAGATTCATTCAGGTGGAATCGTCTTAACTTGGCCGAGTGCCCATTCCATACAATTCCTCATCTGACTGTATCAGGCAAGATGGATATCAAAAGTTACAACTTACAAGTCCTAAAAAGTAATTTTAAGCCGACTTTGGAGACGTCAGAAGAAGGACGTATATGAGAGATTGGAGGAAATTTTTGGGAATTAAAGTTTTAAAACCAATTTTAGTCAATCTTTTATCGTATTAGGAGAAAAGAGAGATTAGGGGAGGGTTTCCTTCCCCCAGAGAAATTTTGAAAATCAACCTCGAAAATCGTAATTGAAGGCAATTTTTCGTAACATTACAGGATAAGAAGAATATGGGATGTCCTCCCAAACTTGTTTCTGACTGAAGTCAAGTTGGTGACGTCTGAAGCACCTAATAGAAACTATCCAAAATAGAAGTTTTAAGGACACAGTTTAGGCTATCTCGAGAGACGTTAAATAAGTTGAAAGGGGGGGGGGGGAGGTAAAGATGGTTTTTTTCCGAAAACATTGCTGAAATTTAAACCACAAAGATATAATTACAGGTTATCGTCGGTAGTAATGTTAAAGAAAGAATGATGTTTGTGAGGAAAAATTAATCAAAGTTGACAGCCTAAAAACGCATTTTAAGCTATATTTGATAACATTTGAAGGAAAACCTGAATTTGGGATACGTCTCAAAAAATGTTTTTCATTAACTTTACAAAACGGCAGTTTTAGGCAATGTGTTAAAACGGTAGTGAAGGGAGTAGGTGCTCTTCCTTAGAATACTTTCAGAATTGAATGCCTAACCTAAAATGCGCTCTTAGGATGTGCTTGGTCTTGGTAACATTTGCTAAAATTTGCAGAAGTTAAAGATAATGAAAAAAAAATGCACTTTTGGAAATGAAATGGGGAAAAAATTCTTAAACATCATTCCGAAATGAATAAGTATTACCAGATCAACAACGAACATTTCAGAAGGGGATTGGACAAGGTGGGACCATTTTGGCTATGTCACTAATTTGAATGCATAAAATAATGTCCTATGAAAGTTTTAACGATTAAGCTCATCAAATTTCTGATAAAAATTATTATTTAAGAGTTAGCTCAAAACTAATAGTTATACTCTTTGTTACTGAGCTAAAAATATTAATATTTTGCCTACATAAAGTTAAAAATGCACATAAAGAATATTCAAATGCCTTCATTTAGCTGTAGTATATAACCAGGGATTCCCACCCCCCCCTGAGAGCAAGGGCGCAAACCTCCCTAAACATTGCGAAGACAACCTAAAAAGTAAAAAATACCCCTCAAAACAACCCCCCTGAAAATTTCAATGGCACAATCAGTGCCATGACGCCTCCCCTGATAGGTGGGTACCCTTGATATAACAAAACTTCAATTTCAATCTGATTGAATGTTCCGCAATCGTCGTAAGACGATGCACTGTCTTGATGGATCGAGCCATCAAGGCAAAAGTACGGATAAGCGATTTAACTGCTGATTCATCTGAGACGATATCAAGTGTCACCGTTTGGTAATAAAAACGATTTCAATTTAAACAAATTCATTTAAGGGAGGGACTTTTTCTTTTGTGAAATGTTTAATGATACTTCATAATTTTACCAAGTTAAGCCACTTTAAACCTTTTTTTTCCCCTAGCTAAGAGCTAGTGTTAACTGTACCCGTATTTATTTGACTTTAGTATTTGTTTGGCAACATCATATTGCCGTATTGTCGTTTGTGTTGTGTTTCGGAATTTTGATTATTTTTAAATTGTCATTTCCCAAGAGAATTTTTTAAATGTATAGAATCATTTAGAACTAATTATTTGTGTTTCAATTTTGATACTACATGATTCTTAGCAGTATTTCTTCCACAACGTCATCTTTTTAACTGCTGTGTGGTTTATATTTCTGCATAGAAAATAAAAAATTCTGGCATCTTTTAAATGTGGTGTGTAATCGGTGTTTTGTTCGAATAAAAATTATTATCAGAGTCGGAATCTTATCGTGTTCACGATAGAGTGAATACCTTTTATTTTATTTTCCGGGTAAGTCGAATTCGATTACTCATTTATTCACTCATTACTTCATTTATTTTCTCATCATTCATTACTCATTTTTTGTCTCAATATTGTTGTCAAAAATTGATTTTTTGATTCATATGTTTGTGTTAAATCCTGTTTAATTTTCTAATGTTATTCTACATATCAAATTTTTTGTTCATGTATCTATTTAGTAATATTTTTGTGAAATTCATTTAGTCATATTAACTGTACTCTTCAAAAATGATAATGAAAAATAAAACTTTTCAGTTGTACAATTTGGAATCCACAATTTATGGGAATTACATGTTTAGTTATTTGTAAGTAACGTTTTAATTCGTAAGTAATGTTTGATAGTTTTAAGGCTGTATTTCTGTTTTATCAACCTTTTTAAAAAATACTTTAGTTGTAGTTTCTTGGTAAAAAAAAAAAAACTTTGCATCAAATTTAGTATGATTCGAATGTGTATGCCAAGTCTTCGGAACAAGAAATCAATGTCAAAGGGGCAATTCCATGGTGTCGGACGTAAAAAAGGAAGAAAATTTTTTCAGTTTTAATTCCATTTACCAAGTATAAACTGTTCCAAAATGATCAAATTTATTTACAAGATACTTACTACATCTCACTGAATGGAAAATCATGTTAGTTTTTCAAAATAGATCCCTAAAGTATAAATTAAAAAATTTTAAAGAGTTGGGGTGTCGGACGTACACACAAATAGTAAAATTGATGATTCACTTAAAAAATATCATTAAAAGTCTTTGAATTGGCTTACATTTTTATTTTAAAAACAGCATAATTCTAAAGTATACTTATGATTGAAGCATTTTTCAGTTTTCAAATGATATTATAAGGAATAAAATTATTTAAAAAATATTTTTAGCTTGGTGTCAGACATAAATTGTTCATATTGGATGTAAACTGTTGCTCTTAAATGTAAATACATAGCAATGATTACAGTTATAAATATATAAATAATAGGTTGCATATACTGAAATAAAATTTACCAAGTAAATTTAAAAGTAGGGTTGATTGGGGGAAGTGGGTCACCCCCAAAAACTGAAATATCCTTATGGTTAAATACTGTTTAAGGCTTTCACGGTCGGCGTCAATATGAGGAGATAACATTTTCAGGCTTATTGGCCGTGGTTTTATTGGAGTAGAAATTCTCGGCGTTTCGGCTTGCTTTGCTGCAGGGTCATTCCATGTCAATTCAACCAAAAAAATGGCATTTTGACACCCACCGACACGGATTTTGATAAAACTTGGTGAGTTTAGTCCTTTAATGTAGGAAAGTATCCACATCAATTTTTTCTTCTCAATCTGGCTTAGTTTTTATTTTACAGCCAGTCGAAATTTTGAATGTTTAGTATTTTCCAAACTATGACGATTCTGCTCGTTGATTGAAAATAATTTTTATTTCATTTATTTTTTAGCCAATTTTTATGAAAATTTACACTAATATTAATGAATGTATGAGGATTTCAGAAAAAAATATAAAAAAATTCTAAGTAATATGTTAAAAGTAGAAAAAAATTATTTTCGTTTTTTTTTCTAAAAGTATGAAAATACATTACAGTCAATATCAACCAAAGGGAATATGATAATCAAAAAAATTCTTTTATCCTGATGATCTTAGATGTGTGTTCTGCCATTAAAAAAAAAATAAATAAAATTAATGGCTTTTTCAGATCTTTTTGTTTTTAGCTTAAAAATAAATCTGCTTCATTGTTTTTCTCTTTCCTTTTTTTTTAATTTTATTTTTTTATTTATTTGTTTTCCCACACTATTATCAAAAAATGAATGTATTTAAATAGAAAATATCTCAATAATTTGCACATGAAATACTCTTAATTTTTATTTTAATCACAAAAATGCTATTTTTTTTACAAATTTCAGTACATAGTACACTAGTGCAGCCAGAAATACGTTCTGGAGGGGGCTTATGGACCAAAAATCCCGACTAGAAGGGTTTTTTGGATCAGTAATACCTTCTGGAGGGGTTTTTTGATCAACAATACCTTCTGAAGGGGATTTCTTGATCAAAAATATCTTCTAAAACGGAATTTTTTCATCAAAACAGTCCTTTCATATGCATAAACTATTGTATTAGAATACGCATGTATGTTAAAACCAATGCCTTTGGGAGGGAGGGGGTTCACCCCCCCCTCTTCGCTGCGCCACTGACATAGTAGCTTATTCAAAAGTGTTCTCTTCTCATCTTTCTTCCAACCTGTGAAATGTTCTCCCACTGCAAAAGTGAAACACAAATCCTTCTTCATCTACACGTTTCCCAACCAGTGGTTTGCGAACCCCTAGGGGTTCGTTAGGGCTGAGAGGTAGAAAGGAGGGTTCTCAAAAATACTATTGTAATGGCAGAAGTTTATAATTCATGTACTGTTTACTCATCATTTATTCATTTGTCTCTTGCAAGGCGCGGGGTTCCATAGAGTGCTGAAGAAGTTACACTTATGGATACAGGGTATATGAAGTATATAAATACTTTTGTTTTCTCAGTAGCTTTTGATCGGAAAATTTGATTAAACTTAATGGAAACAGTACATAGAGCATATGCGAACGCCTGCTTCACTATTAAAGTGGGACAAAAAGTTGCCGTGTTTGTTAGCAACCATTTCCTATGAGCTTTTAATGATTAAAAAGAGAAGGAATGATTGGCCACCCCAAAATACATCAAGGATGGGAAAAAATATTTTTACTTAAGAAAAATTTTCTGTGTGAAACTTGCTACAGTGTGAATTACACAGTTAAAAAAAAAATCAAAGGAATAGACTATGCAACTTGCTTTGTGGTATATGTAAAAAACAAGTTCATGAAATTTGTTCGGATAGAGTTTCTCTTAACAAGTGGGCATACAAATATGTTTGTTGATAAAAAAATACCCTTTTTTTAAATATCTGATTATTAAAACAGTTCTATTGTTTTTCAAAAATAAAAGAAAATTCTTAAGCACTCAAACTCGAAATTGCAGTCAAATGAAAATTATGCGCCATATATTCCTACCAAACAGCTAGACTCATAGTCCTGTATAAGAAGTTATAAATTTAAAGACTGTTCTAGTTTTATTGCAAGAAAAAGGATCTTATTGTTAAACTGAGAGTTTCTAAAGGGTATTTTCTAAAACTATTCCTTTTTTGCCATCTGATTCAATGTTACAAATAAATATACTGTTGAGTCAGAAAAAAACTTTTTTTAAAAAATTTGATATCCCCTTTTGATTAATGTTTCAAAGATCAAAAGGATTTTGGATACACAGAGAAGCAAATTAAATACTGAACATAAAGTAAGACTGAAACTGTCAGATATTTGAGTCAAACTTTGAGATACTTTAATTTCACAGCTATTGCAGTAAGTTGCATTAAGATGTTCTGTGTGCTTAGAGCTGCTTATCTTTACCTGTTTCAGTAAGAAAAATGGAAGGAAGTGTAGTGTAGGAGAGTTGACATTAACTCGTTGTCACAAATTTAGTCATGGAGCACACAAGTTATAGAAAATGTTAATAATTTGTCTGAAGATGAACAAATTTTCCTAAAGCTACGAACTGAATCAGAACAAGAATTCAAACTATTTGTCTGCATCACAAAATATTTCTGAAAAAGTTTTAATCTCTGCAAAAGGAAATGAAATATTAATCATCATACTACATAAAGAAGTTGGAAAAACATTTAAGTGGAATCAATATTTCAGAGAAAAAGTAAATATAAAAAAATCTTTTAAATAATAGGAATAACAGGATGATTTGATAGATGCTGAATGTTTAATAAAACAATACATTAAAAATTGTGTTTGTAGGCTCTTTATTCTAGCAAATAATACAGCTATGCAAGCAAATTGGGTAATGAAACTTTTTTGAAAATATTTTGTTTTAAATATATACATACATAAAAAGAAAAGAAATAGCCATTAATTTTATTTTTTTAAATGGCAGAAAACACTTTTAAGATTCTCCCAAAGGCATTGGTTTTAATATGCGTATTCTAATACAGTAGTTTCTGCATATATGAAAGGACTGTTTTGATGAAAAAAATCCCCTTTCAGAAGATATTTTGATCAAGAAATCCCCTTCAGAAATTATTGTTTATCAAAAAACTCCTTTCAGAAGGTATTTTTGGTCCAAAAACCGCTTCCAGTAGGTATTTTTGGTCTAAAAAACCCCTCCAGAAGTTATTCTTGGCTGCACTAGAGTACTGTGTGATGAAATTTGTAAAAAAAAAAATAGCATTTTTGTGAATAAAATAAAAATTAAGAGTATTTCATGTGCAAATTACTGAGATATTTATATTTTTAAATACACTCATTTTTGATAATAGTGTGGGAAAATAGATAAATAAAAAAATAAAACAAAAAAAAAAAAAGAAAAACAACGAAGCAGATATATTTTTTACCTAAAAATATAAAGAACTGAAAAAGCCATTAATTTTATTTTTTTTAATGGCAAAACACACATCTAAGATCATCAGGATAAAAGAATTTTTTTGATTATCATATTCCCTTTGGTTGATATTGACTTTAACGTATTTCATACTTTTAGAAAAAAAAATTATGAAAATATTTTTTTCTACTTTTAAAATATTACTTAGAATTTTTTTACATTTTTTTCTGAAATCCTTATACTTTCATTAATATTACTGTAAATTTTCATAAAAATTGGCTGAAAAATAAATGAAATAAAAATTATTTTCAATCAACGAGCAGAATCGTCCTAGTTTGGAAAATTCGAAAAATTCAAAATTTTGACTGGCTGTAAAATGAAAACTAAAGCAGATTGAGAAGAAAAAATTGATGTGGATACTTTTTTACATTAAAAGACTAAACTCACCAAGTTTCATCGAGATCCGAGTCGATGGGTGTCATGGCTTGGTTGAATTGACGTGGAATAACCCTGCAGCCATCATCAGTGGTTTGAGTCTGGCGAGACTGATTCCTGGTTTCGATGGCTCCGGTATTTAAGCAAACTGCTGCTGGTCCTGATTGGAAGGCGTTCTCAAGCCGCTGGTGGAATAAGGTTCCTGATTGGATGAGTTTCAAGCCGCTGGGTGATCCTGGTACCTGATTGGATGGGATTCACAAGCCGTGGTGGCTACCGGTTTCTGATTGGATGGGACCACAGTATGTTTTAGACTGTTTTGGTGAGCGGATCTAAGGGCAGGGTGCCATGTTTTTGGTAAAATGAAATTCTCCTCTTTTCAGTTGAAATTAAAGAAGTGTTTGAAAATTTCTATAGCTTCGCGATTTTGTAGCCAAGATTTCTGTGTCTTTAAATTTGATGTTGTGGACTCCTTCTTGTTGGTTGTGTTCGGCTACGGCTGACTTATCATAGCTTCCTAAACGGCAATGACGAACATGCTCAGAAAGGCATGTCTTGATGCTGTGCTTCGTAGTTCCGACATAAACTGATCCACAGGAGCACGGAATTTTGTAAACTCCAGATGTGGAGAAAGGGTCACGGGGGTCTTTCACCGGGCGATAACAATTCCTAAGTTGAGTGGTGAGCTTGAAAATGGTCTTGATGTTGTGTTTTTCAAGGCGTTTTCCAGTTCGGTCAGTAACTCTGTATAGGTAGGGTAAGAACACTTTCCCAATTGGTTCAGATGGGGTAGGCTTCTGTTCGTTATTTTGGGACCTCCTGGGATGAAGGGCTCTTCTAATTTCTCCTCTAGTGTGAATCCATTGGCTTGAAATGCTAGCTCAAGGTGTTTCAGTTCCTCCTTCAAATGTGTCTTTTTGCAGATTCTTTCTGCTCGGTGCATGAGGGTATTGATGACAGCCATTTTTTGTCTCAGGTGGTGGTTTGAGTTCTTATGAAGGTAACAGTCTGTGTGCGTGGGCTTGCGGTACACTTGGTGGCCGAGTGTCCCGTCTTCCTTTTTTGTCACAAGAACGTCGAGGAAAGGCAGCTGATTATTGCTCTCCTTCTCCATGGTGAACTGAATGCTGGGATGAATGCTATTTAGATGTTAAAGAAACAACTGCAGGTCTTCTTCTCCATGGCTCACACCACAAAAGTGTCATCGACGTATCGGAACCAAACCTCGGTCTTCTTTGTATAGGAGGCAAGGGCTTTCTGTTCGAAGAACTCCATGTAGAAATTAGCGATGACAGGGCTTAAGGGGGTTGCCCATGGCAACTCCATCCTGTTGTTCGTAGAATTTTGTGTTCTACTGGAAATAAGTGGTCGTCAGGACGTGCTTGAAAAGGGCTGCGATGTCGGGAGGGAAAAGTGAAGTAATCAGCTGTGGTGCATCTTCAACTGAGACTTTTGTGAAGAGTGAGACAACGTCGAAGCTTATGAGTAAATCGGATGGCTGGAGAGAAATTGACTGGATTTTTTGAACGAACGAAGTTACTAGAATCTCTAATGAAAGATGATATTAATCCAATAAATGGTTTCAGAAGACCCGTGATGTACTTGGAGACTTCATATGTCGGTGAACCAATGGTGCTTACAATGGGTCGAAGGGGTCTATGGACTTGTGGAGCTTCGGTAGTCCATAGAGTCTAGGAGGGAGAGCTTCTGATTTCTTTATGTTGCGTTGTATCTTGGGTGGGATTGACGAATCCTTGATGAGTCTGTTTGATGAGTCAAACAGACTCATCTCCAGGTTTTCTCCTCTGACCTCAACCAAAAGTTCAAGTATCTAGTACTACCAAACTAACTTTACTTGCTGACTCCTGGGTTAAGTTGTAAAATTGATACCTACAGATTACACAGGAGAACGGCCCGGGAACATCAGTATGTCTGGAATTTTTGTTTTTTATTTCATTATTTTTTTTTAAATTATTTTTTTTGCAAATTTTTGTCATCTATTTTACTTTAGCTTTGTTGTACGAACTTGCTTATTTGCTTTTAACTGAAAATAAATCACAAAAATATTGTTAAATTCCAACATTTTACAAATGCAGTAAAACCTTCCTTAACAGACTTCCCTCTCGTGCGAACAATTTTTGATTCCCTGATTCCAAGGTAAATAGTATTATTAAACTCCTGTCTTGCGGACGAAATTTTTGTCCCGTTAGTGTCCGCATTAGAGGTATTTTACTGTATATGCTTGCTTTAGTTCTAAATTTATTAACAAAATTAACTTTATAGTTAGAATTATTTTGCATTGTTTTTTGGAAACATTAAAAAGTTAAAATTTTAATGCTGGCATTATGACAGAGAAAAGTTAAGAAATCCATTTTAAGTTTCAATTTCTAATGCTTAATGTTAAGGCAGGAAATTGGCAATTTCTGGACTTAATATTGATCAATATATTGTTATAACACTTAGATTGTTTCTGAAGTAAATGTTTTCAAAATGCATTTAATTCTGAAAATAAAATTTAAAAAAAAAAAAAAAAAAAAGCCCTCACTTTACTGGAGTTAGTGGAATAGTGAGTTTTTCAAGGGCCCAGCTAAAAAAACCCGGGTGGATGCTTTTGCGTTCGGCCTGGTTTGACAAACCTTGCTGTGTTTGTATTTTCTGTAATTTTTTGTTAATTTTCAGAACTCCTTCATGGTGTTGCAATTTTCTTGAACATGAGTACGTAATGGAAACCAAAATTGGATTTTAATTTCAGTTCTGGATTTTGAAGTCATGTTCTGAATTCTTTAGAGATCCGCAAAGTGGAGAAAGAAATTCGTCCTGAAAGGGAATCCACCTTTGGATTCCCTTTCAGAAGGATTCTCCCTAAAACCGCATACCAAGAAGTATCTGTCCCTTGGATCTCCAGTACTGGTTTCCCACAATGTACCTTGCTTTCTCTTCTTTTACAAAGCTTCAATGCCTCTATTTTTTAGTGTACATTTTTTTTTTTTTTTTGAGCTATCACAAATTGCGTACTATCCTCATGTGTCCAAAGTTAATGTTACTCTGATTTTTCAGATTGCCATGACCACAATAATAAGTTGTTTTACTATTTATTAAGAGGACAAATTTTTGTCATCATAATTAAAAATCCTTTGCTTTCATTGAAGGCTTAACTTAAGCAGAGTTTACTTTGAAAAAAAAAAAAAAACACAGTGGGGTTGGAAGTAGTAAACGTTTTTTCTGGAGAAGCACCAACACATATATGAAGGTAAAAATTTAAACTTCATCTAAATACAAAATTTCCAGATTATTAATTCTCAGCATTTAAGATTGATAAGAAATAAAAATATATATCCGTTATGCGCTGTAAATAATCTTTATGATTAGTGTACTGGTAATATAGGCCATAAAGTCTTAATCTTTGTTACCGCATCTTAATCACCATTTCATTTCTATGGGTATGTTTTGTATTACCTATTCTAGAAAAACACCAGTTGTTCACAAAAAATGAATCCGCATAAGTTTCTAAATTCCTTGATACCATATTAATCAGGGATGACTTTCTGCCAGCAGAAACTAGTTTTTGCCGTGCCAGTGGCAGAAACTGGTTATAACCAGTAAAAACCGGCAGGAACTGGCAAAAACTGAAAAGTCTTTAAAAACTCAAGTAATTACTAAATGATATTTGTTTAAGTAAACTAAAAAAATAAACTTTATTTCATCATTTAAAACAATAAAATCCTAAGATAGTGCCCTTGATTTTGTTTGGAAAGGAAACTTTTCAATTGCAGATGCTCTAATGTTTGGATTAATCTAACAAACCACGAAAAATCATATGGTTGCTTAAGAAAGAAGAGTGACATACAGAATTAAACAGGCATTACTGATTGTAATTTGCTTGCTTATATGCTTCATCTGAATTGCTTGTGATTGAAATTATCTCTTGCGTCAAGAAGAAAGTGCCAGAATTTTACTTGCCAATATTAACGTAGATTTTCTATCTAATGTCACAGCTTTGCAAAACAAATTGGCCCCATCTCTCTAAACTTATTTTTCCAGTCAAGTTTTTACCACTACCCCAGTTTCACATGATGGACCAGTTAAAAAAAATATACAATTGATGAAAGTTTCACGAACATCGCTTGTTCCTTGATGCATTGCCTGATAGCTCTCCTGTTGCAAGAATATTCTAAAGTTTCTCATTTGTGCATATTAAATTGAGAAACTTTAGATTTTAGAAACCACATTTTTCAAGAGATAACTGCAGGGTCCAAAAAAAGAAACGTTTGATTTTGAATTATGATAATATTGTAATTAAATTGTGCTTTGGTTAACAATTAATTATTTTTTCCATGCATTTTCTATTGTGTGTCAATAATAATTTTTTGTCATTTTGTGAGTTTTTGCCCGTTTCTGCCGCAAATGTGGCAGAAAGTGGTTTTTGCCATGCCGGTTTTAACCGGTTTCTACCACTAGTTTTAACCGCCTCGGCAGAAACTTGCCAACCCTGATATTAATACAAGAGCACAAAAAACACAACTTCACTGCCTTTCACATCGTTCTCTTCAAGATTCTCGCTAACACCAGTCATAATATGACGCTTGTAAATTTCTTGGCCATTTTCATTCCATTTCATTTGTAGAAACAAGAAACCCTATGAGTGGGGTCTTATCAGGGCCAGATTTAGGGGAGGTCAGGCGGGGCTACTGCCCCGGGGCCTCCACAACAAAGGGCTCACCAAGCAACCACTTCACTTTGAAAAGCTTCCCGCCAAACAAGATAAACAATTTAAAAAATCTATCCATATTTCTGAGGAGTTGAAGGTGGGAGGAGGTTCTAATGGAAGTAGCTGTGATGAAAAAGGAGAAGAGGGAGGATGATAGTTTGGCAGGTACTTGGCGGGCAAACTAGATATCATAACTTTTTATGACTGAGGGTTTTTGGGTTTAGGATGCAGGTTTTCTTTTTTGTGCGGAAAAGTTAAAGGTTTTCTTGGCAAGGAAATTTTTACAATAACAGGGTTGTTTTTGATGAGATTGAAAACTACAGGAATACTTAAACTGTCCTTTCTCACCCAGAAAAGTTATTTTATCCTTTTGAGTGCATTACGATAAGTGCTTAGTATTTTTAAAAAAAATCTGTTATTTTTGCTTAAGTGTGGACCGACTCTTTTTAGGAATCTCTGATAAAAGGGAGCTTATAAATTCTCCCCTTTTGATATTTTTTTTTTCTTTTTGGTATTTAAGTTCTATTTATTCGTTTGTATAACCTAAAGACGTTTGCTAAAACTTTTATTTTGGATTTCTAATTGAGATTTTCATTACAGTTGTATTTAATCTAATAAGAATAGTCTTAGCTAATGTAAATTTTGATTTTACATTCGACATTTGAAATCGTCTGCGCCACATATTGATTTTTTTTATGAAGTGAATTAAGCTGAATGAATGCCATGTTGTTAATATTTTTGCTCAAGTGTGGACAAATAAATTCTTTAGTGGGGTTGTTTCCTTCAGTCAAAAGCAGGGCTGTGGAGTCGGAGTCGGAGTCGGATAGATTTTGGGGTAAAGGAGTCGGAGTCGGAGTTGTTCAAAAACATGCCGACTCCGACTCCAGGCTTCTTATTTTCTTTCCTTTTCACTGACTACCAGTTGGTTCGATTACAGGTATAAAAAGATACTAATGAGAAAATAACAGCCGTTATGGCAATCAGCTAGCTTGAGTGCTTAGCGAACTTTCTGTAACCGTCCCATAGTTTGCTTGCTTTTGAACTTAACTAATAGCAACTGTCAGCAAACGATTTTGTTGCCTAACATTTTCAATTAATCACTTTCAAATAAAAATAGAAATATAGTGTTTTGTTCGATCTCAGTTATAAAATAGTAACAGAAATGCAACAAATTAGTAAGTCGCAGACCCCGAAGAGTTCCTATTTTTCCTATTTTTTCCTACTTTTTAGAGCTCTCCCCTTATTTTCCTACTTTTTCCTTTTTTTTTCTACTTTTTCTTTCTTTAGTACAGCATTTCTAACTGCATTTTTTCTTATTTTTACAATGCCTCACCGATAATTTTCTGCATGTTTCAATTTTAAAAAGCAAAAACATAAAACTTCTGAAAGGTGACGAAATTTAGAATTTAGTTCCCAAAACGAAATATGTAACCTTTTTTTTTTTTTTTTGAGAAGTGATAATTCACTGACTGCAGTAATTTCTGGAAGGAACACTGCGGCGTCTGCGTGTTTAAAAGTTAAATATTCGTAAATGACTTTTATGCCGTTGAGGCGTTTATGATCGACCTTTCTTTTTATCGCCCCGACTTCAATCCTACTGTTTTCACCAAACAATAAAGAAGCGGATACTGGCCCATTCTGATGCAATTATATATTATTTACCCCTCAATTAGAAGCTTAAATTAAAGTAAACGGCCGACTGTCCAAAAAGTGCGGGAATAGCCGAATTTCCTATTTGCCAATTTTTTGTATAGTTGATTAGAAGTGAAATGGAGCTCTATTTAAGCAGAAAGACAGTGAAAAACCATAAAAGGAATGTAAGGAAGCAAAAAATGAAAAACCTGTACTCTACATATTTTTTTGATGTTAGTACAAAATAAATGGCACAGATAACAGAAATTCGCAAAAACGGATCACTTCAAAAATAATCGCAGAAACAAACTTTTTCTTACGTGAATATGATTATTGTTTACTCTAAATCGTAAACATGATTACAAAACTTATAAAATTTCATTTTCTTTACTTGCAAAAAGTGTATTTGAAAAAAAAAAAAAAAAAAAAAACACGTTAAAACCTAGATGGGCAAAACGTTCTCGACTTTAGGAGAAAAACCGGAAATCAATTTAAATGCGAGATTCCGTTTTTATTTCTTTACATTTTTAAAAGTTAGGGGATAGAGTCACAAGCAAATATTTTTTCCCCCTTTTTAATGAGTATTTTCTACTCTGATATATCATCAATATCGAAGAGTTGCTCATAATTTTTATGTGCTGCATTTATGGCAATGCAGCATTTCGGAACACATAAAATTTTTTTGACAGACTCTTACTCTTTTCGGGGTGCGGTAATTATACCGATGCGGCGTATCTACTGTAAGTTATTGTACTCAGGGCTCCTGATGAAAGGGGGGGTGGAAGAGATATATGCTGGTATTTGATACCAGGTGCTCCCCCTCACTCTCAATTTCGTGAACAATTTCCGAATGAATATTTTTGTCGTATGATGAGGATCGAACGAAACTACATGTCTTCGCTTTTATGCACATAGAAGCATTAATAACTGATCTTTAGCTTTGATAAAAATGTTATGTTTTCTATGCATGTATTTTTCCTTTTTTTTTTTTTAGTGACAAATTTTGGAACAAGAAAAAGGTAAAAAAATCATCAAACCAATAAAGCAATATTCGTTTTTATTGCTTGATTCAAATTAAAACTGACCCGTCATTCTGATTTCCCCCCGGAATGGCTAGCAAAGGATATATACTGAATGCAAATTTTATCTGAAAACAACAAAAACGCACAAACTTGTATAGTTAAGCATTAATTTGCCAAAGCCAGTGAGGGGAGAAATTGACCCCACTAACCCCCAATAAATGACGTGCCTGAAACAAAAATTTATGTTAAATGCTAAAAGTACACAACATAATACAGACCCTATAGTTTACTTATTTCGTTATTTATTTAGTTTAACCATTTTATTATAAATTTTACGTCCCATATTTAAGAACAAATTTATTTTAGTTCTGCATTTTGTCTTTTTCCTTTTTCTTCAAATTCAAACATCTGCCCCTGTTTATGCAAGAATGCATATCAGCTGCTGATTATTTTTAACTAAAACTGATTTAATATTTGCTTTGCTTTTTGTATCATAGTTTATGACAGCACGAGCTGAAAGTGTTAGTACTTTCAAATGATAAATGGATGTTCTCGAAGGAATGTTTTCGTTTTTGACAAAACAAATCTTTGACAAAAATGGTTTTATTGCACCAAAATATGAGTTTTATTATTTTATTTTACTTTATTTTATTTTTTTTATTTATTTATTTTTTATTTTTATTTTTTTTATTTTATTTTATTTTTTATTTTTTTTTATTTATTTTTTTGCGATCGCTATATTGCAATTTATTCTTTCACACTTAAAAATTTTATTGCTGTATTGTTGAAAAGTGTTTCTTTGTTGGGATTTTATTTTCATATATCTTTGTTTCCACCACTTTATTTTTCATACTGATGATTGTCAGCTTGTTTCTTTCGTTTTGTTTTTGCGACTCGGCATTTCATTAAATCCCTTTAATACTTCAAAAGTACTGTTAGTTTATTTTGGGGACAGTTTTAAATCAAAAATACTGTTAGTTTATATTATATTAGAAATAAAATTTACTATAAATTTGTTTCCTCTTGACGTGTGTGTAGTCCCACCTCTTCCTATTTTTTCCTACTTTTTTAGGTGATTTTTTCCTACTTTTCCTTTTTTTTCAATTTTTGATTCCTTATTTCCTACTTTTTCCCCCTAAAAAACCACTTCGGGGTCTGAAGTCGAGGCCCGTAGCTAAGGTTGAAACGTTTAAGGGTGATCGGCAAATTCAAAAAAGTTATGACGCGAAAGCACGAATCCAAAAGATCCGATGAAATAATCTCATGTTTTTTTTTTCTTTATTAAGACAGTTTCTATAAGCTTGGTTCTCTCTAAAAAGTATGGAACAAAATAAGTGTAAATGATTTCTTGATTACAACACGCAATAATTGCAGTTAATCTTAAAATCTTCATATTAAGGTAATTTTAAAGCAGCCAGTAAAATTTAAATTAAAAATTTAGCGAAGAAGAAATATAGGTATAGTAAAAGCTATTCGTATAAATTTGTATACCCCCACATTTTGAGTAAATTTAGCTCCTGACGTATATGTGCCCTATTTTCGCTGAAATTTTATTGATGAAATATAATTTAAAATATATTCGCGAAAACTTTCAGAATTAAAATATTTATATTTTTTTATAAACTCTGTAATTAACTTTTGGTGTTATCTACCAGATGGGTGTCACCCGGGGCAACCACTCCCTCTCAAGAACTTGGATTTAGAAAAAAAGCTTTTTTTCTCTCAAGTTACAGCTTTCAAAAATTGAAAGCACACGATTTGATCAATATCAATTTGTTAAACATTAAAGGGGGGCAAATTACAGATAATAATTTTCAAATTTTTTAAAAGGGATTTTTAAGTCATCTCACTTTTTAACTCGTAATTATTGGAAAATTTGATTTTTAAATTGAATTTCTAACGTTGTTCTAACGCGTCTTAGGTTTACAATAAAAACCAAAATACGAAATTTTCATAAAAAGGAATTAATATTTAAATCTCTGTTTAGAGGTTTCCTCCCTTCCCCTGAAGGGAGAGAGGGAGTTGAAAAAAATACAATTAAAAAAATTAAATAAATCCGGAGTCGGAGTCGGAGTTGGAGTCGGAGTCGGGCGTTTCAAAATCCAGGAGTCGGGGTCGGAGTCGGCCATTTTCCTTCCGACTCCGCAGCCCTGGTCAAAAGTACTAGTACTGCTTTTAGTCACTGAAATCGATAGAATAAGCAAAAATAAATAAATATAAATAAAATATAGCGAAAAAAAAACTAAAACATTCCCAAATAGTTAATTTTTATTTCAGTATTTGTAGGATTTTGGAAAGAAGGCATGGTCTTTATGACGTCGGAAGTGGTGTACTTTGGCGCGCTACTCCATTGGCACGCTGAATGTTTACGCATCGTTAAATAAAAAAAGGTTGCCATTAAACAGTAATACTGATAGCAATCATAATGAGAATTTCAAATGAAAGCTTTTCTGAAACAAACATGAAATTCATTAGGACATTTCTATTGTTACGGACGAGGGACGTAACAAGCACAGATTTTAAATACACACAATTTCAAATTGGTTTCATTAAAAGCTACAATTTTGTTTTCTGTTGCATATTTTTTTTCGTTGTTTATGCTATAAAAAATTTGGGTGCAGATTGCTTGATTACAAAAAATAACAAAAAATTAAAACAGCATGTTACAGACGTAACTCAGAAAACTGAAATGTATACATTGTCATACAATTGCCAATATTCCTGTGAATTGTTCATTGCTTTCTAAAAGTTTTTTTAAATACTTGGTCCAGAGATTTCAAGCTTTCTAGAACCATAAAGTTTTCATGGATATTGTTTGTAAAATTTATGATAGAAATGAATATATTTGTTACGGACGTAACGTGTCTGATATGCAAATTGCACAAAGCAAATAAAAGCTTAGATATACTAACAATTTTTGTTAAGAGAGTGCAATCGTATAGATTAACGCATTGTTTTGACACTTTAAGTTATGCCATAATAGTTTTCAAGAATTGGAGAGATAGGGGGCAGGGCTCCCTCCATATACCACCATGTAAATAAATATGAAAAAAATAAATTGGTGCATCGTAAGAAGTAAAATTATCCAAAGAGAAATTAAGCAAAAGTAAAGTGGAATTATTCAGTTACAAATAATTTTTTTCACATTTTTATCATGAACATGGGGGGAAGGGGCTTCTAGAAGCTTAACTCTAGTAAAGTTGTCTTTTCCGGTGAATCTGTGACAGGTTTTGGGAGTACTTTTACAGTTTGAGAATTTCCGATGATTTTCTGTATCTCTCACTAAACATATTAACTTGCCAAATTTATTTTTTAAAGTTTAACAGTTGCCTTTGATTTCGATCGCTTTTTAATAGAATTGGCACGTTTTTGCCAAAGGTGGAAAAATACATTTTGGCGAAAATTTGTCTAAGTAATCTAAACCTTGCTTCAAAACTAGATGTGCTTTATCTGAGGATCAGATGTAGCTAGTTTAATTTTTAGTACTTTTTACCCTAATCTAATTATGTTTTTAATTTAAGTTTTAAAACTATAAAATATTCGATGTGTGAACAGTAATCTAAATATTGATTTTTTGTGAAGGGTAAATAACTATAAAGTAACTCAATAACTTTGATTTAAACTATTAAACAACAGGTCAAATTTTTATCTCTAAGTTAGTTTTTAAATAAGAAGTAATATGAATTTGGCTACGCTGTCAGAATGCTAGAAGTTTAAAGAGAAAAACTGATTAATATATGTAATATAAATTTGAAAACAAAACTTAATTAATGAAAATTATGCACAAAAAGCTTTGGATTTCATCATGTTAAATGATAGAGTAATTTTCACAAAAATCTGCTTGGAGAACACAATTTTTTTATGTCATATATGTACATTTCAAACTCTTCAAATAAAGTGCGTTGATGAAGCAAAGTTTGAGAAATTAAGGAACCCTCTAGAATATTTTAATGCAAGTTATTAAGCATTAATTGATAGTGTAGAATTATTAACACCAATTGAATTTATTGCATAATTTGGAGGACGAAAAAATCTTACCTTGAGAGGAACACATGTGTATTTCAATAATTAAAAAAAAGTAAAATTAAATATCCACTAACATTTATAAAAATTTGAGAATCGGAGTCGCAGAAGTTTTATCATTTCATATTACATGTTATGCACTATATTTTCATTGCCCATCCTGAACGTTTTTTCTATTTAATTGGAAATATACATGTGTTACGGACGTAACGTATTGCTTTTTGTTACGTCCGAAACAAAAAACGTTACATCTGTAACGCCATTTAAAAAAAAAAAAAAACTAAAGAAATTGTAATGTTTTAAACCTTGGTAAACAATTACTCGGATGGATGGCTAAAAGGACAAAAAATGAATTCTTTTAATTTTGATTTTTTAGGAAGTAATGACAATTTTTGCTAAATTTTTGTTACGGAGGTAACATTGAACCTCATTTTTTTTTTAAATTTAAATTGCTTAGTTTTATTTTGTAATTTTTTTAAAAATAAATGCATGTTATTATAGTATCATGTTAATAGTTCGAACTGTACTGTTATTAATTTTGTTTATTTTTACTTTGCTAATAGAAATAAGCGTTTGAAAATGTGATATTTTTTTCTGATTGTTTTGAAACCCTGAATATCATACTTCCAACTAGGGAAAATATTTATTATTTAACTTTTATCGAAAAAACAATGCAATGTTCTGAAAATACAGATTGTAAGCCTTACAGTGATATATAATATAGCAACATAACTGCAATATGAAATTTTGACCTGCTGGTTTCACTTTTCCTGGAATTAATTGCATATTAGTATTATTGCGCTATAATATTTTTATCTTTATCTAATGCCAAAATATGTCTGCGCTGATGGTATCAGTGAATGGCATTTCATCATTTGTGATGTCATGAGCGAACGCGCAAAAGATAAAATTGAATTTGTGCATTGAATGAAATTTTTTTTAATACTAAACTTTTGTCAAATTATAAAAAAATTGTTTAAACCTATGTTTTAAACCATGCTCTTTCAGAAAAAAATACTTCTAAAATTTTGGAAACAACCGATTTTCGGTACTTTTCCGATAATAAGGGATTTATATTGCACCGTTTAATTATTTTTTGTCATTTAGAGTTTGTTTATAGGTTTGGAGTTTATTTTTAATTGATTGGAAATGTTTATTACTGGTTTATTTAATCTAATCGGGACCTGAAATTTTCAAATAGTCAATGCCAGTGTGAATTTTGATTCATTATTTTAACAATATCACATATTTCAATTAAATTCTTTTTCTTTCAGGAAAAGCACGGATTTTCATTTTGTTCTAATGGGGTCGTTTCCAAAATTTTTAAAGTATTTGTTTCTGAAAGAGCATGCTTAAAAACTTTGGATCTGACCATTTTTTAAATAATTTGTTTAAGTTTAATATTAAAAAAAATTATTTTAATTGGTGCACTTTCATTGTTTTCGCTTCTGCCGATGACATCACAAATGATGAAATGCCATTTATTGTTGCCATTCATTTACAGAGCAAAATATTTATTTCGCACCTTTACTCACGTGCATTGGCAACGATATCGTTGATAGCATGCGTAGAGCGCAATATTTAATTCGCTTCATGATTATCATAACGTGGAATCGCGGTAGAAAGATGCGACAAAGTGCATCATTTGTGACGTCATAAAGACCTTATTTGAACAATCGGACATTTAAAAAAATTAATGAAAAAATACTGTTGGAAAAATGAAACTACTTTCTGGGTCCGTGTTATTATTATTATTATTATTATTTTGCTTAATTTATCAATTTCAGTGACTAAAAGTAGTACTTTTGACTGAAGGAAACAGCCCCATTGTACAAAGTAATTCAGTTGAATTCTTTATTCTTTGGGTTGTGGAATTTTCACTCCATTCTGATCCTTCACTGCTTGGCCATTGAAATTCATTCAATCGAAATAAATATTATCATCTGCTTTTTTTTTTTTTTTGCTTTCTTAAATATTTTTTTTGTGTTGTTGTTGTTTTATTTATTACTTTTTGACGATAAATCTAAATTAATACAAATACAATTTATTATATTTTTTATTTCATTAATTTTTTATTAGCAATTTTTTTCGGTTTGGATAGTTGCAATTTACTATCTTACTATGACTTAAACTTTAAGCGCTTCCATACATTGGTTTCAATTAAAAGTATACTTAAATGTAATGCATTTTTCTTTGAAAGAGGGAGTTTTGACAGTCATTGTAGAAGATTTCTTTATTACTTCTTCATGTAATACGCTTCGAGCTCAGGCAAAATTTTGGTGCACATTTTAATTAACGAAACAGAATCTTTTTAATACTTCGTAGTGGGAAGGAATACATATGCTTGAATATCTTTTTTTTTTTATCCTTATAGCAAGAGCACAGACTTAAAATGAAGAGAAAAGAAGTCTCTGGGGTCTAAATCGAGAATTGTGCGAAATAAACAATAAACCTTGAATATATACATATGTATAAATAAAAGTGAAAAAGACTTGGATTCCATCTTATTTATCCCCCAATTAACGCTTTTGGTCCACGACTCCACGCTCCATTTCGTCTTTATGGCGCTGCTAATGACCCACGTTCCCTTTACGACGTTCGTTTCGATTGCTCCTCCACTCCTGATTCTCTCTCCCTCTCTCTGCGCCGATCATTATCTCTTGCTTAATTGTTTTCCCTAGGAATGATGATAGCTGGCATGTACCTATCTTTTTACCTAGATCAGTGGTGCCCTCAACCTATGGCCCGCGAACCTGATCCATGTTGAGGCGCGTTACACTGTAACAAAATTCTGAAATGTTACAGAGTATGTAAAGGGTGTCCCAAAATTAACGCAAGATTTGATTTTGTTGCCATTTGTGCAAAATAGTGTTGGCAATTGATAGCTGAGAGGTTAGGGTTTAAAAAAATGGAGCGTTATACGATACAATAACGCGCTTTCATTATTGAACAATTGTTTCAAAAATAATGAAAGTTGAGGCTGGTCAAGCAGTTACTGTTATTGGCGCTCGGTATCGCAACACGGTAATGCGCGGGTGGTTGTGGGCTTGTTGACATAGACCTTTGAATTCAAATAACCCCATAAGAAGAAATTTAATAATGTTAAATCACACGATCTAGGGTGCCAATTCTGATCACCGAAATGAGAGAGTACGCGACTAAGAAATGCCTTATGCAGTAATTGAAATGTTTCACTCTCTCTAGCTGTATGGTACAATAACACCCCATTTTTACTAACCCTAACTCTCAACTGTCAAATTGTTCTTTTTTCATGGCTGCCAACAATTTATGGAAAAATGGTGGCAAATTCAAATCTTGCGTTAATTTTGGGACACCCTTTATTTCCAAGCAGCGCTCGGGGATTTCACAAGTTTCCACCAGTTTCTTGGGAAACACAATTACATTTGCGAAAAGTTTCCTGAATCGCTACAAGTTTCATTCTTCTCATTGTTGTGTAAGATATTTTTAGCTACCACTGCGAAGGTATAATCAACTTCTTTATTAGATATTTCTGTTACGGTTCCCAGATTGACTGAGCCCCAAACATGGGCAAAATGCAGTAGTTCTGTGCTTGCTTTAGATAGTGTAGCTTTGTAAGAAAATTGCTGGCAAATAATCCGTTTACGATTTGCATGCAATTCTGCCTTAGCTTAGGCCTTATTTGTTGTCAGAGCTTTCCTGGTAAATCAAGAGGGCTTCAGTCTGTTACTATAAATAGATCTAAATTTTCTTGGAAGGTTCTTGATTTGTTCGAGAAATGTGACTGGTTTTTATGGGGAAGGTTTCTGAATTCTTCAGGAAGGTTCCAGGTTGATTTTAGGAAAGTTACCGACTTTTCGAGGAAAACTTTCCTGCTTTTTGCCAGATATTTACTGGTAGAAACTAGGCGCACTAACTGCCCATTATTTTTTAGGAAAGTTTTTGAATTTTTGCAGTGTAGTTCAATGTTACAAATCAAAAACTGTTCTAACCAGGGCTGCGGAGTCGGAAGAAAAAGGGCCCGACTATGACTTCTAAATTTTGAGACGTCCGACTCTGACTCCTGATTTTTTATTTATTTATTTATTTAATCCAAATCCTCCCCTCATGGGAAGGGGGAAAAACCCCTAAACAGGGATTGAAATATTGATTTCTTTTTATGAAATTTTCGCGTGTTATTTTATTGTAAAACTAAGACGCATACAACGCTAGAAATTCAATTTGAAATTGAAATTATCCATTAGTTGCGATTTTTAAGGAGAGATTACTTTAAAATGCAATTTTTAACCCCCGACACACAAAGGAAGGGAGTTATAAGTTTGACGTGTCTGTATCTGTGTGTCTCTCTGTGGCGCTCTAGCGCCTAAACGGATGGACCTATTTTGAATAAAAAAAGAAAAAAAAAAGTTTGAAAGGAGAGTTGATCAGAGAGAGTTCTTAGCTTGGTTGCATCTTTGGATGACATTAATTAACAAAGATATTAATTAAAAACCTGTAAAAGGTTTTAAGCGATTTTTGCTGTGAATGCATAGTTAAATTTTTTAAAATTAAATACCAAAATAAAGAAAAAAATTTTCCACGTCTGATAGAATGTGTTTGGAACTTCCATTTTTCATAGAATTCAAATTATAACGTTTTTTTTTAAAGCAGATTTTAATAACGGCTAAGCTTTTATTCACGTGATTGATAACCGAATTCATTGTTGGCTGACAAGGAAATTAAAAGCAATGATTTAAAATTTTTATCTGTTGCCAGCTTCTATTTAATAGCAAATAAAATATTTGACATTGATTTTTTTTAATAATATAAGCCTTTTAAAAGGATTTACATGTATGTCTGGAGCAAATTTTACACAGAATGCGGCGGTATATAGCTTTGTACGAATAGCTTTTACTATACCTACCTTTCATGGCTCAATTTTTCATTTTAATTTTATTGACAGCTCTAGAATTAACTTTAATATGAAAATTTTAGGATCAACTATAATTATTGAATGTTGTAACCAATAACCAGGGTTGGCAAAAACCCGGTTTTTTTTAAAAAAGCCCATGGACCCAGGGTTTTTTGGGTTTTTTTAAATAAAACCCAAAAAAAAACCAACTAAAGCTGGGTTTTTTTTAAAAGAAATGAGGGTTTTTTTTTTGTCTTTTTTAGGGAAAATGTGGAGTACTTGTAACATATTGTAGCATAAGTATATGGACAAAGTGCAAAAATTGTCTTGGGGTAAAAAAGCTGGAAAACTAGTTAAAATTTATAGTTTTTTGAAGAAAAGTAAAAGACGACAAAACCCAAGAATGGTGAAGTTTCAGATTTTTTAGTTTCCATGATTACCAACAGTTAAGTTACTTCTCGCATGATAAAATCTATTGTTTCGTTTTTAATTACTATGATTTTTTTTTTTTTGCATTTTACTTTATTCTATTTCATTTTGTTATGCAAAACTACTGTAGAACCTCAAGTAGTTTAAAAATCCCTTTTTAGTGAATTCCTGCTTAATCAAGACATTTCTTTGAACTTAATGTTGCCTATTTTTCTATTTCTGTGTACAGAGTAAGAAATATTAAACTTTTTCGTAAGATAATGAAAATACTGTACATCCTATTCTGTTTTCTGTCTGACCGTTTGAGAAACCTGTTGATTTCTAAAAAATATACCTTGTTTATTCGAGATTTATGACGTGTTGGTTTGCAGAAAATAATTCACATGAAAGCCTTTTAGCTAGAGTAGTTTCCTCTGTACAATCTACAAGTATTGAGAAAATCAGACAGGATAGGACTAAGTCAAGATAATTCGAGTTATTTATTGACCAGTTAAAGAAAAAAGTTTAATATATTTATTTAAAATCTTTGAAGTATTTTTTTAATGCAGTCAAGAGTTAAGAAATACTATTAAAGTTCAAAATTCATTTTTTATGTACATTGCCTGTGGTAAAGAACAACTAAAAAATAAGTTTGAATTGTGAAAGTATTTAAATTAATCAGTTTTTTTAAAAATTTCTCAGAAAATTAAAAAAACCCAAAAGTGGGTAAAATAATTGGTTTTTTAAATGGGTTTTTTCAAAAAAAAAAAAAAAACCATTGGGTCCAAACCGGCCAACCCTGCCAATAACTCATGTACTGATTTTATTTTGTATTTTTTAGTGATAACCAAGCTTTGTTAGATAAAGTCTTTAGATTAAAAAAAAAATATTTATATTTAATCTGATCTTTTTGATTTGCGCTTTCGGGGCAACACTTATTTTACTAAGCTCCCTCAGAAGTTTCCCGACTTGCTCAAGCGATACATACATTCCTTTTACTATTTTATAACTGAGATCAAGGTAAAAAATATGTTAATATTATTATTTGAAAGTGATTACTTAGAAAATGTTAGGCGACAAAGCTGTTTGCTGACAATTGCTATCATTTAAATAAAGTTTAAAAATAAGCAAACTAAAAGACGGCGTAGGTAGCAATCTCTTACAGAAAGTTCGATAAACAATCAAGCCAGCTGGTTGCCACAAGACAGTTATTTTCTTATTAGTAGACTTTATACATATAACCAAATTAATTGGTAGTCAGTTTTTTAAAAAATGCAAGGAGAGTCAGTGAAAATTAAAAAAAAAGGAAACCCGGAGTCAAAGTCGGCATGTTTTCGAATGACTTCGACTCCGTTACCCCAAAATCAGTCCGACTTCGACTCCGACCTGTCTCTAACCTCCTAAAACAATCGGTCATCTTCATTGGGTTTTCTATTTCGAATGATTGTTGCACATTTAGAGCCAAAAAGTCAGAAATCGATAACCGAAAAACAGATAAAAGCTTTGTTTGAAGAAGCTGAAATTAACTTGTAGTATAGGTGGGGGCTAGTGGTCGCCAATCGTCACTGACGTCTACAAATTTTTTTTCGCGACTTATGTCAAGGTAGTCGCCAAAGCTAGCAACCGGTAATTTCAGATTTCCCCCCCCCCCCCCCCCCTGAACAAAACGACGCAAAATCACTCATTTTGTACGTTTTATTTGTATGACGCCTTTAACTTCTAGTTTTAAAATCTTAGTTTATACAAATTGCATTTTTCAGAAAATATTTGCAATTAATTGAATGAAGAAGTCTTAGATATATATATATAAGCACTATGTATATAATACAATATTTCTTTGCAAAATGACGTAGTGGGGACGTAAAAATTAGTCCCAGAACATGGTTCGAAGTAGTCACCAACAGTGGGAAAGTGGCCACTTACTTTTTTCGGTTGACTGGCCACTAGCCACTATCTTTTTTTTTTTTTTTTTTTCAGTCTGAAGCATTAGCATGTAGTGATGGTAACAACAATTCTTGATCTGTAATAATTTTCTTTCTTTTCTGCGTTCCTGCATGTTATTTAGAAATGTTTTTTAATATACAGGGTGCCCGGGGAATGAGAATCAAATGTACCGAATTTGAAAAGTCAATAAAAAAAAAGTTTGATTGCTACGAGGGCAATATTGACCAAGTTTGACAGCTGAATTCTTGGAGTTAGGCACACTTTTCGTTTTCAGGCTCACTTAGGAACACTTTTCTCGAAACGGAAAGAGTTCAGAAAAATGTGCGGATGAAAATTTTCCGTAGTCACCAATAACCATATCTGTATTATCCCATACTAATTATCTTTTTTTTTTTCATGGTCATGCCTCCTGTATTGCCTATTTTAGAAGATCATCAGTCATAATATGATGGGTGCAAATTTCTTGGCCATTTCCATTCCATTCCATTTGTAGAAACAAGAACCTCAACCAGTAGGGTCCTATCGCAATTCGTGATTGCGAAAAACATAATTTGAATTCAAGACGTCAAAGTTCAAACGAATACTGAATGCTGGATGTTCATTTTTTGAGCAATCACGATTGCTTATTGTTCTCACTTGACTGTTTTTGATGTTACGCTGATTTTATTTTCCCACCAGCACCCTTTGCCAGCACCACCGTCGCGTCGACTGGCCTCACGATGCTGCTCCTCTTGCGAAAAACGTCTCCAGGTTGCGTCCATATCCTACACACACACGCATACACACACACGCCTGCGCACACATACACACACTCATGCCTGCACACAGACACAAACACATGTGCCTACATACACACACACGAACGCCTACACACACGCGCGCGCGTACACACAAAGCACTGCATACACAACACGCACACACTTGCATACATATACACGCACCCACATACATGCACCTACACAAACACACACGCGCATTCATACACACACACGCTCGTGATTGCGAAAACATAATTTGAATTCAAGGTGCCAAAAATTCAAATTAATATAATTTTTTTTTTTTTTTCAATTCGATCGCCTTGAATACCTTCTAGCCCTAGATGCAGCAAATCGGGTGTAGCTAATCCATAACTGTTTGTTTTCTCTTGAAGGCTGTCCGAAACTTGGGCTCTTCTAAGGCAATAAATGATCGATTCAGCTAATTGCTTTTATGCGAAAAGTCATTTCTTAGGTGCCGGCCAAGTTTTTCTCGATATCGATAGATATCGATTACGGCCCGAAAGAAATGCGTTGCGTGTGTTTTTTGTTTCCGTGGAAACCCCCAGGAGCGTCGCCCGTTTCCGGAGTTCGCGCTAAATTTCTAGCAAAACGACGTCTGTAATGGCTTGCGATGGCATGCGAGTTGTTTAAAAGGGTTTTGATGCCTTAGATAAGGAAACAACTAATGGACTGTTTGGGTCGACACGCATGTTGGGTGCTGTGCTTTTTTGAGAATGAAAAAACCTGAATGGGGTCGTTTCCGAAATTTTTAAAGCATTTTTTCCCCCTCAAAGAGCATTCTTAAAAACATAGGATCTGACCATTTTTTAAATAATTAGACTAAGTTTAATATTTTTTAAAAATTACTTGAATCGGGTTTTTTTATTGTTTACGCTTCTGCCGATGACATCACAAATGATGAAATGCCATTCACTGTTGCCATTCGCAGAGCACAATATTTAATTCGCTTCTTTACTCACTTGTACTGGCAACGACATGGTTGATAGCAAGCGTAGAGCGCAATGTTAACTCGCTTCCTCGCTTCCTCGGAAAACACGGTAGACAGATGCGTCAAAGTACATCATTTGTGACCACGCCCTATGTTCAAAATCGGACATTTAAAAAAACTAATTAGCAACTAAGCGTTGGGAAAATGAAAGTTTTTCCTCGCTCCATGTTATTTATTTTGCTTATTCTATCAATTTCAGTGACTAAAAGTAGTACTTTTGACTAAAGGAAACAACCCCAATTCATGGAAAGGGTCGTCTTTAAAGCACCTTACACAAAATGAGGCAGGCATAATAATTGGCATAAATCAAGCAGCTCTAATTTCTCCACTGAGCACTAAAGACAATATTGGAATTCTGAGTCAGCGAGCCGTTTTCAATTTGTCATTAGCATTTTTCAGTTAATTATTATCTTATTTTTTAAATCATTGGGATTTTCACTTTATTACTGACTCGTTTGGATTCGGTAACTAACTTGTTAAATCTGCGTTTTCCTTTTCCATCCTGTTTCTCGATAGCAAAATATTTTTCATTTGTCTGTGACGCAGTTTAAAACCCTTAAAAACCAACTTTATCTTAATCGTAAAATCTAAATCAGTACGTGAAATGCTTTAAAAAAATTACATTTTAATGCATGTACATGATAGCTGTGGTTTATATAGAAAATGCGGTAATAGTATTCATTAACTGAAATTACAAATGATTTTTCTGTAAAAAATTTAGTTTTTTCCCTCCCCCACTTAAGAAATAGTCTGCAAACTTTCTCAAGATGTGAAACGTTCTCCGCAGATTCTGCTTCCGGGTAGCCCCTCTACGAGACATTTAAAATACAAAATTGGACAAATGAATGATTCAGCACAGTTGGTCTAAAAAGAGTTGGTCTGTCTGTTCTCAAAAAGTCGATCCTTCTTCAAACGTAAATGGTGAGAGCGATGTATCAACCGATTTTGTTGTTCGATTTCAAAGTCGGAGGAAAAATGACCAACTTCGACTCCGGGAGTTTTAGAGATTCCGACTCCGACTCCTCTACTTCAAAATTAGCCCCACTCCGACTCTAACTCCGACTCCGTAAGTACTTTCAGAGTCGCGGACTTAGAGAGAAAATGACCTACTCCGACTCTTGAAATTTTAAACCACCAACTCCGACTTCTTAATCAGACCGACTGTTCGATTTCGACTCCACAGCCCTGCTTTTGCTCCCCTTCAATTTCATAGAGTATAACTTCTGTAAAAATAATCTTACAAACCTGATTTGAGGCAGTGAAAATCAAAGGGATGTAAATGGCAAAATTAAAAATTTGGAGATAACCTGTACAAATGGTAGGACAACCTCTCTGTTTCGGGGCAAGAGATAGTACTTGTAGCCCTGGTAGGTACTGCTATACAGCATGATATAGAAAAAAATTTCAATAAAAGCCTACCTAGGGCCTTATCTTTAAACGCGTTTTACTCAAAACTTGAAAATGTCCACCTTCATCCCTTTGCTTCTCACTGCTTCATTTATAGTTTAATTAGCTGCGTTGCCCGACTTGGCCGGTATACCATGAAAATAAAAATTGTGTCAAGTGACTTATACTCAACAATCAGGCTTAAATAAAAGAAAAAAAAACATCATGCAAAATTTCCCATCCAAACAATGATGACTGTATTAAAGTACTTTTAAAAAATTAAAATGGAAAAGGTGGATTTAAAAAGCGTAACCATGGAAACACAAAATAAGTGTAAGAAATTAAAGTGTGAAAAATACAATGGATTCAAAAAGTGTGACCATGGAAACGCGAAAATGGAATGGTTAACAACTTAAATGGAAATGGGATTTTTAGAACTTGATTTAAAAAGTCTTATAACTTTTTTTTTTCTTTTGGAGTTAGAAGCTTACTTTTTCGACCAAAGGTCGAGTTAGATCTGGAGTAAAAACTGTCGCTTTTTCCAATGGTGTCAAAAAGAAAACTGTGGGACAATTCCTTCACTTTTCATTGCTTTATTTAATGAAAAACGTAGTGCTTAAATTTTAGCTAAATCTAAAAATATTTGAGCTAAAAACGCAAATAACTCCCGCCATAATAAAGTTAGAGCATTGGAACAAATTGCGTAGAACGCGGAAAATTCTACCCTTTTCATCGATATATAATATTAATATGTTCAAGTAATGTTTCACCCCATTTTCGGGAATTTATGCGAAAATTGGGCCTAAATTGGAATAAAAAAAGAACTACTCATCAATTTTTTTCGAACTGGTCTGCAAACCTTTTCGGTGCTGAAAGAAAGATAGTGTGAAAATTTCAGCGAACCGGCCAGGTAGTTCTCTAGTTTTGCGCGTTCAAACAAACAGACGATTTTTGGAGACTTCATTTTATACTATGTAGAGATAGATGCTCATTGTGAATCCAGTCCTATTTTTTGACGTAAAAAATATTATTATGTGAATAACTTTAAAGATTTTGTAAAGGGTAAATTTTCATTGTTAATACCATTTCATTATTTAACCACCCAAGAATGTAAGATAGCTTAATCTTTTTTGCAAACTCTTGGTTTATCATTACATCTAAGTTTAAAGAAAATCTCCGTTTGTTTGTAGTAAGTACGCTGTTTTTCTCCGTCATTGACAAAAATATTTTTTCCCTCAAGTTGTAGAATATGTTGGAAGAAAATATCTTCCAGAAGTTCTGCACACTCAATGAGCAGAAATAAAAGTAACTTACAGAAGTGGTTGTCAGTTAAGGAAGCGTTAAGAATTTATATCAATGCAAATTGAACTGAAAATGTATTTTCTAAGGGTATTTAACTTACTGAAAGCCCAGTGACGCAGTGGTAGCGCTTCCATGCCACAAACCCGGGTTGGGCACGGTCGACTTAACCTGTCGTCTTTAGTGGGTCGATAAAATAAGTACCAAGCGTGCTTGGTACCTAAACACTGAGAGTTCCGCATTCGGCTGACCACCTAACCGGAGCATCTGCCTTGCAGCCCAGAACTCTCGATTTCGTAAACTGAGATGAGCGCAATAGGCCTTGACCACCATTGGCTGTTGCGCCACATATTTAATACTAGCTGCTTTGCCCGGTCTACCTTGAAAATAACCCTTGTGTCAAGTGAAGTACATTCAATAACCAGGCTTAAATGAACGAAAAAAAAAAAAAAAAATCATGCAAAATTTCCCCTCCAAACAATGACGACAGATATTAAAATACTTTCAAGAAATTAAAATAAAATGAAAAAGATGGATTGAAAAAGCGTAACCATGGGAACACAATAAAATAAATTTAATAAAAGAATTGAAAATGAGAAAGAAGGAAATATACAACGAACTCAAGCGTTACAGTGGAAACGCAAAATAAAATGATTAAAACCTTGAATAGAGAACAGATTTTTGAACTTCATTTATTTTGCTTGTAACTTTTTTTCTAATTGAGATAGAGGGTTAAACTTTCGACCCTAGCTCGAGTTAGATCTAGAGTTAAAAAAAAATGAGCTCCTTTCAATGGTGTCAAAATGAAAACTGGGGGACAATTCCTTCACTTTTTATTGATAGATTTAATGAAGGAAGTAGTGCCTAAATTTCAGTTAAGCCTAAAAAAATTCGACCTAAAAGCGCAAATAACTCCCGCCGCTGTTAAGTTAGGGCATTGAAACAAATTGCGTAGAACGCGGAAAATTCTACCCTTTCCAACGATATGTAATTTTAATATGTGCAAGTAATTTTTCACCCCCATATTCGAGAATGTAGTGAAACTTCGATAAGTCGAACTTCGATGAGTCGAAAACTTCGACAAGCCGAAGTGGTTATTAATTCCCGTCCAACTGAACGGAGAATGCATGTTAATTATTTTCGATAAACCGAATTTCGTTGAGTCGAAATATTCGATGAGCCGAATTTTCCCTCCTGACCTTGTCAAAATTTCAATGCTAGTGTAACTCTATAAGTCGAAATCGTTTTTTTCTTCTAGTATGAACAAAAAGAAAAACGCTGGCGCCACTGCATTGCATCAAAAGGCGTAGCAAGTAGATCTAATAAATAGGAATTCGATATTTTGTAGGTAACCTTGTAAATGTTTTATCTTTTTTTTCCTAAAGGTATTGTTTGCTTCATTTTTTTTTCTTAAAAAGAAAAGCCTGCACAGGGGGAAACCAAAGCTCTGACTTTGCGGAGCCCGGGACAGAAAAAAATAGAGAAAGGGGGGGGGGGGCGGTACATTTAGGACTGAAATATCCACTTTTGGGGAAAAAAGGTCGGGCGGGGACTGTTGTCTCGACAGAAGGGATTCTTTCTCGAATTAGCGTTTTGTTCTACAAAGCTGTAAGGTCGTTCTAAATTTGCTGTTTTTCTTTATGTGTTAAAGAAAGCGTGTGATTGAGGGGCTGTCTCGTTTATCCCTCAAAGTTTAGAACTTAAAAAAATGGCTAAGAGAAAACTTAATATTTTAAATTTGCAAGAAAAAGTTTAGCTGATCAAAGAAGTCGATTTAGGCATAGCAAAAAAGAAGGACATTGCATTGAAATTTGGTGTGCCTCCAAGTACACTTTCAATAATTTTAAAAAACCGAAATGTCTAGCTCCAAGCGGTTGCTGACGAAAAATTTAATGCAAAAAGAAAACGCCTTAAGGATGGAAGGTATCCAGAGCTTGAAGAAGCCTTAGTAAAGTGGATGCTAGTAGCGAGAGAGAAAAATGTTCCGTTATCTGGACCAATCATACGTGAAAAAGCAGAAACTTTCGCAAAAAATATCGGCATTTCAAATTTTGAAGCTAGCGCAGGTTGGCTAGACAAATTTAAAACTCGACACAACATTGTGTACCGAACCATTTGTGGCGAAAGTGCAGTAGTGGATGAAAAAATTTGCGAAGAATGGAAGGAAAAAGTATTAAAAACTATTCTAATGGAGTACAATGAAAATGATATTTTTAATGCAGATGAGACGGGACTTTTTTTCAAATGTCTCCCTGACAAAACTTTTACTATAAAAGGTGACACATGTTCGGGTGGAAAGCGGAGCAAAGAACGCATAACTGTTATGGTAGCAAGCAATATGTCAGGCACGGAGAAGCTGCCCTTGCTTGTTATCGGTAAGGCTAAGAAGCCGAGATGCTTTAACAGCATCAAGTCTTTGCCAGTCGATTACACAAGCAATAGTAAAGCCTGGATGTCTTCAGAGGTGTTCAATTCTTGGCTTAAAAAAATAGATAATAAAGTTATCTCAGCTGGAAGAAAAATTGTAATGTTGATTGATAATTGCCCTGCACATCTCAAGGCAGCGGCAAATAACTTAACTGCAATTAAATTGGAATTTCTTCCTCCGAACACAACTTCTATCATGCAGTCTATGGATCAGGGCATCATAAAAAATTTAAAGGTTCACTACAGAAAACGTGTTGTATTAAAAATTCTACCGTGTCTGGAAGAGAATTTGGTTCCTTACATTACTCTGCTCGACAGTCTCCGGGAACTGCGGAAAGCATGGAGTGATGTTACACAACAGACAATTGTTAACTGTTTTAAAAAGGCTGGTTTTGTAAAAGATACATCTTGTTTGGAGCTAGATAATGAATACGAAGAAGACGAAAATAAGGACGATATAAATTTTCAAAGTGAGTGGGGCGTTTTACAAAATAAAATGAACATTCCTACCGACAGAGATTTTATGTATTTTGTGTCAGTTGATGACGGAGTTTTAGTGACTGAATACCCGACAGAGAAGAAATTTTATTAAGCATAACGGAAAAAAGCGAAAAAGATTCTGGTGATGAAGAGGTAGAAGTATTTGAGTCAGTGATAAAATTACCTTCGATTCAAGATGCAAAACGAGCAGCAGATATATTGCGCGTTTTTGTAGAATCGCGTCCGAATGTTCCAGACTCTCTCTTTGACGCATTAAAAGTATCCGAAGATTATTTAGTGAAAGAACAAATATCCACGCAAAAGCAATGTTTGATTACAGATTTTTTTAAAAAATGATACCTATGTCTTTTTTGGTAAGTTAAAAAGTTGTTCATTATGCATACAAATTTAAATTGTTTTTCAACCTACATAAATTCTTTAATTTTTACAATTATATGTTAATTATGTCATGTATGTCTATAGTATCACTGGTACATTATTTTATCACTTTTTTGAGCATGTTATAAATTTTTTGAGTTTTAGTTGTATCATTTTCTTTTCCTTCTATAGTTTTGGTTTTGTTTTCAATTAGTCGAATTTTCGATAACTCGAATTTTTTTCGCGTTCCCTGCAACTTCGAGTTATCGAAGTTTTACTGTATATGAAAATTGGGCCTAAATTGGAATTAAAAAGAACTTACTCGTCGAATTATTTTCGAAAAGGTCTGCAAACCTTCTTAGGACTTGAAGGAACAAACTGAAAATTTCAGTGAAATCGGCCGGGTAGTTCTCGAGTTTTGCGAGTTCAAACACACAGACGCTTTTTAGAGACTTCATTTTATACTATGTAGAGATGTCGCGATGGAAACTTTATTCTGCTTTCTGTTGTCATCAGTGCCCGTCTGAATTGAATGCATAAAGACGGATTGTGCATGTAGATTTGAATTGCCGTTGGCCAGGCATTCTCAATCTGGGTGCCGCGGCACCCTGGGGTGGAGCAAGAATTGGTGAGGGGTGCCGCGAAGTGATTTTGTGGCAATTCTCTCTAGGGCTTGGAAGGCTGAAAACACAAGCATTTTCCAGTACAGCAACAACGTTGTAATTACTGGTGAAAGATCCTATACTTTGTCCCTCTCTGTAACGTGTCACCATCAATGGTCGTTCATTTTCCAATAAGATAGGACACCCCCTTTTATCTGACAGACGTCCTGTATTACCTCTTCAACGATCTTCCTAGTCGTTGGGTTTGGCGTGGTTTTGATGACAGCAATCACTTTCTACCGTGGAGTCCGTGCTCTCCTGACCTGACGCCCTGTGATTTTTTATAGTGTTGCATCAAAGACCGTGAGTTCGTGCCCAATGAGCCACCTGATTTGTAAGATTTATGCCAAAAGATCTCAATTGCATTTTCTAAGATTGATCGTGACATGTAATACAACGAGTGAAACAAGAACTTGACTTTTGACGTGATATCTGCCGCTATGCGAAAAGTTCATCTATCGAATATTTCAGTAGTTAAAACTTCTGCATTTTCATTCTCCAGTAAAATCAGCGTTGTCTGTTTCAATAAGGCTTCCCTATCCCGTAGGTAAATTTGTATGAAAATCCTCATATATATATATATAATAGCCAATGTTGGAGTAATGCTCCTGACGTCAAAATGTTGTCTCACCTGATCCGACTCTAGTACGAGGTGGACTACTCAGAGATGTACTGGCCTCTGTCTCTCGTTTTCTTTTAGCTTCCGCAATGCTGCACTTTCGGGTGTACATTTTGCGACACTGTACATGAACTGCCACCGACTGTTTGTCTTTCAAGTATTCAACAAACCCATTGTTCCTTGCACTACTGAATCAATTAAAGATTTTAGTCCGCTTTCAACAGTAACAATTTCGCCTTCAGTCGAAGATTTACTGCAAATGAAGCAATCTTGCGACATCTTTAAAGAATTATTTGTTAAGGGTACCTATTCATATCAAAAATAGTATCAATAAACCTGACTTTTCACAACAAAGAATTACTCCCTATTAATAGGAGCACTTGTGCGACTGACTTTGCTCATACAAAGGAATCTAAGTGCGTCCACTCTCCCCTGAATGTAATTTGATTTTTTCAGTTTGAAGGGGGGGGGGGTGTGAATCGTAAGAGGGGATATGCACAGCGGTCGAATGTAGTTTCTCGATGTCACTCGAAAGAAAAAAAAGAAGTTTCAGTACTTTTTCCAAGTTTCAAAAACTATGATACCTTATGAATGTTATAATTTATTGGGGGGGGAGGACACAAATATTGGGCTTTTTTAACACCTAGGGCAGATCAGCTTCTGGTTTTGGAAGTACTCGTTAACTCGTTATCAGGAAGGGATCAAAGTAATTTTCGGGCACAAATAGGGGGTTCAAGGTCAACAAAATATGTCATCAAAATGCAGCTTTGATTTTCTCGCTTGCGGGGGGGGGGGGGGGGGTGGGGGGTAAGACCACCAAGGCACAGCCTCTAAATCTCCGCTTGTATGTACATAAATGCATAGTTTTCAAACTTTGTATCCTCTATTTTTAAGACACTTACCGTTTAAGAGATATTTGTGAAAAATTGATTTTCTGAGCTTTGACCCTTGAATAAAACGTTTAGTTCCACTGGGATTCGTTGAAAACGTTTGAAATTTCGTTTATAATGATATCTCTAATTATTTCTATGGTAATTTCATAGTCAAAGTGCAATATTTGGACAAAAATTGGGGTTTTCGGGTGAATTTTTAGAAATTTGAGTCCCTGAACTGCAGTTTTAGATTTTATTTTCTCATCAACAATGGAATTCGCGCCACGGCATGAAAATTTGATAGAATGTTTTGGTAATGTTTAAAATTCAGGGAAAGGCTTTATTGTGACAAGGCTGAACTGGATCCGGTCACTTAACTGTTTTACTGGTAAAACTGTCACTTCAGGAGAATGACGAAACGAAAAAGTGCTCCGCAATGAACGCTATCTACTGAAGTTTAGAGTTCATCCACTGGAGTGAGGGTTACAATTTCAACTATCAAATATCACCAAGCAGGCAATGGCTTCGTTCAAATGTAAATGCAATGTTCACCCGTCATATCTTGACGGGCGATATTCTAGTTTATGTATAATAGGGATTGACTAAAATACAGGACAGTCTCGAAAATCCGAGTTAATTGGGGCTCATGTCACCTCGGATTACTGAAAACTCGGATGATCCGAAAATTCTTTCAGATTAAAAATTTGATATTATTCGGACGACGTAGGAGGGACACGTTTTACAAAAAGAAATATTTTCTTTACGGAAAATGTTACTCAAATTTCAACAAATTTACGTTTTAATTGCGTCTAAAGGAATTATGATTTTAGTCTTTCACGATATCATAACGTATTTATGTGCGCAATTTTTATCAGTTAAAACATGCATTTTGACTGAGCCCGATACCATTTCGTCGAGTTTTCTGTACCTATCAGAGTGCGTATGTACGAGATGTATCTTGCATAACACAAAAACGGTTAGTTGTGAAAAATTTTCTTTTTGAAACTCATGTGGCGTCGAGTTGTGCACCTACTTTTTATTGCAATCAGGATGCTCCAAAAAGGATGTTAACACGTTCTTTACCGAAAATCAATGTCAATTTTGCGTATCACGTTATAATCTCCAAGGCACCTTTGAATACATCTCTTGTAGTCGTAATACATATTTTTTAATCGAATATTTCGTGTCTCTGAGTTGTTGAAACAAACTTCTCAATGTCTTTTTCTTATTTCCTGTTGGAAGTTAATTAGTTTTAAGGAAGCAAAATTTTCTACTTTCAGATTTTAATGAAAATAATTTTTTGAGCGAGTAAAAAACTAAATTAAACATATGAATGAAGCACCTCGGATTAAGCGGAACTTCGAACTTTCGAGTGGGGAAAATTTGAAAACCCCTGGCGTAGGCGACATCGTAATCTGCAAGTTACATTAAAAGTATGCGGAAATGCCTTACTACGGAAATTTAAGTCCGTTGCGGATTATGATGAGCACACGAGATCTAACTCTCTTCGTGCTCGTACGCGGACAAAATAACAATATACACATCTAAATACATAATTATGTTGTAAAGCAAACGAATGAGCGTATAGGTTTGGGGTCGATTTTGATCGTCAGTCTGCTCACGGAGTTCAAAAAGACCGCGAAGCCGTTCAAACGCGTCGTTCTACCCCATTTACATGTAGTTACGGTTAACGTTATCTCAATCGATTTCAATAATTATCTGTTTTGGTCATTAAATTTGTTCGGTGTTTAGAAAGTTTCAATGTGCTCTTGCTACAGTCGACGAATTTTGACGTCATTGTCGTTTTGAAGCTGGAATCTAGTACATGACGCATCGTGGTCATCATTTTTAAACATTATGCGTTTACGTTTTATGGCGCTACTTCTGAAAACTTTCTATAAAAGCTAATACAGCATTCAAGAACTTCAATGACCTGTTAATAACCACAAACATTGGGATAATTGTTTGTTATCAATTTGTCTCCCAAATATGTTCCGCAATGTTAACCAATCAGGCAGTGTTGCTACTGTGTCTACGGTTGACGTGGTTCCACGTTTTTGAAAATTTGTGAAGTTACTCCACCCCTATTTCCACGCAAAAATCGAAAAAAAGCTAATTTTTAAAAATCGCAAAACTGTAAAATAATCGTGCAAATCGAAGTTGGGGGATCGAAGAGACCAGTGAATGTAATGGTTCTAGTGTTATTTTAAACTATCTTTGGGATTGAAAGACGAAGGGAATATGGGACTCCCCGTAAAATATTTTCGAAATTGAAGTTTAAAATATTTTTGGCCCTCTTAAGTAGCTAAAAGGTGCGATGATGGCGGCTCTCTATGCTCAAAACTCGAAACAGGTGTCTAGAAATCGCAAATTTAGACCATTTTTGGGGAATTTGAGGGTAGAAGTTCATGATTTCTCCCTCAAAAAATGTTTCTAAAGGGTAGAGGTAGGTAGGTGCCTTACGGGCAAGAGGATTTTTTGAAGTTGAAGCAATAGTTATTTTAAGCTCTCTTTGAGTGATTTAACTGGAAGGAGATTCGAGAGCTCTGCTCTCCCTAATTTTTCCAAAAAATGAAATCTTAAAAGACCAATTCTTTAGCTAAGGAATGGAGAGTGGGTTGGGGTATACCTTCTAAAAGTTTTCGAAGTCTGAAGTCTTAAAAATCTTTAGGTTTTCTTTTTTCTTAAGTAGGGGGTGAGCTGTAGTTAACTAATTTTAAATGAAAAATACGTTCGTTTTGTTTATAGCTTTTTTCAGTGTTATTAAACAAACTAAACCAGTCGTTCAATTTCATTTTCCCCCTAACAAATTTGCAGCCCCAAAACTGTTTTCATGTTATAGATATTTATTTTAGAATATCAATATTTAATGCTTGGTGCATCAAGGTTACATACACATATTGCTGGAGGGAGAATAAGAAACCAGGGTGTATGAGAAATCAGGGAAAGATTTTAGTTTGACAGCGAAAACTCAGGGAAGGTTGTTTTACTCTATCTGTGGCAACCCTGTTAGTGTACCTCATATAGGAAGGTCTAAAACCCCTATTGTGCAATTTAATAAAATCGAGCCAACATTTTTAAGTTACAACACAAAATCCCCTTAATTGAAGAATGGCACCTGCCATTTTGTATGACCATTGATCACTTTTTATCTTAATTAACAACATTACACGGTCTGGCATCTAGCCAATATTTCTACATGTTCTCGCAAAATGTTCGTTGTGATATGTGATTATGTGATAGGAGGCTTTGGGTAATTAACGCAGAAGTAAGATTTATCTTTGTTGTACCATCTTTTTTTCAGAGCATGTACTTATAGATTGTTCAACCGTTTTCTATTGGTTCTATTGTCTGTTCTACTATCGTTCGCATTCGGTAACTACAAAAGTTAATCATTTTAATCGACACGACGCACAAATAAAAAAAAATTCTTGCTTGCAAAATTCTAAATAGTCAATGCTGCTTCATGAAGAAAACGTTTTTGGAAAATGCTTGATTTTAGCAACCAATTTCTTGTTTTCTATTGGTGGTAGATTACTCTGAAGACGAATGCCTACAATCGTGAGGTGGACTATGCGATCAAAGTAAACAAATAAAGGTGCAGATTTTGGAATTTTCCGGCTTTTGCTGATTAATGTTTCTCACTCCTGATACGTATGTTTGTCATGCATGGTGTTTAGATATTACCTGCACAAAGTTTAAATCGGGGAAGTTGAACCAAATTAAGCATGCATTGAAACAGAATGTGTGTCCGGAAATGATCAGAGATTGCGCGGAGAAAAGTTAATTGAATTAGAATTTCCCCTGGCAGAGAAATGCGGATTTAAGCCTCATCGCTCCCAGTTTGATTACGGCGGCTGTTAAAATGTGTTTACACAGTCGTCTGTTCATTTAAGGGGGGGGGGGGGGGATCGAAAGGGCTTGGAGGAGCTGGTTGAAAGCCTCTGGTTTGTTACGAGTGCTTTTAACTCGCTGACGGGTTTGACGGAGCTAAAAATATCCGCGATTAAGAGTTGGCCTTTACAAGGCTTTAAAATGTTTGAAGAAACTGCTCAATCGATTAAAAAATTTTTCTCTGGGATTTCTGACAAGTTGTCAGCAATGTTTAAGCTTTTCATGTATTTGTTTACTTGTTTTTAAGGCATTAATGCCTATGCTCCTTGTAAGTCGCTTCTGGGTCCGGCTGGTTTGTTTTTCTCCTTCCCTTTCAGATTATTCGTGTTCTTTGATTTCTGCCGTAGTTCTTACGGTTTCTCTCAATCAACTTTGAAGCTCCTTTTCTTCACCCGACTTGCAAAGAGCTCATTGATCTGTAAAAAAGAAAGAAAGAAAAAAACCACTCATGTTCTGTTACAACATGAACAATCAACTAATACTGCAAAAGAACTGTAATTTTCACAAAACTGAAGATATCGGCGATTTCACGCGCCGAAAATTTTACGAATTTTATACTTTCGAAAGAAAAATGTATTTTGTTGGGCTTAAATTTTTGCAACTGCGAAGGGGCTCATGAAAAGCCTGAAAATTAAGTCCTCGCGAAAACAAGTGCTTTTACAGTATTAAGTAGATTGAGAGATGGTCACCATTAACATTACTTGGGATGGAGGTGAAGAGATCAAAGTCGCCGAGAACCCGTGGCTTTGTGCCACATAGCGAAGCCTATCATGGTATTTTACGTGTAAGGAATGTTATGAGCCCTAGATGGTAATTTCTAGCTGCTCTAAAGATGAACGACTTAAATCTTTATCTTCCTCCAACGGTAACAAAATCTTCCCATCCTGCACCAAGCGTTACTGTTATGATAGCCTGCCTTCTCTCGACCACGTTTTTGATTGTTTGGGGCTCTGCAAACAAGATATTTAGGCCATTTCGTGTTTTGGACTTAATTAGAATTTCAATACCATGGTCGTATTCTACTAACCCTGCTGCGTAGTGGATATTTGCAATGACAGCAGTAAAGCATTACTAATTCAATTCGAATCTGATAGATGACTTTCTAAACTTATAGAGTAAGAGCCCATGATTGCCAGACCTACGTCATAGTATAAAGGTCCAAAAATTTTCTGCTTAAGCACATCACAGCAGGTAAGAGAGGTTCGCTATTATTTAAGCTGAGTCGCGCTGGCTTTGGCAGGAAACAGTTAGCAAAGTTGCGTCAAAAACTGAGTCATTCCATGTCAAGTGACCTCGTCGTCTCCACCCGACCATCTCCGATTAGAACGAATTTTATAGAGGCGCAGACAAGGCTTTGAAACTCATTTGTACAAATTTTCAGCTTCTAAGACTCAAATCCTGAGGATCTAGGATCGATAAAAAAACGAGCTGATGTGTGCATCACATGACTTCCTTTTACTCCAATTTAATGTCATTTTCTCATTATTGGCAGTTTTAATATGATTCAATAGTTTACTCTCTAAATATCACCAACAGTGGCCAAATTGAAACCAGATTAAAATAAAATAAAAAAATCGTTGCCAAGTTGGCGAAAAAACTTGGCGACCAAAAGCTTGGCGATACGTCACCAAGTGTTTACCAAATTATAACACCACTTAAGTTTGCATTGATATTAACAATGATTTCCCCCCAAAAAGGTGCAAAAGACCAACTTAGGAACATCCGAAAGCAACCAAAAGGGGAGGTGCACAACTAGACCCCACTACGAGTCTATGTACCAAATTTCAACTTTCTAGGACATACCATTTTTGAGTTATGCGAGATACATACGCACATACACACATACGCACATACATACAGACGTCACGAGAAAAGTCGTTGTAATTACCTCGGTGATGGTCAAAATGGATATTTCGCGTGTCTATACATTCTTAGGCACTTTTCCGCATGTGGTCGAATCGAAAAAAAAACTCAACATTCATTTGGGGGTGAGCAAAATGGAAATTAAGGGCGATTTTTGAGTGAAAATTTTTTCGCGAATACAATACTTCCTTTTTTGTAAAAGGAAGTAAAAAGGCTCCAAAATGGCAGATCAGCTTTGTGAAACGAATTACTACTGTCTGATCTCGAAAGCCGCGACTAGCACCGTTGAACGGTTCTATTTTAAAAAGGGGTGACAGCTTGTTGAAGAGAATGCACCATGGTAGCATTTCTGCTAAAAAAAAAAAAAAAAAAAAAAAAACCGTTATCTTTCTTATCAATATCTTCCCTATTTTGATAAAATCAGAAGCGACCTGACGCATGCGCAAATTTGAGGAAGGTTGCGGTTTAAAATGTCAAACAGTATGTTTGGCACGGTTTCCCCATTGGAGGCCATTTTGGAGCATACTTTTTTTTTTCTTTTTAAGTGTCTTGGAAGCTGAAAATTTACATTGGTTAGTGTCAAAGGCATGCCTGCACCTTTGTAGAACGTCCTCCAAATCGGAGATTGTTGGATGGGAACCACCAAGTCACGTGACAAATGGAATGAATCTATGATGTTCAGCTTTTTGCAGCAATTTTACGCACCTTTGCTACTTGTTTCCTGCCAAAACTACGCGACGCAGCTTAACTAATAACGAACCTTTCTTACCTGCTGTGATGTCTTTAGGCAGAAAATTTTTGGGCTTTTATACTATGATGTAGGTCTGGCATTCATGGGCTCTTGGACTATTACAGAAGGTATCGCTCGTCGTCACCAATCAATAATAATTCCGTTGAATAATCATTTTGTTGAACGGCGTAGTCGTTGGCTTCTTATACCTAAAGGCGCAGGTCCATGCCTTAAAGCAGGAATTAGTAAATGGAGGGAGCAAGCTCAATTATTCGCTTAGCAAAAGCTAAGGCGAAGACTTTTAGTCACGTGACTCAACAACGACAAATGGCTGACACGTTTTGCGTGAAACTAGCGAAAGAAACCTGATTTCTTCCAATGCTTTGCTTCAAAATCTATCACGTGACTTGGGATATTTGCTTCGCGAATCAAAAGTTTTCAATACCTCCAATTTTACCTCTTCTCAATGGTTCAAATCTGGCTCCACTATGGATTATAATGATGCAGAAAGTTGTCAGCATCTATGTCGTATGATTATGCGGCATGTAAAAGACCCCTTTAGAAATTCGTTCGGCGTTGAATACTCGCGGTAAAATTGAGGTCCTAGTGCAGCTTCGCTTTTAAGTGTTTCCATTTGGCGGAGAAACTAGGCGTCAAAACTCTTCGGAAATGGATATCCGCCGATATGGATCTTTAGGCGTGCATTAGGTATGCAAATGGTGAGAAACCAATTCGCAGCTCCATTACAAACAAAATATTTGCTTCGCAGTACTTATTTCATTAAAAAAAAAAAAAAAAAACCATTTCATAATCCTCCCTTTCGGATGATGCTTTGTAGTTCATTGTTCGGAATATTTTTCTCCGAAAATAAGTCCTGCTCCTTCGTGGACTTATCTATATTTTTTTTCCTTCTAATTGCCGGAACCTAGTCCCATATAGAAAAGAGAATGTTCGATTGTCCTTCCAAAAGCCTCATCCATCATTTCGAGCTCCGGAAGCCCAGGCACGAACATCAAGAACTTCGAACGCGAAGGAGAAATTAATTCTCCTTAATCGAATGAAAACCCACTTTTTCCTCTTTTTTGTGTACTATGGGATTTTAATATGCCATCTGCTTTTCGAATTCCTTATGCAATTTGTTTTCGCGAACGAGGAAAGTTCATAACTGACTTGTTTATTTATCTATTAGGCTGGAATAAAAAGTACTCGAATGGACTGTAGTAGACAATGGGGTCGTTTCCGAAATTTTAAAAGTGTTTTTAGCTGAAAGAGCATGCTTAAAAACATAGGATTTGAGTATTTTTCAAATAATTTGACAACGTTTAATATTTTTAAAAAAATATTTTAATCGTTGAGCAGATTCAATTTTCTTATTTATGCTTTTGCGCATGACATTACAAGTGATGAAATGCTATTCACTGATGTCATTAGCGCAGGGCGCAATATTTAATTCGCTTTTTTACTCGCATGCACTGTAAACGATATGGACGAAAGCAAGCTTAGAGCGCAATATTTAATTCGCTTCAGAATTATCATATCGTGGAAACGCGGTAGATAGCAAGCGTAAGCACTCAGCAAGCCAGTGGAGTGCGCGCCAAAGTTCATCACTTGTGACGTCATAAAGACCACGCCTTATTTGAAAAATCTGATATTTTAAAAAGGAATTATTATTTGAAAATTAAAGCTCTTCCTCGCTCCATGTTATTATTTTTTTCTACTCATTCTATCAACTTCAGTGACTAAAAGTAGTATACTTTTGATTGACGGAAACAACCGCGTTCAAAACGAATGCCTTGTTATTCCGAAGCTGCGTGCGTTGAATTCTCTGGACGCTGCTATACATTTAAATTAGTTAAACTCACTAAAATTTTACAAATTAATCAAACATATTTCGCATGCGGCTGCACTCGTAACACTCTTCAGTACAGAGTGTATTCATCTTGTACTGGCAACGTAAGAGTTTCAGGAAAATATATTTGCAAATAATATTAACACATCTAACATTTAATACACATGTAAAAAAATGTGTTTCATTTTACTGTCAAAGCTTCAGTTCATTCAATTTCTTTAATTTTCTGAGTCACAAACGCTATGCTTTAAAAGTTTCATGAAAAAATTTAGAATTATCCACATTAAAAATATTGCCATTAAAATAATTCTACATATTCTTCTCGCTATCATAATAAAAGAAAATAAAAGATATTTTTAAAACTTCATTGAAATTTTTATTGTTGTTTTAAAGATATAGCTTCAGAAAGTCACGCACGTCACGGTTGAAAAGTCGGTAAAATTTTCTTCCCGAACCACAATCTGCTTAAAGTGTTAAAATAAATTGGTTTCCTTCAGTAAATTTCAAGTAATTAAATGTTTTTTTGCAGTATTTGTGACTTCAGTTGTAAAAGTCAAAGGGTAACACACGTAACGTTCTGTTAACACACGTGACGCACCAATATCACCAAATAAATCAATATTTACTGCTTAAAATTTTTTTAAAAAATCTCTAAACACACCTTTGATAATTTATCCCTCTATAAAAAACAAATCTTGATTTTACTCATTTATACTTCACAGAATTAAACGTATATGTACAAAGTTTCAATATCTAGCTTTATTAAGGGTAACACACGTAATGAAATTTTAGATTTTTTTTTACAACAAAAAATTAATATGAACCTCAATTATGAACCCCTTTTTTTTTGCATACTTAAAACACATGAAGATTTAACAATTAGTTGAAAAAACTATGAGAAGTGTCTAGTAAGTTTGTTATAAAAAGCGTTAAAGTTAAAAAATGTTGTGTAAAAATAACACACGTAAGCGAAAGAATCGCCCTAAATGAAAGTATAATAAGTTTAGTGTGTACTTATTCCAAGAAATATGCACAACGCGCATAAAGAAAACATGAATTAATAAGTGTTTATATATATATTAAAAAAAGCTGGTTATAATAGTCTTTTGGCCGTCATTAATTATTTTCTCTGTAGTTCTTTGTGAGACATAAACGCATCCATGATCATTTGCATCAATTTATAACGGCTCTTCCTTCACTAACAAATCAGAAAGATCATTTGGCATTAACAAGGAATGGCTCAAAATGTTCAATGTGAAAGCTTTGGGTTGTGTGTCATCGGTCCCGGTATTCTCGGAAGTTTCGTTCTCCGTTGTTACTTTTAAAAGTTCTACCTCCAATGAGTTCGGAATTGTGTGATTTTGATTACTTCTGAAAAGAGCTCTGGAACCAATCACAAAAAATGTCTCCAGTGACTCAAGCTCATTTATTAGCACGCCAAAATGTAATTTATTGGGTGTTAATGGGGTTTTCAGTTAAAAGTAGTACTTTTTGTCACTGAAATTGATATAATAAGCAAAAAAAAAAAAAAAAATAATTTGAATTCTGAAATTTTGAATTCAGATTATGTTTTTCGCAATCACGAATTGAGATAGGACCCTACTCATTGGAGTTATTGTTTCTCGAAACAGCTCCTGTCTCTCCCCCCCCCCCTCCAAGCCTGCCTCTCCTCCTGGGCGGTTGCGTGTGCATAGTTGTGTGTGTAAGTGTGTAGGCTCGTGTGTGTGCGTAGACCTGTGTGTATGCACGTAGGCGTGTGTGTGTATATGTGTGAGTGTGTGAGCGTGCGGGTGTGTAGGACATGGACGCCTCCCACAAGGAGAAGCAGATAGCTCAGGACCGGAGCAGCCGCGCCGCGCCGCCTGCAGAGGACGGTGGGTGGTGGTGCTGCAGAGGCTTCTGGTGCAAGCTGAAAAAGGCACGGAACACCAAAAACAGTCAAATGAAAACAATAAGCAATCGTGATTGCTCAAAAAAAAAAAAAAAAAAAAAAAAAATAAATAAATAAATAAATAAAAAACATGGACCCAGAAAGCACTTTTATTTTCTCTACAGTTATTTTTTAATTAATTTTTAAAAAATGTCCGGTTTTTGAAATAAGGCGTAGTTTTTATGACGTCATAAATGATGCACTTTGCCGCATCTTTCTACCGCGACTCCACGTTATGATAATCAAGAAGAGAATTAAAATTGCACTCGACGCTTGCTATCAACCATATCGTTGCCAATACACGTGAGTAAATATGCGAATTAAATATTTTGCTCTGTGAATGGCAACACAGAATGACTTTTCATCATTTGTGATGTCATCGGACAGAAGCGTAAACATTGAAAGCGCGCCGATTTAAGTATTTTTTTTAAATATTAAACGTAAACAGATTATTTAAAAAATGGTTATATCCTATGTTTTTAAACATGCTCTTTCAGAAAAAAAATTCTTTTAAAATTTTGAAAACGACCTCATTGTGATCTCAGGAGTTAGGGGAAAATCCGTAAAATAAAATAAAGCTGTCAAATCTTAAACCGCGTATAATCAAATCCGTGTGAAATGTGAGTTTACTGTACGGGTCATTCTACAAAAAGTGTTACTTACAAAAACTTTACTGTGTGCCCTTTTACATTAAAAAAGTTAAGGAACAATTCATTTAACAAAAATTTTTAATATCATCAAAAATATATCTATTTAAACCTGCTCCGTGGCATGTCACACACCTTGTGTGACTGTTTATGATGCTTAATAACTTGTTTAATTAAAAGTCCATACTTATTTATTATTCCTTTCACAAGTGTCTCAAACACTAATTGTTTATGTATATATTTATTTTTTTAATATTGTGTTTTTGTTCCTTTTAGTAGGACAAGGAGTCATGTTACACAATAAATTCTCACCTCCGTTAAGTAAACATTAAATGCCATTCCTCATTAACAAGTGGAAGTGATGACATTAAATTTTTTTTTCACTGATACAAGGGCTTTGCTTATTTTCAGCCATAGTTGAAGTTGTGAGATTTTTGTCGAGAAACAAGAAGATAGATTTTGCTTTAGAAACTTAGTGTGGTTATTCTGACTTCTCACCTCCGTGAACTTGAATTTCAGGGATGTAAATTAATGTAACAAAATAAGTGAACATGTTTTCATATGCTTAACATGTGCAGATTGTAGCAACGAAGAAAAAAAAATCCTTAAAAAATGTATCTATTAGGCCTATATTAATGGAAAGATCCTCACCTCCGTGACAGACCTTTTCAATGTCATTATTTTTGAGGTGAAAATAAATGATGGAGGGGAAATTCATCAATAATAGGCATTCTACCAAAATTTTAAATTGCCAATATATCCTCAAATTTACTAAATACTATTTTTAACATATATTTGAAACAACTAATTAAGCCATACTCTAATTAAGATAACTTAGTACTATATTCCCACTAATCATTAAAGTAGCTGATTGTTTGCACAATCAGCTACTTTCAACTATAGATTGTTTGCACAATCAACAAAATTACTACTTTGATATTAAAATGGCCTCGATTTTTAAGTATTAAAAGTTTTTTTCTTTTTTTTTAAATTTATGTGAACAAGACATTTTTTAATTTTTTTTTATTTATGAGTAAAATAACTGGAACTTAGCTGGGCTATTGTTTATGGTTATTTCTAGTAGGTAACACTTTCATGTAAGAATGGAAAAAAAAAAAAAAAGGTTTCGAAATTGAAAAATATTTGCGTTCAAAAGTTACGTTTTCTGGAGAATTGACCCGTATAAAAAAATGATTTGGTTAAATCTACTGTCGTTTGCATTTCTTTCTGCGGTGCTGTTTTACACACACACAAAAAAAAAAAAAAAAAAAAAAAAAAAAAAAAAAAAAAAAAAAAAAAAAAACTAATGCGGAATATTGTACTACTGATCACAGATGAACAGGGGCGTGCACAGAAATATTGGGGCCCGTCACAAATGTCTTTTCCGGGCCCTGCTCCATTGTTTACCCCTTTATTTCACCCTTAATTTCAAAAATATTGGGCCCCCTTCAGGCTCGGGCCCGGGCCAACAGGTGCCCCTGCTCCCTCCCCCTGTGCACGCCCCTGCAAATGAACTAAACTAAATGAAGCAATTTAGCATTTCACATGCATTTTTTGGTCCACTTCGGAACCCCTATATCAATACGACCTCTCGCATTTGCGACATTGTAAATCCGCTACTACCCCCCAACTGTATTTCTTCGATACTTTCTCTACAGACTGACATTATTATTAATTGGTGCTCTATTTTTCCGTTGAATAAATTTATCCAGCAAAGCTTTCAGGCCAGTGACAAGGTCTTAGACGCAAGGTGCCTTTAGTCCATCAATACCGCGCCGAACACTGCCACCGATAGAACTCCTCCCGGTCATCCATCATCGTTTGCCGGACTCTCACCTAGATATTAAATATCCGGGTCAAACTGTTTTCATGCGAAAATGTCGGATGATTGGTGGCTGTGTCTGAGCCGGCTCTGCTTTTAAGGGTGGAGAAATATTTTAAGAAAGTTATGGTAGTCTCTTCATCTTGCTTAGCTCAGTCTGAGCATGGCCCCACTAAATTTCGCTTACACTTGTACGAGGGTTGTCTTTTAAGTTTTTACAAACGACCATTAAGAGGCACTGATGAATTTTTTCCACAGAATATTCGCTAAATTCATATTTTTGGTTTCAACGGATGGAAAAGTGCATACTTCTGAAAAGTGAATATTTTAAAAAGTAATAAAACGGTTTGTTCCTCATATTTTTTTCTCTTCCTACTTTTTGTAAAAACTTAAAAGGCAGCCTACGTATGCCGTGACGATCTCTGAAACATGGCAACAAACAGGAAATCCATGTTTTCCATTAATGTTGCCATTGATTGGTGGAAGCACAAGATTCTGTTCAGCATCTCTTGCGGTCAAAATGAGCGACGTCCAATCAAAAATAAACTAACTTTGAAACTTGTCATTGATTGGCGGATGCGCACAGGATTCCGTTTAGTGCCTTTAGCGGTCAAAATGGGCAACATGTGAGGCAGTGAGAAGCAAAGGGATGTAAGTGGACATTTTCAAGTTTTGAGTTACACGCGTACAAAGATAACTTTCTAGGTAGGCTTCCATTGATTTTTTTTTTCTAAATCATGCTGTACAGCAGCACCTATTAGGGCTACTAGTTACTAGTACAATCTCTTGCCCCAAGACAGAGGAGAGGTCCACCTACCATGTGTACTGGTTATCTCCATATTTTTAATTTTGCCACTTACATCCCTTTGCTTGTCACTGCCTCATTTGAAGTTTCGAAATTTTCGAGAATTTTAAGAGCAGATTACAGGGTTTGTCCGGAAAGTAGTAGGACTGATTTTTTTCCGCCACGACTGTACTTCGGAGCTTGCACGCGCCGGCTGGATTCGACAGAGGGCATTCCTAGCTAACGAACGAGTGGCTAGTCGATTGTCTTCGAGCACCTGGAGAGTCAGGACAGGCATTTTCTCTTGGAACTTTAAATCTTTGACCCCCCGACTTCGACTCCTTTCAACTACTAATTAAGCCATACTCTAATTAAGAGAGCTTAATACTATATTCCCACTAATCATTAAAGTAGCTGATTGTTTGCACAATCAGCTAAATCACCCCAAGATGAGTTCGACTCCGGCTCTTTGACTCCGACTCCAGTCCTGGTAACAAGTAGTGGTACGCCATCGATATCAATGTTTTCGAAACTTGATCGATATTTTAAACATCGCCATAAGGTCAGATTTTTTTTTCCTGTAAAAAGGGTTTAGCCAAAGCAGCCCAGAAATTTGTCCGTAAGGGAATTTGGTCATAGTGCCATTTCACAGTATTTTGAACACATGTCGAGTCCGTAACATGATTCCTTTTTTTTTTACCATAACTATTTAATTTATTGTTTACACAATAATTAGCACAATATTTAAATTCGAGTTTGTGTGTTGATAGGACAAACTCAAAATAAAATTACATAAAATACACCGCCACACACTTACTGCAAAAAAAAAAGTAAATTAAATAGTTATGGCAATAATAGTCATATTAACTGATTTTGGAGTAAACGAGTCGGAGTCGTACTTGAAGGTTCTAAAATTTTCGGAGCCGGAGCCTGTCATTTCCCTCCGACTCCTCAGCCCTACTTGGTTCTTAAGTGAACTAAGGCATAGATCAAAGCTGAGTGAAGTGAATCAGACTGAGCTAAGCGAGATGAAGAGACTACCATAACATTCTTAAAATATTTCTCCACAGCAGAGCCGGCTCACCCTACATAATTGTCTGAAATACTGTGAAATGATCCCTAAACAAGCTGAAGCTCTTTAAGGCGATTATTAGTCACAATAATCCTTACATGTATACACATTAACAAACTGGGATTGGCATTATGGTTTAAGACCAAAATTCTGTGTGGGGGGGTTAACACCCCCCCCCCCCCACTCCCTCTTGCTGCAGCCTTGGTACCATGTAAATAATTCCTAGTAATCTTATATTTTCTGTTACACTATTAAATACATACCGTAGCTCTTTTAATTCTGTCACCACAATCTGACTCTTATAAATTCAGTAGCCCTTAATCTCATGGCTTTCTTTTTCCTCCCGCAGGGCGGCGTTGCTGTCGGTTGCCAGGTTCCACTGGAGCCAGATAACATAAGTTTGTAAGCTTTTATATGTGGAATATCTAGAGCCCTAAGATTAGGTAAGTGGATAAAAGTACTTTGTTGTCATTTATGGGTGGAGAAAAGCAAAAGGGTTTTTAATCAGAGCTTGCGTCGTTTGGCCCTGAGAAGTTGTTTTCGTAGTAATGGTTTGATTTGGTTGTGTCGAATATAGTGCATTTGCTGAAGTTATTACGCAGTTTATGGTTTGCTGCCTTGTATATTTAGGGAGAAATTTTAATATTTACTTCTGAATTTAAAAAAAAAATATAGTCAAAATTGTCAACGATTTTATCAATTTCCAGACTTTCAAAGTTGTTTATAACCGTATAAAAATGATCTGAGAGACTTGTAGTTAATTATTATGGTACAGAATGTTCAGAAATATTAAACTCATTTATGTCGATAGATTTTTCATGAGTTCAGCTTTTGCTTTGGGATTGTCTTGTGATTACTTTTTCCCCTACGAATTTCCTAGAAGCCTGGAAGGCATATCGTGAAAATTTTGTTCTTTTTCACTGTATGTTTGTTTCAATGTGAATCACTCGTTAAATTACCTTTTGAACATTTACAGTAAGTAGAACTGTGCTGTCATATTTATCAGGAAATTAGGCTAAAAGGCCAAATGTTTTTCATACTGGATCGTCTAAAATTAAATTGTTTTTGAAACATTTTGAGAGAATTGAACAAATCTTTTCTGGGACTTTTGTTTTGCACAATTTCACCCCAAGTTTTATTTTTATCCTTTCCTTTCCTTTTACGCATTGTGAGAAATATTATGCTTTCGCAGTCAAATGAATATGCACACCAAAATAATAGTCATCGTGTAACTCGCCATGCAGGGAACAATTATTCCCTCCCGAAGTTAGCGGTTTTGCTCAGAAAATAAACATATCACTGCCATCTAGCAAAAGAGAAAATAACTTCCACTTTTTTACCCAGCATTTAAAGGCACAACCTCACATTTATTGCCGGAATCCCTTGCCAGGTCGTGCCACAGGTCTTTCCATTTTTTTATAGGTATACATAAAGTATAAAAAATGTTTTCCTTTTTTTGTAATTCTATAGACTATTTCTGCAAACTTGGTTCGCACTAAAACGAATGAAATACAATCTATGCCATTAAAACCTGTCTGTCTGTGGGTCTGGTAACTCCTTTCCACCGGAGAGTCTATGTCTATAAGGTCAATACTACTATCGTTGCATTCAAAACATCCAGGGGAAGTCATTCCATCCTTTCTCACTAAGAGACCTGACATCGAAGATGTCCTGAGGGCATCTAGGAGTGGTGAAAGCATTTGTTCTGCAGTCATCATCCGCCGCAGGCGGCATTGAGCCCCGTAGGTAGCAAACGAGGGTTAGCGAGCGAAACGAGCAGGGTGCGGATACCATACTCAAGCATTGCTGTTAATCTTAATATCTTTCATCTTGGTTAATTCTAAAGCTGCCAATGTAACGAAATCAGAATTTTTGGCATTTTTTGAGTGTTGTAATCAAGATATCATATACTTTTTATCTCTGCATATAGTATAAAATGAAGTCTCCAAAAAGCGTCTGTTTGTGTGAACGCGCAAAACTCGAGAACTACCTGGTCGATGTCGCTGAAATTTTCAGAGTATCTTTCTTTCAGCACCGGAAAGGTTTGCAGACCAGTTCGAAAAAAAATCGATAAATAGTTCCTGTTAATTCCAATTTTAGCCCAATGTTCACATAAATTCCCAAATATAGGGGTGAAAAATTACTTGCACACATTAATATTATATATCATTGGAAAGGGTAGAATTTTTCGCATTCTACGCAATTTGTAGCAGTGCTCTAACTTACTTACGGCGAAAGTTATTCGCGTTTTTAGCTCGAACTTTTTAGGCTTAGCTGAAATTAGGCACTACTTTCTTCATTAAATAAATCAGTAAAACGTGAAGGAATTGTCCCACAGTTTTCTTTTTGACACCATTGGAAAAAGCGACATTTTTTAAATAATTCTAGAGGTGTCATCTAGATCTATGATCGGAAAACTTAGCTTCCATCTTCAAAGGGAAAAAAAGTTACAAGCATTTTTAAATCAAATTCGAAAAATGTCATTTTGATTCAGGTTGTCAACAATTTTATTTTCACCTTTCCACGGTACGCGTTTTGAATCCATTGTTTCTTTCCTTATTTTGCATTTAATTTCTTAAATTTATTTTATATTGTGTTTCCATGGGTACGCTTTTTAAATCCATCTTTCTCATTTTGATTTTTTAAAAGTAGTTTAACATTTGTCGTCATTGTTTGGAATTGAAATTTTGCATGATGTTTTTTTTTTCTTTTATTTAAGCCTAATTGTAGAACATAAGTCACTTGACACAAATTGTATTTTCAAGGTATGATATATTTTGTTTCTTGATTTTTAGGACGAACCAAGCTTATAGCAATAGTCCTTAGAATTAAAAAAAAAAGCATTCTTGTATTTTATCTTCAAGTGTTTTCGTTTTAAAATTTATTTAAGATGAAACTTTTTGAAATTTAAAACATATTTACTTGTTACCTAAATACCTATCCGTATTAAAAACAACTGCACATTTGTTGTAATGTAAATGTATTACGCACGAAGAGATAATAACTTACATTTGTCATTATCTGCTCTTAACACTCCAAGTTTGTATGCTCGAATTTAAAAGCAATTATGAACAAGTAAGTGAAAAAATAATTTTTTTTAAAGGCTTTTAAACTGATAACTTGACTGGAATCAAAGGAAACTCGAAAACCTGCGTTATTTGAAAAGTTTAAAAATGCTTGCTTAATTTCAGCTTTTAATTTAATTTGTTAAATTCATTAACAAAGCTAGCTAAAAAAAAAAGTATAATGAAATTGAACACTTCAAAGCATAAAATGATGATTAAAATCTTTCAAAAAAGAAAAGAAAAGAAAAGAAAAAAGAAAACGTTTTTGAATATAGAAAGTTGCGTAAAATTTAAAACCATTTTCAAAACTTTGGGAAAGGAAACGTATTTGAAACTGAAAGCGGAATTAAAATCAATTTCGTGCATCAAAATCTAAACCTTTTTTTTCCACCCCATTTCGAAATTTCTACTGCAACACATTTATTTCTTTAACAAAAGTGCATGATTTATTTCACCTACTGACCACAAAATTAAGAGGCAATGACAGATGAACTTTATTAAAAGCTTTTTTCTCCCTGCTTTATTCCAAAACTAAGTCCGGGATTAGAACTTTCTTTCTTTTGCCTTGTCAGCCTGACACCTGCTGTCGAATTTTGTCTGGACAGCTCCAAGTCTTGATGCTAATTTAGCAGCTTTGTGATTCGAATGACTTGGAAGTTCTGGATCGCATTAGGATTTGCTCAAACCAAGATTTCTGCTGAACATTTTTTACTAGTTCAAAATGAAAATTTATAAGAACTAAGCTTAAGAAAGCGGCACAAGCTGCAAAAGATTTTAAAATATTTCTTTAAATTTTTTTAATGAAGTTTTTGTTTTTTCGTGTGTTTTTATCTTTAAATTCGCTTTGTGACTTGCTGATTTATTCGATTCATCGTAAAAGTATATAGGAACTTTTGGAACTTAATACTATCGTTTAACATTGCTTAACACTTTTTGAAAAAGACATGTTTTAAGGCAGACTGTTTTCGAAAAACAGACTGGTTTACTAGGTGTTAGTTTTTTTCACATGAATAATTTTTGCTGTGACAGTATTTCGAAACAGACTTGTTTTAATGATAGATAGGTTTCAAAGAAAGCAGATATTTCGAGACAACAGATTTTTTACTTTTGGGGATACACGTTCTCAAGAAAGGAAGATTGAAACGAACGTTTTCTTGAACTAATAGTTTTTACCAGATGGACAAGTTTTCTAATTAAATGATTTCGACAGACTTGGTAATAAAGCAAATTTCGAGACAAATAGGGTTAGTTTAATGATTAGCAAATATCAACTACAAAGATTAGTTTCGAGAATGAAGTGAGGACATATGATTAGCGGCAACCGGATTCAAAATTTCTCGAACGAATTTCCCATATTATCACATAAAATTGAGGTTAAGCAAGTTTTCGACCGAGATAAATTCCCGAAGTCAATTTAACAGAAAAAAAAGCCTTTGTTTTCCAGATAGGCAATCTACCGCTCAAATAATCTAGTTGCTCAATAGGTAGCGCCATTTACATTGCGTATAAAGAGCCCTCGGGTCCAGTGGCGCCATCTAATAAGTAACCCAGCTAAAAGAGCGGCAGATCTTCTTTTGGAAGAACAAACACCAAAAAGCTTCATCAATATTTTATTTTGAAAAGCACAATGTAAATTTAATATTACGAGTACGACATCTCTATGTGTTTAACTTCGAAATCGCTACCGCAGTCAGAGTTTACCTTGAGGAAAAGGTGGGGGGAAACAACAAAACTTACGGGTGTATAAACTACCGTATTAGGATTGACAATTTGTGTTAAAAGCAGGGTTGCTCCTCCAATATCCATCCCCCTTGTTGCGAACCTGGTCGAAGTATATTTATTCTGTTAATACAACCGTAAAAGAGGCGTTTTTTCTTCAAGTCTGTGTGCCACTATTGTTGTAACAGGTTTGCGTATTGTTCCTCCTAGAGTGGGTAAAATATTTTTGTTCTTCGCTAATGTTGATTTCGAAAGACGTTAGGAAATATATTCGATAAATTCTATTGTTTTGTCTTCCTTGACCATCTGTCTGGTGAATAGAACCTTCGTTTTCTTATTCCGACAATCGTTTGTCTCAGATTGCTATTATCTGCACTGTCACGCGTCTTCGTTTCTATTATTATTTTTCTAAATTTTATTTTAGTTTATTTGTAACAGCAACTGTTAATGCAGTCGTTTCCGAAATTTTAAAAGTATTTTTTTTTTTATGAAAGAGCATGCTTAGAAACATAGTATCTGGCCATTTTCTAAACAATTTGGCAAAGTTTAATATTTTTAAACAATTATTTTAATTGGTGTGCAGATTCAATTTCATTTTTTACTCTTCTGCACATGACATCACAAGTGATAAAATGCCATTAACGCAACATGTAATTCACTTCTGAATTATCAGAAGCTGGAAACGCGGTAGACAGCAAGCGCAACCAATCAGCGCGCCAGTGGAGTACGCGCCAAAGTTCATTACTTGTGACATCATAAAGACCACGTCTTCTTTTAAAAATTGGACACTTGAAAAAATAATTAAAAAGCAAACATTTTGAAAATAAACGATTTTCCTCCGCTCCATGTTATAATAATAATTATTATTTTTATTTATTTATTTATTTATTTATTTATTTTTGCTCATTCAATCAACTTCAGTGACAAAAAGTAGTACTTTTGACAGATGGAAACAACCTCATTTTACTCTTCTTTCGAGTTAAAAAAAAAAATCAAATTAAATAAAATAGAATGTGCATTGTTCTTTTTTTTTCTTTGACAAATTGAAGCTTTTGCAAGCAAGGACTGTACTGCAGCCAGGAGATTACTCTTTTCTCATTTTTTGTTCAAACTAAATATCCTACAAAAAGGACACTATGATGAGTTATTGTATTTTAAAAGCTATACCATAGTGTAAAAGCTATACCAATCAATGATCAAAAATTCAGTTAGAAATGTACACAGTTGTAATGTTAAATAAAAGATATTGTTGAAATACTTTAACGTTAAAAAAAATAAAGAAGTTAATTTAATTTCAAGATGAAAATGAGAAACATTCAAATATCTTAGTTAGAAGAAATTCTTAAACTAGATATGGTTTAACGAATAATCATTCATAATTGTTGTATCAGAGTGTTTAAAGTTTAATTATTAAATATAAACGTGCTAAGATCACCCATACAAAAAATGAATGAATAAGTTAAAAATACATGAAAAAAAAGCTACTAATTGAATTTGTTGTTTTGATCCTAATCACGTTGTAATTGATGATCACTGCGTATTTATCTCCAAAGAATTTCTTGATTATTGCAGAAAAGAATCGATTCAAGGATCCACAAAACTCACATCCCCATTTAACGATGACCCAATACACAATGATTTAAATATATAAGTACAAATAACCCTTAATAGTGTCATCTATGTTCGAGCCCCTACATATACCAGCCCGAACTGTCCGCCATTTTGGATCAAAAGTCGGAGAAATATTACCACACTAGATGTGTTTTTGCTTCCTTTCAGCTTCATTTTATGTTAGCGTAATACATTGTTATTAGAATTGTTATTAGAACTACAGAGTGTCGTATTTTGAAGAAATAAAAAAACAAAACATCAAGAAATTGAAAACATTTCAATTGATGAAGTATTACATATATTATTATTATTCGGTTATTTGTATGTTTAATTAATTATGAAACTAGTATTACTTTACATTATTAATGCTCTTGGTATTTTTAGTGTAACTGTGTATTTTTATGTGCTGATACTGTATACTTGAATTTCCAATAAAGTGAATTAGTCCTATTTTTGGCAGTATTGCGTTTTTGGATCTTAGCAATTAATTTACCAACTGATTTAAAAATGTAACAGTTGTATAAAAAAAAAGCATATTTCTTCAGACTAAATTACTCCATAGCAATAAAAGTAGCACCGAGAATTTACCAAATCGTCAATAAAATTGATTTTTTTTTATCTTGGGATATTAATTTTGAAATTTAAAGAAACAAAATCCTTTCTATGAACTTTTAGCACAGTACACTGTGGCACATTCACTTATTTTTATAATCTTAACATTTTTTCTTGCATCTTTTAATAATTCACCCTATGGCAATGGCTCAAAAACAAACGGTCACTTTGATCCAAAATGGCGGATGCGTCGGCTCCCTAGTTATAGGGGCCTTAATCGATGTTAAATACCTTCACTACGATCAGAAAACCTTTCATAAATGCTAACCTCAATTTATAATGTGAGTGAATGCATTCCGTCGTTTGACACTTCGCAATGCAAAATGGATATACTTGCTGCCACTAATTTTAATATTAATTGTTCAGTTTTAGTTAGATCCATCGTTATTGAGAACGTTCGCTGTGTGAGCGGAATAATGTTCTGAAATTTGGTGAAGTAATTGTGAGTTTAAAAAATATCGTTAAAAAACTCGGGAGCCGGTCGCCTTGCCTAGTGGTCAAAGAAGTCCGACTACGAACGGGAGGTTCCGGGTTCGAATCCCGGCTCGGGCATAGATGCACTCTCTCTCCTCTCCTTGTCTTTTCTTTGTGTGAATGTGATGCTGTGTTGTGAATAGTTACCTACCCTTTAAACGAGTTCTTATGGCATGTGTGTACTGTGGAAGTCAGACGTCACACCAAAATTATGGTACAGTGGGAAAAATAAAATTGGAAAAAAAAAGTTAAAAAAACCAGTAATGTACACAAAAACATTTAATGCATCATAGTATTAAATGGTCTGAAACAAATTAAGATCAATTGTTCCCAATTTTACTACCATCCTGGTAAACAATGTTCTCCAATATTCTCTACCGCTGGCCGAAGTGTATATAGTATATGTTAAAATTTGAAGATCATATAGCTGACTGTTTTCCTTTAGATAGGGCCGCGTTGCTGGTACGAGAACCATCTTGAGCAGTTTTATGTTGATTTTCTCAGATTATTTTAATATTTATAGCACACTACATGTTTTTTTTTTTTTTTTTTTTTTTTTTGTGTGTGTGTTCAGTGTACAACTATTGCCTTATAAATTGAAAATTAATATCTTAGCGTTGGGGAGTGCTATCAACTTATTGTATATTTGCAAACAATAACACTTGTTTTTCAAATATCTCATATCAGTTTGTAATGTATACTTATACTGACTCGTATACTGACCCACGGGGGGGGGGGGACTGGGCAGACTCGCATGCAAACTCAGACGCGCGTACACAAACACATACAAACACACACACACATGCATACAAACACACAAGTAATTTACATATATGCTCATAAATGTCTGTTAATATATATTTAGGTTTAGATGGGCTGTGAACATTTGTTTTGCTTCTTTTTAATTTTCAAACATTTATGGAGTGCTGTACGGTGCAGAAGTTACTTCTCTTTATCGTAAAGAGTCTTCCGAAAGCCATATTAAAACCCACGAGAGTTATCGAATCGTATGAGCAATTCGTTCTGAACGTTCGATTAACGCATTTTTTATCTTCCCCATTTATTTCCTTTTACCGATTTATTTTCCAGAAAACTTTCTATCTTCGAACTAAGTAAAGAATGGCCATTTGGTCTCTCATGAATAGCAACTATGTGTGTGTTAGCTTTCGAACATTTTCTAGTTATATCGGGTTGATTGATTTTTTTGAGGTAGCTGGCGTTAAAGTTGGAAAACGGTAGGAAACAGTGGCGGCTCGTGCCTTGAAAAAGTGAGAGGGCCAGATTCTAGGTGAACTCGCCCCCCCCCCCCTGTTTTTTTTAAATATTTAATCTTTTTATAAAAAAAAATATGTTAAATAAGTAAAATTAATTTCATTTTAATCACAGGACAAGCTACAAAATACTTCAACTACTAAGTAAATCACGAAAGATATTAATATCATGTATATGTCCATGATTGTCGGCACTTTTACTTCCTGACTTTCAAAAATAAAATTTAATTAATCAGATAGGTAAAAGCTACAAAATACATAACGAAAATTATTAATCTCAAGTTTATGTCCAGTACGCTTTCCGGCGCTGCAGTACGAATCCCTTGTAGCACCGGTAAAGGGCTGCAAGGGAGGCACTTTCACCCCCCTGGCTTTTAAAAGTAAATAATATTTTAAAAAGCAATATTAATCTAATATTGTTAATATAATAATATTATTTTTAATCTTTTGAGAACTAATTCGTTTGAATGAGTAAAATTAACTTTATTTTGAGCAAAACCAAATTAATAAAGGTGCAAGTGCAAAAATATTATGATCAGAGAAATGTGTAAAAATTATAAATTAATTAGCTTTAACAAATATGAAAATGCATCTCAGTATTCGCTGTAAAATAAAATGAAATAAAAATAGATAAACTACATTTAAAAAACCAACACATAATAGAAAAAAATTTCATCAATTTGATTGATTTGATTTGCTCATCAAATCTCTCAGTTTTTGAAACTCAAAGTTTTAAAAACGCAATTTTAGACGGTGATGTTAGGAAAAACGGTATAGGGGACTCCGCGGAAATTTGTAGAAATTGAAGCCTTAAAAACGCGGTTATAGGCCATATTTACTAGCGTTAGAGTAAGGGATGGAGCTCCGGGACTATCCCCCATCGTTTTTTCCTTCTTTTTTTGAAAAATAAATAGAAATCAATTCCCCTTCTCCCCCTCCAATTTTTTGAAATTGCAGTTCCAAAAACGCAATTGTAGACAAACTTCGAAGGATTTTACAAGAAGGGGTTATGGAGCTCTCTCCTGGAACTTGTTTCAAAATTGAAGTCCTAAAATCGGCCTGCAGAAAAAAAATATTTGTTTAATCCGCGGATAATACTATGCAAAAAAAAAAAAAGAACTTTTGATTTAAAATACAATTTAAGCAACTAAATTGAAAACGTGAAGAAGTAGTAACTTTTAAGGTATATTCAAAACTTATGATGTAAAAAAGACGCTCTTGAAGACAACGAGTGAAGAAAAGAGCAAGCGGTCTAATCTTGTGCAAATGAAGGCTTCTTCCTTTACTGCATGTTGTTTCTTTTACATTGCTTGAACCGCGTATGAAGAACATTCTATCTATGTAAAAAAAAAAAAAAAAAAAAAACCCATACAGGTAGGGTAACTGTCTCGGCGAATCCTGCAGCAAATATTGAGGTTCAATGCGTTGGTGTTGAGGGAGGTAAACACACACACACTCACACACACAAATAATCCGCGGTAGCGTGTTGTCTGCACTTAATTGATTTTACGATTTTTAACAGATAATTCGAGGACTATACGTAGGAAAATACAGTACAATCCTTTTTTTAATCTCAAGCACGTACGCATGAGGAGGGAAAAAAAGGAAAATAATTAAAAAGTTATAAATTATTGCCGAAAAAAAGTAAGGGGGCCCGGGTCCCCTCTGGCTCCTCCCACGAGCCTCCACTGGTAGGAAAATAAAAGTTTTTTTTTTTGTTTCCGTCACAGTAGTTGCGACCGCGAAAATGGGTGCTTCTCAAAAATCGTGATTTGTGCGACGAGGATTCAATTACGAAATTTCTATCACGAAAAAAGGAATGCTTCGCAAAAATCGCGGTTTATGTAAAATAGATTGTGTACTGAAGCATGGAATATATACTTTTTGTTCATGAGTTCCAGTTTTTTGATCCTTTGATGTAGATGTTCAGTGCTACCATGAAATCATTTTGAAAAGCTGGAAGCATCTCAGTATGAGCTTCCAGGTTTCGTGCACTCCTTCAAAACTCCTTTATTTATGAAGTTTTTTTTTGAAGGACCGTTCAAACTTCTGCATTTGGATTTTTTCGAAAATTCAATGTGATTCTTTTTCTATTCCAATTTTAAAAACAAAATTATCATAAGATGAACGAGTAAATTACGAAATTATCATAACGTGGAACCGTAACATGGGCACAAGCCAATTGGCGAGAAAATTCACCATACATTATTTGTAAATATGCAGGCGAACCAAAAGACCTTTAATTTTCTATTACGGCAAAGCCGTGCGGGTACCACTAGTAAAAAATAAAAGTTAACGTGTAAAACTCCGGGAATCAAGTAGAAATATACATTAATAATGTCACATCCGTGCACAGGGGGACCCGATATAAGCTCACGCAAGGTCACTGTGACCTCCTAAAAATCCATATTCGGTAAATTTTCAGACATAATTGCAATATTAAATTTTTTTTGAATCCCTGAATGTCCTTTTTCATTAGATGTACTACTTTTGGGTACATACCCCAATTTTATCATTCGGTAAAATTTAGAGTTCCATTACGCAAATTGAGAGTTTCCGTCCTTCCAAAAAAATTACGTTTTGGGCGCCCCTGTCGGTGCATGAAAGCACCGCCGTTGTTTTCAATACAGTTGTATTTGCTCATATCGGTTTTGAAAGAGAAACATTACATTTTACGGTTTCCTCCTTTTTATCAGGTAAGATCTGACTCGTCGAGAATAAGACCTATAAAACATTCTGGTTGCATCATTTATCTTTATGAAGGTGTTTAGAAATACTGAATAAAATCTTGAAACATATACATGAAGCTTGAGGAGGAAGTGGGATATTATTGCACTGAAGGCTGTCGCCGCAGTACGAACCACGTTAAGAAAACTTTAGTTCAAAATTAAGCTTAAGGAGAGGGGGTGTCTCTACAGTATACGATTACGATTGCCGTATCGAATAATCGGTAAAGGTATGAAATGCGAAACTGCCCCTCTGTTTCGTAAAAGAGGTAACATTTCTAAAACATATATAGAAAAAAAAAACATAAAACAAATCCTGTATCAATTTCGGCAGTTTTTGTGCTCTATTTAAATTATCGTTTGCCGGGTGGGGATCTTAACCGGCGAAAGAAGATGAAGAAAACGAATCGCATCATGCTCTCTCCACGCAGTGCATCGTTGACTATATTGCAAGGCAATTACGATTGATTTGCGACTTCTTTTTATCGTTCCTTACCTTTGTGAGTCACGTGATTCAGCGTTTTTATTTACTCGTTCATTTGTTTTTCCAGACGATAAATCTTTTCTCACATGATCGATCTTTTTGTTCTTTTATATATTTTGTTTATTTATTAATTAGTTTTTACTACCTGACCCGTGCAAAGCATTCCCGTATGAAATGTGTAGTCCTGGTAGATATACATTGTATCAAGATTCAAAAAGAAATATCATCGCTTGGTTGAAAATTACAGGATTTAATAACTTACAAACGAAATAAGATACAATCCTAAACATGTATTATACATCAGTGCTTGATTTAAAATTGTAAAGAGCATTCCCGTTGCATTAATTTTAACGCCCTATAGTTGCTGTACGCAAAATGCTTGAATTAAAAATATTGTCCGTTTTTCACGAGAAGGCACTTCGGCACACCTCCTCGAACGCAGAGTTCCATTCTACGCCGGAGTGAATTGGTAAGCAATCCACGCGCTTCTAAATGAGACAAACAGGCAGTCTTGACTTGGGCGTGCATTTGAATGTGCAAAAAAGTCTTAGTGTCCTCTACATCATGCGCGCCCATATGAAAAATTGTATCGGGGGGCTCAGATATTTTAACCATGGTTTAGCAGGATATTTTCCCCATGGAGGCAGGGCGGTCATTCCAAGCTCGTCAGCTTGCGAGATCGAGATTCTCGCTCACGTGATCGGTTGTGACTTAGAAATCTCACAAATTAGCATTTTAATCTTTTCGAACCTATCTTGAGGCTAGGTTCAAGTAGATTAGAATACTACTTTGCGACATTTCTACGTCACAACCGATCACGTGAGCGAGAATCTCGATCTCGCAAGCTGACGAGCTTGGAATGACCGCCCTGATTTCAGGACAGATTAGAGTCATTAAAATTTGCCTTTTTAATAACTTTTTCATTAATCGCTGGAGAAGAACTGTTTTTACATTTTTGCAAAGAAAAAGGTACAAAAAGCAAGGAAGTTCTCATTTCTAAGGGGGGGGGGGGGGGCTCGAGTCCCCCTTGCCCCCCCCCCTATATGGGCGCCCTTGCTCTACATCACTTGCTTCACTTGTCTGTTGTCATTTTAATTATTCTTACATTTTAAAAACTGCTACTTTACAACAAAATGCTTTGATCCGTATATACCTTCTGCCCCCCAAAGCAGAATACTACTAAATTTGCGACGTACGTCGCAGAAGAGATGACTGAGCTGCAGAACAATTCTGTTCAATCGTGAGAGTAAAACGTCAGACAAATTTTCTGCAGAAACTGCAGATTTTCTGCAAATATCTCCCATAACTCGAAATAACATTTTGACCAAAATCTGCAGGTTTCTTTAAATTAAAAAAAAAATCTAAATTTCTCAGGAATTACGATAATTTGACGGAAAGCTTGCGAAAACTGTTGAATTCTATAAGTCATATGCAATGCAAGAACTGTAGATGTACTTTGAACTAAAAGAAATCTAGAATTTGTGCAAAGTTCTATGTTGAGTTGGAAGATATGTGTCAAAATTCAGTAGTTTCTGCAGATATTTCATATTCTTTCATACTCTGAATTGTTTTATTATTTGCTACTCTAACTCAACTCATTTTATTTATTATTTTAATAATTTATTTATTAATTAACATTATTTAATTTCTCCTTCATGCCTTGTAAAATTAACCAAAAAAACGTGGTTCGACACCTAGGTTTGGATTTTTATAAAATACTAGTATTCCCGTACCCGGTATTGTCGGGTAATGGAATTAGCAGGGGTTAACAGTGCTTGGTGCACCTAGTTTCGAAAATCCCCTATAATAATTACTTATTACCTATAACTTTTTCTAATTTGGGGAGGATCCCGGGGCCCCTGGACTCCTTATATATATGCCCTTGTCCTTAACCGATCTTTAACTGTTATTAACGATCCTTTTAAAGTATTGATTATCTTTGCAAACACAGGCCATCCACATTTTATTGTTATAACCTATGTTTAAGCAAGAACTTCTTTGTATACAACATTTTTAGTTTTTTTTTCTGGTGCTAAAATTATTAAACTGCTTGATGAACTGACTTTGTAGCAAGCTACACATAACATTGGCCGTGTGAAAAAAAGTCTTTTCTTAAATCGATCCCTGCTACTTTTAATGTCTGTCCTTGTGACTTATTAATGGTTATTGCAAAGCAAACTTTAACAGGAAACTGCACTCTTCTAAATTCAAAAGGATAGTCCGCCTGTGATAATGTTCTTAAAAACTTCGTTTCTAGTTTTGAAAAAATGAAAGCAAAAGACAGAAACATTATGATTTGACTTTAGAAAAGCCTCGAAGAATCACGTGAGAAACAAAAACAATATCAAATTTATAGTTCGCTATCGACCAAAAGTTGAGATGAAGTACTGTATAATGATTTGAATGGAGGAAAGCCTTCGAAAATAAGGGATTTGAATTTCAATGACAGGTTTTAATTTCGCAGAAATTAAGGAGTTTTAATTAATTTCTCCCGAACTAATTGAGATTTCGAAAAATCCTTTCTTAGTGGTTACTTTCGTAATCATGCGGACATGCCTGCCAAATTTCAAGTCTGAAGCTTCAGCGGTTTCGGCTGTGCGTTGATATATATATATATATATATATATATATATATATATATATATATATATATATATATATATATATATATATATATATATTTAATATATATATATATATTTAATATATATATATATATATATATATATATGTTTAATATATATATATATATATATATATATATATATATATATATATATATATATATATATATGTATAATCGCTTGGAATTTTTTCCTATTCTTCTTTTTTTTCTTTCTCTTCTCTCTTCTTTTTCTCTTTTTTTTGAGACTAACTTTTCGGGGGGGGGGTTGTCCCCAAACCCCCCCCCCCTTAGCTACGCCCCTGCTCCTGTATAAAAGGATTTTGATTTAGGGCTCCCGATTTGTGGAAAAGGTCACGTTGGTTGCTTGTGTATACAATGCTTGAAGTACTTGCAGAACAATTTTGGTGAAGTGATTTTGCGTTGCAGAACATGGTTAAGTGTTTTGCTTTGGGGCCTTCTGCCGAAAACAGCGGAATGGAATCATCGGATACCACGTGACGAAAGAGGAGCCAGGTACCTTTTTGTGGAAAACAGACAATACTACAAAGGCAGACCACCCGAACAGGGGCTCGGAACACTTGACCATTCGGTTGAAAACCTATCATTCTATCTAGCCTGCACAACTTTCATCCTTTCTAACACTGCAAGCGGAACTTTACTATTTAGATGAACAAATTAATTCAGGTGTTTATTTTTTTTTATTTTATAACCGATAAAAATATGAATTATTTGTTTATTTTCAAAGAGGGAAAAAATCTGCAAAATACCTTAATTTTGAAATTTTATGAAGTATTAAAGAAGCTATTTCGTTCCCACAAAAAAAAAGGGTTGTTGGGAGTTTTTTTTTTATCTTGTTGTTTTTTTTGTGGGGGGGGAGTTGTAATATTTGAAGGCTTTTGTTCTTGGAGGGGAGGGCACCCTTGGATACGCTAGGGTTTATTTTCGGGGGATGTCTTTTTCTTTTTGCTGTGCAATAAATTTGAATTTGTTGGAAACGTATTCAAGTTTTTTTTTATTGTTGTAGTGAGTGCGATTGTGCCGCTTCGCAGTTTTATTCGACCATTTGTTGCTCAGTTTGTTGTGAAAGGAAAGAAACATCGCCAAATTGGCGTTTTCACTCTCACCAGGCGGCTGACGCCGATTCGGAGCAACCGGCATGCTTTTCACCCAGAGCCGGTTTGACGGCCAGTGAAAGGAGTACGCTCGAAAGTTGTCATCGGGTACTTCTTCCGGTGCGTGTTTGTAGAATGTTCGTTTTCAGTTATTTCTTGTTCTTGTTTCTGTTGTTGTAGCGTGCCAGCGTGTAAAGAATTCGTGAGTGTGAATTTCGTTTTCGCGCAGTGGCAACGTCTCGGAGTTGCTCTCGTGTTTGGGTCACTGGGTTTTGTGTGTGCCATTTTTTTACATTGTGCCTTATTATTGTGTGCTGCCTTTTCTAAAATTGGATACAATTCGGATTAAAATTGAGAAGAGGTAAGTGCTTCCTTTGTTTTTGCTGCTACATAATTGAAAGAGTGCTTTCTTTCGCACGCAGCAATGTGTGTTGGCGAGGGCACTCAAAACGATAGTAATTTTGACCATTTGTTTTGCCTGGCAGTTAGTATTAAATTTTACAAAGTAGTCTGCAGTAAATGTATGTAGACAGAGTTTGGTACATTAGTCTGGCAATTAAATTTTAAAAGCTAAGTACAGTTTCGTACCAAGTACAGTGTCGTGTTTTGTGCGCTAACTAAATGCGAGGCAACAACGTTTATTTTAATAGTACGCTAAATAGAGCTAAATTTCTTGAAAAAGTAATGGATAAATTATTATTCATAAATAGTCTTGAATTTATAGGGCGGCTTGAACTAAAACTTTTGGCGGGGGGGGGGGATTCTCAGTTTGACGAATGAAATTTTGAACCTACCTACATCAAAAAGAAATATTGGTCATCATTAAAAAAAAGCAATAATGCTCAATTTCATTCTACCCCCAAATTTGCTGAATGATGCTTTTTTTAGGAGGTCGTAGCGACTTCCAGTGACCTCAAGCAGGCCCAGTATCTGGGCCCTGCTTGAGTTCCTTCTAATGTGTCAAATTTTACATCAAATTGAGAAGTCCGGAGCTCTCATTCAATTTAAGAAAAGATTGATTAATAGGGATTAACTTTTGCATGACCCAACTCTAACCACTTTGCCTAGTGTTAGGCCAAAATAATTACAGTCAGGGACAGAGACAGACTGCCATTTTAGGGGGGGGGGGTCATGCTGAGGAATGACACCCCTCCTCCCCTACGAACGAACCTACGGTTTTGGTGCAAAAAAAATTCTGAAACTGCTTGGGTGTCAATTTAAAGCACTAAATAGGCTGAGAATAATGCATTTAATAGGGCGTAAAAGGAAATAGTAATTCAAATGTTGACTCAATTTTTTTGAATGAAATAAAAATATTACTGTGATTGTTTACATGTTACTTATAAATTGTTTGAACGCAATGTTAACATGTGATAGTGACAACAATTCAGGGGGGGGGGGGTCATGAGTCCCAAGACCCTACCCTGTATTCGCTTTTGATTATAGTGCATTCCGCGAGAAGTGATAGTGGAGGAAAACAAAGCAACGTGACATTTGGCGATACCGAAATCTGCTTAGCGCTGGGATGATTGAAAACAGAGCCAATCAGATAAGCGAAGGGTTCAATAATAGATTCACCAATCCAATGCGCAATTCGTAAAACTGGGAAATGTTGACGCTGCACTGCAACCCTATTTGTTTACTTCCGCTCTCACGTCTCACTGCATGCATTAAAGCGGCCATAGCGAAAGTCTAAAACTGTGTTTAGGGGACTTCCAAAAACGAAAAATTACTCAACAAAGGCGAAGACCGCTTAATTGACACCACAAATTACCACTTGGGATGTCACCTATCTTAGGTACGCCACTGTCAATAATATATATACATTAATAGTATAGATAAGAACTAGACAGGAGTGCCGTGGTGAGGAAACTCCAATTCTTCAAAGGTCCCGTGAATCGGAAAAGTCTGGGAACCCCTGACTGAAAACATTGTTTTGAAGAAAAAAAAATAAAACAGGAAATTCCTTCTGCTTGCGATGCGGAGAAAGAAAAATAGGAAATTAAACACCTTTCATTTGCAAATAGCTTTCTTCGTTTTTGCGTTTTGTCAAACAGAACACGTAGGGCACTTGAACTGAAATGATTATTCATTTACTTCTTTTTTTACAAAGAATATTTTGCAAAATTAATCGCACCTCCGCAAATTTATTTTAAAAAAAATTACCGGAAATGAGACCTGGAAAATTTTTCCACAGTTCCATACGGAAGAAAGATGAAATATTAATATCGTTGTTAATTATGCCTAGGAATGTGCCATGAACTTAAAAAAGATTGAATATTTTTTTTTAAATATAAAAACTAAAACTGCGAGAACGAGCAACTGAGAAGTGTAAAATAAATATTTGTGGATGGCATATTTTTTAATTAAAAGCTAGGTGTCGAGATAAGAAGATTAACTCGATTCGTTTCTCTCTGTCTCTTTTTTTTTTTTTTACTATGAATAAAATGCTCTGTTTATCCAAACTTACTGGAAATAAAAAAATGTTGTCATATTTTTAAGCGAAAATGCTTTGAAAAATTTCCTAAACATTTTTTTCTTACCCGTTTCGTGTCCGGATTTTTTTAGTTGTCACATGAACTTTGGTTTCAATGTCTTACGTACTTAAGCTAAAGTAAGATTTATAATGAGTTAGGTTTCGTACTATACTGGGGGAGGGGAGAGGTTGATATTAGCTCGAGTTTTCTATTGATTACACAGGTGTGCGAGGCGGCAGAGTTATTCGTACTCCTGATTATTCTGGTCAAATTTGTAGCCTTTTTATAAAAATTATGTTTACATAGATTATTTTAAGCTAGAACGTAACAAGAAGTTCCTGGAACTTTAGTTTATTTTTATTAAATGTACAGCTCGTGTATAGATTGTATAGTGATTTAACAGACACCACTGCAGCTGAACTATGATGATAAAGCGGTTCGACAATGTTGCTGAATTCAAACAACGCGCTTGTTTGGACCAAAATACACTAGACCACTTTGTTGAGAAATTGTGAAAAGTTTTTTTAAAGCGTTTAGTAAACAATTCTGTGTAGTTTTGTTGCTAAATAACATTTTGTGTGTACTGAAGGGTAATTCATTTTATTTAAGGATTTGCTTTGCTTTTTAACCATATTGTCCGAATTATCCGGACATTCGATCATCCATATTGCTTTTGGTCCCGATTTGTCCAGATAAATGAGGTTATACTGCATAATGTATTTTGTTGTCTGTATCCGTGCTGCAGTTGGGGAAAAAAAAAATGTTTGAGGGAACTCACCCTCTGGTTTGGGGGACTCGCGAAAAGAAAAGATAGTTTGAAACCAATGGCTACAAGAGACTGGAGAGTTGATTCTTTCAAAATTAAAAATGAGGATAAAAGTAATATATCTTGATAACCTCGCGCACCTTTTTTCCCCTCAAAACGGCCCCAAGCAAAAAAAAATAATAAATAAATAAATAAATTAAATAAAAAAGCATTATTTTCAAAAAGCGATTAAAAAAGAAAATATTATGGAATTTGTGAACATTCTTAAAATTCTAAAATTTGAGCAATCTCCTCCTCCCCCCTTTATTTGTGTGTGACTCCTATCTCGTTTGTCACTGTGTGATAGGAACAAGGGACCCTCGGGGATGATGTATTTTTGTAGCGTTTTCTTGCAGTCCGCAAAGCGTACAGTCACATTAAAATGAAATGTCTGCAAAAAAAAAAAAAAAAAAAATTCTCCGTAATACGAGGACGTTGTTTCAGTTTTTAGTAATTGATTGTACAATACATTTTTCATGCCCCTCGATCCAAGTCAGTTTACGAAACGGATGATCTTTCCGTAGCTTGACTATGAAAAGTTTTAATGTGTCAAAACCAAAATCTGTCGCGCTTTCTCCAAAATAGTCATTTTATGCAAAAACGTGTTTTGCTAACACTTGTTTGATTTTTCATAAATGTCTGAATTGTTAACAAACGTGTTCCCTTAAAATATAGCACAGAAATTACGATTTCGAAAATCGAACAAAAATCTAGATTAACAAAAACTGAAACTGATTTTTTTTTTTTTTCAAATAAATAAAAGTGCTATCAGTTTTATTGTGTTTAAGTGTTCAAAGTTCTTAAAAAATACTTTCAAATGATTTCATCCTGAAGAAATTTTCTCATTTCATGTGCATCTCATTCCCCCCTCCCAAAAAAAAAGGAACTTTCACTTGTGTGGAAATTGTTAAATATTCACACACACACACACACGAGGGATACTCCCCCCCCCCCTAGGACGGTGGCGCGTCTCGCCCATCTCAAATGCTACGGTGCAGCCCCCGTCCTCAAAACGTGAGTGCCGCCCCGAAATGAAATCAAAAGCCCTTTCAAATTAATCCCCATAAATATTTAGATGGCGCAGTGTGCGACTCGCACAAAGATACAACTTTCTGGACTATGCTCAACGCTCACTACTGAAAAACAAGTATGTTTTGTAGCCAGTCGAAATTGTACAAATGACCCCCCCCCCCCCCCATAAGCCATAATAGCATGAAAAAAGATCAAAATAAAATCCCATGGTTGAGGGAGGGGTAGGAGTTTTCCTATTAAGACGAATCAATGCGGCTGCATTGAATGAGATTGGGCATCCGTAACAACGAATCAAGTTTATATTTATTCTTTCCGCCTGACTTGTTTTTAAAGGAAATGTCTTGTTCCAGAACGCTTGTTTATTATATCGAACGGTTCATTGTTAAATAAAATTGCAGCTCTTTCTCCAGTTATCTGTGGTTTGGTTTTAATTTGAAGGTTATGGTCGTTGAATGAAGCGTGACTGGGAAAAACATTGTTCGCTCTTTTTGAGCAATCACGATTGCTTATTGCTTTCATTTGACTGTTTTTGGCGTCCTATCGTTTTATTTTCCCACCGCCACCCTCCGCACCATCACTGTCCACCGGCTCCTTATGCGGCTGCTCCTATAGCGAAAGCCGTCTCCAGGTTGCATCCATGTCCTACACACACGCGCATAAATACACAACTACACACAGACACATACACACACATAAATACCCACACATTCATGCCTGCACACAGACACACATATGCCTACACACACATACGTATACCCCGCCCCCCCACACACATACACATACCCTGCCCCACGCACACAAACACTCATACACACAACTATCAACACTCATGCCTGCATACAGACACAAACACACATGCCTACACATACCCCCTACACCCAAACACACATACACATGCCCCCCACACACAAACACACGACTACATACACGCACACACTCGTGATTGCGAAAAACATAATTTGAATTCAAGATGACAAAATTCAAATTATTTTTTTTTAAGCTCAAGAATTTTCTTAGTGCTTTTAATGGGATCTGTAATGTAAGTTTTTGTATCTGGCAACATCTGATGAAGAAACTTATCGGGGATCTGGGTTCGAGACTATGGAGGGTTTTGTTTTATGTGGAATTGCTGTAAGCTGCATGTATCATGTGCTTGTGTTGTCTTATGTAATAAACCTATTTAAAGTACTTGTGAGTAACATTACATGGTGGCAGCGTTTTTAAACAACAATGTATCAAATATCTGCGCCTGAACAATTCTCTTTTCGTCCTGACGACTGGCAGGAATGGATCGGCAGAGATCGATTTAAGCGGTTTCGATCGGCGTCAGACCTAACAACGAAAGACGAAGTAGAACAGGTAAATAGTTGAGTTAATCTAATGGGCTTGCAAGCTGAAGATATTTTGTTATCGTTTCAAATAAGAGAAGAAGAAAATATCAAAAAGTATGATTTTGTAAAAGAGAAATTTCAATCTTATTTTATTCCTACACGTAATGTTATCTACGAAAGATAGAAGTTCTATACGAAAACACAAGATGAAGGCGAATCGGCAGAATAGTTTACCACATCGCTGTATGCATTAGTATCCTCATGTGAATTTCCTGCTGATTTTCAGTAAGAAATGATTAGGGATAGAATTGTTTGCGGTATTCGCAATAAGAAAGTTTCTGAAAATCTACAACTAGATACAACTAGCTTACTCTATAAAAAGCAATTACGACAGCCCCCCTAGCGGAGGTAATTAAGAATCAACAACATATTCTGAGTGATAACTCTACATCGTTTAAAGTGGCTAACAGAGTTGCTGTGCCGCAGAATAAGAAATATAAACATAATACTCAATTTAAGAACTCGAAAGCTGCCGATTCGTCTAATTCAGAAATGAAAACAAATGCATGATTTTTGTGTGGTAAGCCAAATAAACATACCAAATTAGACTGTCCGGCTCGCAAAGCTATCTGTAACCGTTGCAAAAAATTAGGGCACTATGCAAAATGTGTCAGGCAAACTTACGTGTAAATGAAATTGAACAAACACAGTCGGAGAGTTCGAATTTCATAGGTCACATAATGAGCACTAACAATATACATAATTATCCAGGAAATCGCTGGAATGCTAAAATATTGCTGGAAAATACACATTTGGAGTTCAAAATTGGTACGGGGGCAGATGTGACGGTGGTTCTCAAAGCTGTTTATGAAGAAAAATCACAATATATAAGATTAGAAAGTTCAAATAAAATTATCTGTGGTCCCGATGGGGAGAATTTGAAGCTGGGATAATTCATGTTAAACTAAAGAACAAGAATTTTAGTTATGAAGATAATGTGTATATAGTCAATAATTTGCAGCACCCATTGTTAAGTTGTATAGCAAGTGAAAATCTAAATCTCATTCAACGAATTTTTGAACTGAAGTCAAAATTAGATCCCATGCATGAATTTCCTAAACTATTTCAAGGAATTGGGAAAGTTGAAAAGCCATACCGTATAAAGCTAAGGGATGATGCTAAGCCTTATGCAGTTTCGGTACCACGGCGAGTTCCAGTAGCTCTGAGGGCTAAATAAAAAAAAAAACTATTGGATGAGATGACAAAAAATGAAATTATATTACCAATTGACGAAGTCACAGAATGGTGTGCGCCAATGGTTATTGTTCCAAAAAAATCTGGTGATATAAGAATTTGTGTCGATTTATCTGTCTTGAATGGAAACATTGAAAGAGAATATTTTCCCATGGCCTCAGTCGACTATAGTTTGAGTCAGTTTAGTAATGCTAAAGTGTTTAGTATTATAGATGCTAATGCAGGTTTTTGGCAAGTAGGCTTAGATCCAGATTCCGCAAAATTATCTACTTTTATTACACCATTCGGAAGATTTAAGTTCAAGCGTTTGCCCTTTGGATTTAAATCAGCTCCCGAAGTGTTCCAAAAAAGAATTCGTGAAACTATTCGAGAAAGTCCTGGTGTAGTTGGTCTCATGGACGAATTTAATTTTTGGTGTGACCGACGAAGAGGAGCACAATCAACGACTACGTGAATTTCTTTCGAAACTCCAAGTGCGGGGTGGACTTGAAATGCTGAAAAATGCCAGTTCGCAAAAGAATCTATTACTTTTCTTGGACATGTTTTCTCGGGAAAGGCTATCAAATCTGATACAGGAAAACCAAGCGATTTCTAGAATTTCAACACCCAAGAACGTGACAGAATTGAAAAGATTCTTAGGAATGGCAGGATTTCTGAATACACTTATACCAAAGTTTGCAGATGTTGCGAAACCTCTTTACGAGTTGTTAAAGAATGATGTAGCGTGGATTTGGGGGCCCTGTCAAATAACGGCATTCGAAGAAATTAACGAGAAACTGTCAAACTCCTGAATTAGCTTTGTATGATCCAACGAAAGAAACATTCATTTCAGCGGATGCATCGTCCTACGTCTTGGTTCAGTTCTTTGTCCGAAAGACAATGGTAAATTACGTTCTGTTTTCTACTCACCTAGAAAATTGTCCGACACAGAGAAGAAATACGCACAGATAGAAAAAGAAGCATTGGCTATCGTGAGGGCCCCTGTGAAAGATTTCATTGTGGGGCTGGAAGTTCACCTCGAAACAGATCATAAGCCTCTTGTACCCATTATGATGTCGAAAGCATTAGATAATTTAACTCCTAGGCTCCAGCGTATGAAGTTACGAATGATTCGGTACTCTTATACCATCAAGTATACTCCAGGGAAGAAACTCATCATTACAGATACGTTGTCTCGAAGTCCCTTGCCGGAAAAAAGAAAGGAAGAATTAAATGACGAAATAACTGCTTATGTAGAAATGGTTGTTGAAGAATTTCCATCGTTTCATTCCGTTCCAATTTTCATTCTGTAAAAACCATATTTCTGCCAGATTGGCAGAAATATGGTCTTTACAGAAAGACGATCCGGTCTGCAAGCTTCTGATTAAATTTTTTAAGATGCTTGGCCTGACAAGAATGAAGTACCTGAAGAATGTCTAAAATAATGGGCATATCGTGAAAAATTCTAGAATTATTATACCTTCAAAACTGCGTGAAGAAATTCTAAATAGGATACACGATGGTTATCTTGGAATAACAAAATGCAGAGCCAGAGCTCAAGAGTCTGTTTGGTGGCCAGGTTTATCAACAGAAATTCAGAATCTCGTTTCAAAATGTCACTAGTGTATTCAACATCAAAGATATTTCAAAGAACTCCTACTTTTATCAGCATTTCCAAATAGACCTTGGCAGACGGTTGGAGCTGATCTTCTCAAAATAAGTGGTAGTTGATGGGAATCTTATTGTGGTAGATTACTACTCCATATATATTGAAGTAGCAAAGTTAGAGAGCCTTTCTTCTGAAGCAGTCATTAACCACATGAAGTCCATATTTGCACGCCACGGGATTCCAGAAGTGGTGAGAAGTTATAGTGGCTCTCAGTTTTCCCAAACAATAATAGATTCTAACTATCGGAAATTTGCCAATCAGTAAGTTTTTCATTGTAACATCTAGTCCCAAGCATGCTCAACGTAATGGTTTTATTGAATCTATGGTGAAAAACTTCAAGTTACACTTCGTAAAAACTAAAAAAGATGATCCTTATCTCATACTGCTTGCACTAAAAGCCACGGCACTCGAAAATAGGCATAGGCCAGCTGAGCTCCTAATGGGAAGATGTTTAAGGACACATATTCTTACGCTAAGCGTGAAGCTTAAACCGAGAGCATTGGATGAGGAATCCTTACTTAAAAAAGAAAGGATTTCGAAGCAGAAATTTTACTTCGATCGACAGCATCAAGTTAGACAACTTCCACAACTAAATATCGGCGAACAGGTGTGGGTGTCCGACATGCGGACATATGGGAAGGTAAAAGCGTCTCACCAGGCTCCCAAATCATATATAATCAAGACTCCGCGAGGTGTTCTTAGAAGGAACCGCAGGTTCCTTCATCCCTCACCGGTGCCAAAATCGTTCTCCTGGGAGAGTGAAGATACCCCTATGAACGAGGACAGTGCTCCTGACTCGACAGTGGGGTATGGGAGCTCACGGGAAGAAGATTCCATCAGTAATCCCGTGTGTTCCTGACACTATGCCATATAAGACTCGGAGCGGTAGAACTGTTCATGCGCCGTCCAGACTGATTGAACACTTTTAGGGGGAGATGTGATGCAAGTTGTTGCATCTGGCAACATCCGATGAAGAGATTTATCGGGGACTCTGGGTTCCAGACTATGTAGGGTTTTGTTTTATGTGGAATTGCTGTAAACTGCATGTATCATGTGTTTGTGTTGTCATATGTAATAAACCTATTTAAAGTACTTGTGAGTAACATTACAGGATCGTGCTTGTTTTGTGTGCTTTTAAGGTAGTTTCTCTGTTTCAAGTTATATCAGTCACTGGGCACAAATGTGTAATCGCGATTTTTTTGAAAACCCTTACTGGTTCATTTTTCAAAAAAGTTTTTCCCCTCCGGGCAAATCCAAAGAGATTAGAAAATGTAGCTGGAGAATATTTATTATAAGTCGTATCGTGTTTAGAGACGCCATTTTAAGTCTGCGAAAATTATATAGTAGTAGCAAACACTATTCGGACACTTCCTGACATAGGACCGCTGCGCCAAATTTTTAATTTCGGACAGAATGGTTGAGAGCGCTGAACCGCCGGCAAGGTATAACGGGTTTTCACTTCAAATGTTTTAAATCATCTTATCACTATGAATTTTCTGCTCTTCGCGTTGGAAGGAAAAGACCGGAGTGTGTCTACTAGTGATTAGAGGTCATTCATTAATTACGTAAGGGTCCCGAGGAGGGGGGGGGGGGAATCTCTACATACCCTTACTGGGGGGGGGGGGGGGGGGGCTCAGTCTCATTCTTACGTAATATCTTCAAAGTCGATATTTTATATTAGAAATTGCGCGGTTAAGTGGTTTGGTAAGGTAAGATATAAAATATAAAAGAATCGCACTGTGTATAGATTGTCTTATTTTTAATTAGTATCACATCACATACAAAAAATGTTTTGTCGAAAAAAATTCAGTTTCGATTCTTTTTAGTAAATGTTTCTTTGCAAAAAAAAAAAAAAAGAAAAAGGTTAAAATTTTTTTTTAAGAATAGTGAATTTAATAAAGATTCCAGTGCTGGTAAGATTCGTTACTTTATTATTTTGAAAAACGAAATGGAATCTTACGTAAGATGTGGGAGGGGTAGGGTGAAAAATCTTATTTACCCTTACATGGGAGGAGGGGGGGGTCAAAAAGTGCCAAACTCATCCATACGTAATTAATGAACGACCCCTTAGGACATCAGACTTGTGATCGGAGGATCCCCCACTGCACAGTTTGGAGAGCTACTGTCGTGAGCAGGTAAACGGCAGTAACTGCAAATGTTTTATTATTTTATTTATTTATTTTTTTCATTTTTGTCATCTAGCTTTACTGTACAATAGGATGGGCCGAAAAAACTCATTTTTTATTTCAAAGTTGTAATAGCGCGGAAAAGTTGCGAATTATAAAGACAAACAAAGGGAAAAAAAGGGTTATGGAAATCGATTGACATCTTCTGATCGTGCATGGGGCCTAAAATTTGACAAAATATGAAAAAAAAAAAAAAAAAATTTTGAGATTTTTGAAGTTTAATTAAACGTTTTCTTAATGTAATAGTTTGTAACGTCTTTAAACAGAGCCTCAAAACATTGTGTTTAAAATTGGTTTCGATCAGCTAGTATCTTCCGGTCGCGCTTGAGCCCCAAAATTTTGCAAAATAATGAAAAAGTTACATTTTTATGGGTTTTCGGCATTTGATGAACAATCAGAATTTAAATAAAATGGACGAAGAATTTTTTCAGTTGAACTGAAAATGAGATAGAAAAAAAGGGGGCCGGTTCAGCCAATGTTTTCTAGTCACTCAAAGCCTTAGAAACTCTCGTGCACAGAAGTCGCACTGCAATCCAGACAGCGTCACTCGCCTGGCTGGGGCGCTCCCCTCCACGCCATCCCCGCCTTATTAGAACCACGTCAGCTGTCTCCCTACAGTTTTTTCAGTCTGCGTCTCTCAGTAGTGATCGCAGTGCACTACTATTTAGTTCGATCTACTGCTTTCTTTCTGCAGCTCTTGTAAGTTTCTGTCATAATATATGCCCTTGCAATGGGGAACATCTTTGCATGGGAATTTTGACCTGTGCTGCAGAGTCGGAGTCGGGACTGATTTCGGGGAAAGGAGCCGGAGTCGGTCATTTACTTCCGACTCCGCAGCACTGATTGTGACAAAACCATACTCTCTCAGTGAAGAGTTAGTGCTCCCCAAATCAGCCTAGCTGCGCGCTTACTTTAAAATCAAGGACGAAAAAGGTATTCGCCAGCTCATACGCATACATTCCATTTCCATATGCCATTCAAATAGCGATGCTCCGACTGCACTCCCGCATTTGGGAGCGGAAACCAAAACAAAGTCTACCACGCGATGGCCCACGCGTGTGACCTTACGCTGCGACAGTCCATAAGGTCATGTTGTCGGAACGCTGATCGGTTGAATGATCTGCGAGACGCCTACACGCACTTCCTCTTTTTATTTTATTAGGGCTTAGGAGTTGTAAATCTCTGGGCAGTCCAATTGCCATTTCTGCGTGCAGCTCTTACTGTCTCTTACTCACCCGTATTTTTTGTTAAGAGGGGGAAAACCAGTTTAGGAGGCCGAAAATTTAGTGTTTTTCGTGAATTGTGTTTTAACAGAAAATTTTTTATTTGGCTTTGTTTAAACTGGAGTATATTGTAACGGATCCGGTGCGGCTTCCAACTTTCTTGAAAGGACGACACAGTTCTTCATTAAAAACACAAGAAATTTATTTGCACTATGTACAGGAAAGATCGTCAACAATTGCTAAATTAATCATCAGCAATTAAGCAAATATCACACAACACCGTAAACTCAACGGTTACACACGTGTTTACTTCCAAAAACGAAAAACAACACAGCGAAATGCCTCGCAATAAACAGAGCTAATACACTCTCAGTACAAATTCTCAATCGAAACTAACTCTTTATCATGCATAACGGCTTTTTATACACACCGAAAGAGACCTCTCAACTATTCCAGAAAATGCTACACCATTTTACACTTTATTTCATTCACAAATTTTATCAATGAAAAAAAAAAAAAAAAATAGGGGCATCGTATACTTCAGCCGAATGTATAGGGCTGTATATTCACTACGGGAAAACTATTTACAGGTTACGTTACTACAATAATTACGATTTACAGAATTTGTAACAATATTTTATTCATCATTATACAGGTAGTCTGCCAGAACTTGCAGTCTATTTCAAGGCACCAGTTCTTAAACTAAAAGGAAAATCCCATACATTACTACGGTGAAAATTTTTACTTAAATTCAGAATTGGCAAAAATTGCGTCAAAGCATTTGACAGTGATGGCAACTGATGTCCCATCGGAAAGAGTTTTTTCTGTGTGATGATATAGTCAGCGAAAAGAGAAATGCGCTTCTGGGGGACAAAGTAAACAAACTTCTTTTTCTCCAAACTGTTAGAAATTTCTGAATTATTGGCTATAACTTAACGAATTGACCTTGCCAAAAGAATTCACCGATCCATTAAGAAACAGGGCAATTCCATGGTGTCGGACGTAAAAAATGAAGAAAAATTTCTCAGTTTTAATTCCATTTGGCAAATATAAACTGTTCCAAAATGATCGAATTTATTTACAAGATACTTACTACATCCCACTGAATAAAAAATCATGTTAGTTTTTCAAAATAGATCCCTAAAGTATACGGGGGATTAAGAGTTGGTGTCGGACGTAAACACACAAACAGTAAAATTAATAGTTCACTTAAAAATTATTAAAAGTCTGTGAATTGGCTTACATTTTAATTTTAAAAACAGCGTAATTCTAAAGTACACTTATGATTGAAGCATATTTTACAGTTTTCAAATAATATTATAAGGAATAAAATTATTTTAAAAATATTTTTAGCTTGGTGTCGGAGGTAAATTTTCGGCGTCGGATGTAAACTGTTCATATTGGATGTAAACTATTGCTCTTAAATATAAATGCATAACAATAATTACAGTTACAAATATGTAATTCATTGATTACATTTAATGAAACAAAATTTACTAAGTAAATTCAAAAGTAGGGTTGATTGGGGGAAGTGGAACACTGGGGTAAGTGGGTCACCGCCCAAAAACTGAAATATCCATATGGTTTTTATACTTTTTTACATTGATCATGTCATGGTTCATCATAGTGATAAGTTTTGCGTATATTTGGGTTAGGTGGGAATTTTTTCAAGGTCAGACTACTTAATCAAAAAAAAAAAAAAAAAAAAAAAAAAAAAAAAAAACTTGAAATATTTTTTGGCGAGTTTAAGCAGCATTTTTCAAAGAAGTGTTTCCCGGTTAGCATTTGTTTTTTTTTATGATAATTAAACATTCCTGCACAGTTTAACTTAAAGTGCATACTGCAATCAGAATTTTTGAGTAAAAAATTATTAAAAACGGTTTTAGAGGAGGGGCTCCACTTACCCCGTAAAATTTCGCTATAAGACGTCCCCACACTATGGGGTAAGTGGTTCCCCCCCTAACAGTGAGGATTTGAAAATCAAAAGCAACTTTGATGAAATATTTGTATTAGTGATATACAAGTCAACTATGATGACTTAGTAGGAATTGATAGTTCAGCTACAGAAGCTGGAGATAAGTTATTCCTGAAACTTAACTGAAAGAAAACCAAGATTTATATGGGTTGAATGTTGATAATGGTTCTTCCTTAGCCCAACTTAACATATAGTACAGTAAAAATAGGGGTCGGACCCAAACATCCAAAAAAAAAAAAGCTAAACCTGGTTATAGTGCCTAGAAGGAGTAGTGTGCCGATCGACGGGGAAAAAGTGAGGTCAGATCTGAGGAAAAACCAGATGGCGCTGCGCTCGAGGTGTACGTTATGCTCCTCAATCAGACTCGTTTTTAAATCAGCGATTGCATGCTCATTTCGCAGTTTAAAAGCCCCGTTTTTCGGATTGAACTTATTTCTGCGCAAAAGACAAATTCTGTAATAAGTGCAATTTGTTACATGGGTGTTCATTTATTTTTTGAAGAATATAAAATTACCTTATGCTAATTTATCTTCAATGAAAATAGTAGACTATAAGGGGCCATTCATTAAATATGTAAGGGTCCCGAGGGGGAGTTGGTTGGAAAAGCCTCTACGTACCTTTGGGGGGGGGGGTCAAACTCATTCTTACGTAATATTTTCCAAGTCGGTATTTCACATTAGAAATTGCGCGGTCAACAAGTGATTTGGCAGAGATTATGTTCCATTTGCGTATGGAAGTTAAAAAAACGTGTTAGGATCAGATGTTTTTTTTATTTGTTTTACAAAGAATGAATAGTGTAAAATATAATAAAAGAGTCGCATTATGTATGGCATGTTTTATTTTTAATTAATATTACATTTTAAAAAAATCGAAAAAACATTCAGTTTAGATTCCAACTTTTCAGTAACTATTTATTTACGCAAAAAGTTAAATTTAATATTGTGAATTTAATAACGATTCCAGTAATGTAACGATTCCAAGATTTGTTATTTTCTCATTTTGAAAAACGAAATGGAATCTTGCGTAAGAATAGGGGGGGGGGGGGGGGGGGGGGGGGGGGGGGGGGGGGGGGGGGGGGGGGGTGAAAAATCTTACGTACCTTACATGGGGGGAGGGGGATCAAAAATTGCCAAAATCATACTTACGTAATTAAAGAATGGCCCCTAAGTATTCAATAACTGCGCGTCTCTTATTTCTCTACTAATAATAAAGCTGGTACCTTCAATCCCTCGCCAAGTGCTTAAATTTGCCACTTTTCTTAAAATTTCGGGAGATTTAAATACCTTTTATCTCGATAACGGGGGACGATAACAAAAATAATTATCAATTTCGTACAGGATTTTAAAAGGCTAAAATTAAAAAAAAAATTTTTTAATACAACTTACGTGCTCGTTGATTCCGTTTGTCCGAAAGTCGAATGGTCGGTCGCTAACAGTTACCAGACGTAGCGTTGCTGGAGATTTCCAACCTATTCTCCAGACCTATAAACTGTAGAGGTGATGCTACCATATACCGTGTCCAAGTCGGGCTCTTTCTCATTTAGGGGCCTCAGTGACTTAGGAGTCGCTCCATTCTGCTTTAAACTGATGCTGGCTACATGAATGGGGCTTGAGTCTCCCAAGTGGCATTAAAAACAACAACAAACTCCGCCCTAAGCCATCTCGATTGAAAATACATTTGTCTTAAAATATAAGTATCAAATTTTCAGTCAATTGTGTAAAATTTTGTTTTGAAAACATCCTTGTCTTTGTGTCTACTTCAATAATGATCTTTTTATCGTCAACATTGTTTTCCACATAATTTACATTATATACAAAAACTACAATATTTGGAGATTTTTTAAATTTCATACAAACTTAATATTCGTTAGGCAAATTAATATGAACAATTTCATTTATAATAGATTTATACGTGGTTATTTCAGTTTCATTTGCGGAAAGATCAAGTTTTATTTTTTTTCTAACAGGGAACATTTTTCTTAACTGCATAATTCCTGATGGACCTTTTCTTTGGTAATTTTTTAGTAAAGTATGTTGGCAGACTTGGGAAAATTGTCGGAATTGCCTCATCTTTAAAAAAAGTTTTTCCGCGAGGAATCAAAACTTCCTCACCATTTATAATATGCTTAAAATGCGCTTCAATAAAATGTTTTTTCGAAATGCAGAGCACAAATTGAGCAATATTTATCAAAAACTTTATCTAATTTGGGAATTAACGAGTTCCACTTGAGTTTTTCTTCATCTGCTGGAGCTTTAAAAAGCGCAACTTTTTCCTTGCATTTTTTGTACCCGCTTTTGCACCCTGGTACGAAACAAGATGAAGCTTTATTTCCTCCAATGTTCAACTTTGATGTCTCCATTAAAAGCCTTAAATGCTGTTTCATGAAATATTCACGAAATAAAGGTAAAAAAGAGAAACGCGGAACTAAATTGTAACAAAATCCCGCGTCTACTAATGTAAACACCGCGAAATTGAACGTACATCTCGACCGCACTGCCATCTAGCGGTTTTCATACAATTTGTCTTCAAGAATCGTGGGGAAAAAAGCGCCGGTCGGCACACTACTCTTTCTAGGCACTATAACCTGGTGCAAATTGTTTATTACCCTCCCAATAAGAACATGTAAAAAGTCCCACCCCATTGTGCGTCGGGTTTTTGAATGGGGGGCATTTAAAAATTGTTGTTTTGGGTATTTTTCCAGAATCTTTAGAGTAAATTTAAAGTGAGAATATTATGTTATGCTAAATTTAAAAGTATGAAATTAAAGGTGTTTGACCCCCAAGAGGGATGACATAACCCACCAATGCTACAGAGCCCCCCTATCCCCGTAAAACGAAGCAGTACCCCCGAACCCCCCTCCATACATTTCATATGGAAACATTATTTTATGCTAAGTTAAAGTTAGAAATCGAGTGCGTCCATCCTCCAAGATCGATGGTGCACCTCAAAGCTACAGCACCCCCCCCCCCTCCGTCAAATAAAATAAATCCCCCCCTTTTATTTCAAGTAGAAGTATTATTCCATGAAAATCTAAAATGCATTAAATCAAGACTGTCCACCCCATAAGAACATAGCTCATCTCCAAAAACAAAATTATATACTAAAATATTATCCCCCCCCCCCCTCTCTGATGGTGCACATTCGATTAAATAACCAGAAAAATTACGCTGACCTGTTTTTTGCTTTCAAATGATTTCTCCTAATCTTGTAACAAAAAGTCAAGATGTTTTTTGGAATCTAGATCCTCAGCAAAATCGTTATTGTTGCAGCTATGTCTAACACAGTTTGTGCATATAATTGAGCACTTCAGTCCATTTTCAGACTTTCCAAACATTCACTATATCCAATGAACCCTTCAGAGCAAGCACAAGATTTGAGACGCAGAAAGTCTTCTAGAGCAGAAGGCTTGGCTGTTGTAACAGGACGCAGATTATATTTCTGTGTTGCTTTCTTTGCACCCATCAAAAATGACACAAGCTTTCTCATACTTACAAGTTACCTATACACTGCATTGCTGGAATATTTCCTTGAAGTTTACAGATCATTACCAAAAATATGACCAAGCAGGTATCTTCCATTTATTACATATGAGACAGTGAGAAGCAAAGGGATGTAAGTGGCAAAATTAAAAATTTGGAGATAACCAGTACAAATGGTTGGTGAACCTCTCCTCTATCTTGAGGCAAGAGATGGTACTAGTAGACCTGGTAGTTGCTTCTATACAGCATGATTTAGAAAAGAAAATCAGTGAAAGCCTACCTAGGATGTTATCTTTAAACGAGTTTTATTCAAAACTTGAAAATGTCCACTTACATCCCTTTGCTTCTCACTGCCTGATACATGACACCAGCTGTTCGTTCTGTGATGGTGGATGAACCTTTTGCTTCAGATAATAGCACTTTAACGATACAAGATTTCTTTCCTTCTGAAACCAGATTCATCGAATACTGATGGAGGATCAGCGCATAACTCGTGCCAGAAGTTTTTAACAATTTGTTATTCCATCTTTACTGTTCATACCATTCGGTGTAAAAGATGGTTTGGGCTTACACATCTTTACAGATAGTAACTACTCTCGCAACAGAAGCTAAAGACATAACTGTTTACCTCCTTTGCAAAAAAATGCCACAAAATTGTTTGCCTTCAATATCCTTTGTACCCGTACGTTAAAGGTCTCATCGCAAGTCACCTTATCATCAGCGAGCAATACCACTACCAACTTGAGAGGGAAGAAACTTCTGGGGGCTTTTGAAACGGATTGTGATTTCCAAAATGGGAGACAAAAAGGTGTAAATATTTAGCATTCTATTGTTGTATTGCTCATTGCTCTCATCAAGACTTGTTCTATCGTTGAATCACTACAGGTTCTAGACCACCTGAATTTGTCACTGCGTTAGATCGTTGGATAGCTGATGTTTTAGCTGATGTTTGATGTGATCAATTTTTTTTATCGCATAATGTACTCAAAAGTTTGAAATAGTGTTGCAAGTATATGTCTGCATATTTAGCATAATTCACATAACCAGCTGCGTAAAAGAGAGGTAGTTCGGTGTTTGTCAATGAGAACCCCCACCGACTTAGAAGGTGCAGAATTGCAACATTGCCCGTCTCACTATTGGCCATTTTGGTTTGTCCCCCCTTACGGTGATGGCAAAAGATTGTAGAAAAGTTGAAGTAAGTTAATCAAGAAGTAGGGAAACTTTGGTCAATTTGGACTTTTTTTAAGCTGCGCAGGAATTTTGTTTTCCAGCGCTCTAAACAGTTTAATAACTCCAATCACAAATAATTTGGTTACTGAGCTCGCTTAGATCTTTTAGAATTATCATTCTGACATTACCATATCATTGTGTGGCATTTTGTACTTCGGAAAAGTTTGAATCAGGGAAATTTTTCGTGAACTTCACTGCAACAGTTCATTTTAGAATTTAAATTCAGGGTCCCCCCCCCCCAAAAAGCGATGGCGCACCCCTTAAGTGTGACGGAGTATCCATCCAGAATAAAAACCCTCAAAAAAGAAAGAAATACCCCTTGAAAAAACTGCCTTAAAAATTTCAATGACGCAAAGCTGATCCATGAGCCCCCCCATCCCCCCCCCGCCTGTGCACCCCCTGTAAATTAGAATTTTTTTCCGGGAGAGTTTATTATTTTACTATTACAGAGTGTGATTTCTGCGACTTTTGAGTATTTTTTTAAGTAATAGAAATTATTTTTATTTAAATAGAGGATTATTTCGTCCCCCCCCTTCCCCCCAAAACCCGACGCGCTAAGTGCTGGGACTTTTTACCCCTTCTTGCTGGAAGGGTAAGAAGTAATTTGCAACAGGTTTCACTTTTTTTTTTTTTGGATGTTTGGGTTTGGCCATTTTTTGGCCTAATTTTACTGTACTAATAGACGCAGTCATTTAGTGTTTCCAATTTCTTTTTCCACTTATAGTTTTGGCCAAAATTGATCTTAATCAACTGTATTACGTTCATTCAACACACCTTTTCTCAAAAAGGGTCCTACTTACCCCTATCAACCCTAAATGTATATACTATAAATTCACTAAGTTTTTTTTTATGCATGTTTCACTTTAACTTTGTAATTAAAGGCAAAAAAAGGAGAAACACAGTTGAAAACATATGTTGTTTAAAGGAATGTAACAGTGTCGGACGTAAATGGTGTCGGACGTAAAAACATTTTTACGTCCGACATCTAGATTTTATTAAAAAATATTCACTTGTTACCAGGGTTGTTTGGTTTTAACCATGGTTTAAACCAATTGGTTTTTTTAAAAAAAACCATGCGGTTTTTTTAAATGTTTTTTTAAAAAAAAAGCCAAAAAAAAAATCCATTTTACAGGTTTACATTGATTTCCCCACACATATTGAAAAATGTAAAATTCCATTTATGCTAAGTTCCTAGCTAAGCTGCAGAGATAAATACTAAAATTGCAAAGTTGCTTCTTCAAAATGTATTACAAGTTTTAATCGAAAAAAAAAAATAATATATTTTTTATTTCATATATGTGCCATAAAACAGATTTCAGTCAACTTCCATCATTATGCTTAATTTGCATGATTAGTTAAGATTTACTAAGGATTGAATCTTTTATTGTAGATGCAATCCATTATATTGATCACTCCTGTTGCAGGGGTGTGACATTTTTGCCCATTTATTTGCACTTTCCTGGAATTTTAACTTTGACTTGTAAGGTAATCAACAGTCTAACTTAATTGTTTGCACCTAAAAATTAAGATTTGTTCTGCAGGTGAACACAAATAATATTTTTTTAATCTAATTTTTAAAAGTTTATACTTCATATTATGATACATAATAGTTCCTTATATTTAGAGACGTACCGAGTAGCACTTTGCCCGAGTAGCCGAGTACCGAGTACTCGGCCTTTCACTACTCGGCCGAGTTCCAAGTACCAATTATGTTTTAAGAAGAACCAACGACACACATGTGATGAATTTTGAACTTATTGGAATAGTAGTATAAACCTCCTTGTCCATATAATAGTTTTTAAAACTAAATTCCTGCTGAAATTTAATTACGCATTATATATATGCAATTTTGTTTGTGTCAAAAATTTTACAAAAAAATAATTTTTTAAATTAAAAATAAATAAATAAAAGGTATGATTAATCAAGTTGGAATTAAAACAAATTACAGTAAAATCCCTCTAATGCGGACACTAACAGGACAAATTTTTTTCTGCAATATAGAGGTGTCCGCAGGACAGGGGTTTAATAATGTTATTTGCATTGGAACTGGGGAATTAAAAATTGTTCGCATAAGAGGGGTGTCCGCCTTTGAGGGGTGTCCGTTAGGAGGGGTTTCACTGTATACCAATCAATTATAGTTCTAATCTTCCAAACATAAATAATTTATAAAAGCAGATAAAACAAATGTGCAGGAACACTCCAGACACGTGTTTCTGCCCCCCCCCCCCGTTACAAGGAACGTCTTTTTCAGTGCATAACATGTGAGCTAAAGGATGTAAAGACATTCAACAAAAAAATACGACTTTTGTCTGATGCCTTTAAATCTACGAGCCCCCATTTTGTGCATTGAAAAAGGAATTCCTTGTAATGCCAAAACACGTGTCTGCAGAGTTCCTGCACTGTGCTTTTAAGGTTGTTTTATATTTTAAGCAAAGGTATTTTTACATTTTTTATAACTAATTTTTGTTTGGAGCAAAAATCCATTTTTAATATAAAAATTCCATATTTTCTATACTTACATTTTTTGCATAATTTTTAATAAATAAGTTTTATTAACTTTGGGGACATTAAAATAAAGATTTATTCCATTGAAGCATAACAAACTTCATTATTCTCAAAATTTAAATTTGACTTATAAATTTTAATTGTAAATGATTGCAAAATATAATGCTTGCTCTTTATTTATACATTTTAGTATCTGTCTTGGACAATATTCAATTTTTTGCAACTAGTCGGTATTGGCCGAGTATCTGATCAGAATTTGGCCGAGTACCGAGTACTCGGCAAATTGGCCGAGTAGGCCGAGTACCGAGTAGTTACCGAGTACTCGGTACGTCTCTACTTATATTATAATGTAGGAAGATTAAAAGACAAATTTTTAAATTCCCAGAACAAAATGCAAATGTATGTGTAAAAATTGATTGAGAAATATATAAATCTTCACATATAAACTACTCTCCATTGTTTTTTTTTTTTTATTATTCTGTGTGCTCAAAAGATTTTGATTGGCTGTACACCTATGCTGCTTTATGACTATTGGGTGCAGATAATTCTTAGTTTGTTCCCCCCTTTTGTTCATCGGAATTGGGATTTTGGTATTTGCTTTGCCTTAGCTAACCTGTGCAGTTTACAAAAGTTACTTACTCATATTGTTTTAAAAAGAATGTCTAATTCTGGTAGAAAAAAATACCTAATCTGGCTTTCATTTGATGAAATCAAAAATGAAGCCAGTATTTAGTATCATAAAGGGTCTATATATACATGCATACTAATATGTTAATCAAGTCAAACATTTCAATCAATATTTCCCCGCAGAAAGCTATTTTAATTATTTAATTTAGTTACAAGATTTTGTTCTAATCTCTTTAATTAATCAAGAAATTAGGTATAATGTGACTATTGAATAACTGTTAATTACATGGAACCTTAATAACCTTCCGAAAATTAATTGTTTTTCTCGCAAATAGTATTTAAACCAAAGAAACCGGTTTTTTACTAACCCTGCTTGTTACAAAATGAAAATAAGTTACATCAAAGAGATTGAAATTCTTACTTTGTACCCAAAAAAACATGTATGTAGCTTTAAAATTATTGGCTCAGCATAATTAACTGCGCATTTTTTTGTCTGACGTAAAACTCTTAATGTACCCCAGAGGAATTCTTTTACAAACCAAAATGAATTATATTTTGACACATTTTTGTAACATCACCAGCAACACATTGTATCTTTAAATGGTTATTCATCTCAATTCATAATATTAGCATGTAGTTTTTTGGGAAAAAAACAGAATTTTTTCGAGAGTCACCAAATATGGTTTGAAAATACTCAAGATGACCTTGGTTTAACCTGCTGTAACTTATTTATAACTGAAGTGATCAAATTTTAGACTGGTATTTCAAAATATACAGCACTTTACCTTTAAAATGACACCTCATTTGCTCAGAAATTTTAATTTTGAAAGTTTGATCATCTGGTTGACCTTATCATGGAATTGCCCAACATTTGTTAGAGATTATCATATATATGTAATTCTGGTAGTGTAATACGTGCGTTCAAAAATGCATGTTATATATTGATAAAAAGATTGATGTTTTAAAACATTGATGTTTCTTTGTCGATGTATCAATACTATCGATGTTTTAATTTCTTATATCGATGTTTTGCCATCGATGTCGCACCTCTATCGCAGAGTGCTGAGAGATTTCGCGTCTGGATGATAAAACGAGAAACGTACTAGCCCAACTGATGCTTTTTAATCATTCCTATTGGAATAAAATCAATTTAAAATAGCACGATATTCTATCATCTAGCTATTGCTTTTATTCTAATTGCTATTATAATAGCAATTAAGCCTTTAAATTAAGAGTACAAAAATTTGAGCAAGGTCCTACAGCAATGAGGTTTGATTACAGGGTGCAAGCCTGTTTCTTTGTGTGTTTAGAATGCACGAGCTAATTTCGTGACAATTTACATTTAGGCAAGTCGTGCTCGACGCTCAATATGCCTTTTGTTTGACAAAGCATTTGAGATCGTCGTGTTTCCCACGTGGCAGGCATCTGGGCGTGTTCCTCAAAATATGATTCTCTAATGGATGGCGGGCCATTAATAATACATCGGTACTAGGGTAGGATGGTGAAGTCATTGCTGGAGTTTTTCTTTCGCAGTGACATCGAAAGAGATGGGTTTGTATGTATTTTGTTGCGTGAGAAAGAAATGTTTGGATCAGAATGATAGTGGCATAAGTCAGTTTTTTACTAATTGAGCTCATCATGGATTTGGATTCCTGTTTAGTTTCTCTGTTAAGTGTACCAGTTGCGAAAAAAAATAGTTCAGTGTAGGGTGATTATAATAAAAGTCCCAATTTCAAAACGCTCGCATTATAAAACTGGTTCGAATGACTTGATGTGTTATTTTTTTAAATCAGAGTGTATCTATGTCACTCTAACTTCTACCGAACGTCAGAGAATTGACGATCAAACTAGGCATCGATAATTTCGTAGTTTTTTTTTTTTTTTTTTGAACATCATGTGTATGCAGTGTTCGTTTTTCTACGAACGACTTTAATTAGCGGAGATATTACTTAAAACGTTATTTATTAAGAACGTTTTTACCGTCTGTTATTAGCCTATAGCCTTAAACTTTCTCTTTTTCTGCCTAAAGCGGAAATCTTTCGATCTTGGAATGGCAGACTGACAATGGAATGGTTCTAATGGTATACTGCGCTGAAAATTTATGTACCGCTCATGAATCAATGTACCGTCGCAGTCGGCAAGAAGGGACGACGTGTTTTCTTCGCTAAACAACCTTCTATGCCCTCACGACTGTGCTAATGAAAACTGATGCTGATTAGCTCTTGACGCAAATGGCTCCTAAGGGTATGGCGAAATCATTGAGAAGAGATAAAATGGAGGGAGTGAAAACTTTCATTCATGAAGCAAATATCCCAGGTCACGTGGCAGATTTTAAAGCAAAGTATTGGAAATCAGGGTTCTTTCACTATTTTTACGCAAAACGTATCAACAATTCGGCGTTGTTCAGTCACGTGGCTTGGGTGTGTGTGTGGGGGGGGGGGCCTCAGCTTTTGCTGAGTAAATGATTGCACATGCTTCCCTCCATTTATTAATTCTTGCTCTAAGGCCGAAATCTCAGGAATAAATGTAAATGTTTGAGCAAAAATCATTATACCTTAGTTGGAACAGGCGCTAAGTATACTTTTGGTGGCCACTGCTTTCTTAAAAAGCAACGCAATCGAACGTTTTTCTTGTTGTGCATGTTTTTGAATTTTATTCGATTTATTGTACTCTCTAATACTGTTTTGAAAGTTCGACGATTTTTTTTTCGTTTTGACGAGGGCGTAAATTTTTTGTTCGATTATATGCTCAAGTAAACCAAGGTAAAAATTATTTTGCAAGCAAACCATACTTTTCTGTTCTATATTACTGCTTTTTCAGTGTATAAGTGGTAATAAGTGCATCCTAATCAGGGTTGCCAAATTTGAAATTTGCAAATACGGGACAGGCTGCAAGTGGCAATTATAGGGGTGGTAACGGTGCCAGTGAGTGGCAACGATAGGGGCTGGGAGCCCAGGTGACAAATGTATAAAGACGTGCAAAGGAGAGAAAAGCGAGAAACTGCACATATATCTTGATACAAAATTGCACTGATAAGATTAAACAATCCTTTTAAAGTTTTTGTCTGTCTTAAAACGTATTGCTGCATAACCGATTTCATCAACCAGCAGCAAGCAATTGAGTTAACTGAACTTTCGTGCCACTAGAAGAAAAAAAAAAAAAAAAAAAGGAAAGTTTTGTTCTGAGTTCAATTATTGATAATCGTTAGCTTCAAAGCCGACACAGCTTACAAAAATTTCGAACTTCAGGGAAAAACCTTGAATAGTTCTTCGGTTGGCGCTTTCTATAAATTCGTTAACTTGATAAATGGCCAAATGTAGCAATATTAAAATAATCAATTAACCAACGTTTCTACCTTGTTGCTTTTTTCGGATGACTTTTCATCCAGAAGCTCACACTTCTTTGCATTGAAAAAGGTATTCCTTGTAACACCAAAACACGTGTCTGCAGTAATTTGCAATTTTTGTGCTTCAAAACGTTGGTTAATTGATTATTTTAATTTTCAGCACAAAGATATTTATTCGTTATGTAGCAATATTGTTTTCCTTAATGTTCTGGGTCACTCTTCGACAGTGTTGGACATTAATCAATTATTTTTTCAATTGCCTTGTTAATTGACTAGAAAAGTAATTGCAATTAAATCAATTTCAATTTAATTGGATAAGTGTACGTTAATCGTTTCTCACAATTAAAATAATTGCAATTATTTTTTTAAATTGTTTTATGAAACAATTAAAACTAACAATTAACTTTATGTATCAATAGGTACAGCGCAGGGTACAGAGTCAAAAGTATTATTCAATTTCGTATTTTCGTTCAGTACTGATTGCTTGCTCGCCGCTTGAACTAGTTTCGTCTAGGCAAGCTTTTTCCACACTTAAATGTTAGTGTTTTAATTAAGTATTTTAGGTTTGTGTAAATCATTGTTTTAGTTTAACCCATAACCGGAGAAGTGGGAAAGAAGGACATAACAGGGGACGTTAGATCTCAAAGACTGTTCTGTTTTAATTTTTTTTTTTTTAAATGTACATAATTAAGATACATTTTTCTGAAATTTCTCTCAGATGGTATTTAGACTTATTAGTAAAAAAAAAGTTTTTGAGTTTTTAATTGAAATCTACTTTTTCTGAGGAAATTTCGCTGGAACCATAAGATTTTTTGAAAAGTCATATGCTGCAGTAAATAATTTATTGCTCGTAATAAAGTTACTGTTGAGCATTGATCATTTATTAGTTGCTAACATGTGTATTTAAATAGATAATAATATGGTACCCGTCCAGCGTTCAAGTTCCATGTAGCCCTGCCGCCTGTAGAGTGTACAAAACCAGTAATTCTTTTAAGAATTAGTTTTAATTAAAATTCACAAAACAATTGACAATTGTTAATTGTAGCAAAGTACAATTAACAATTAATTGTTAACTCTAGTAAACAACTAACAATTAATCATTAATTGTAATTTTCTGCAGTTACAATTGATCAATTGTTTGTTGTTGTGATTACGTTTACCAATTGATCAGTTGTTAATCTTTTAATTGTTCATGCAATTAAAATTTGCCCAACTCTGCTCTTCGACAAAGCGATAGGAGCCGTTGCAGCCATGCAGCACGATATAAATGCACAGAACATTGCATTTGTGCTCACAAGAATGTTTCCACGGCAGTAACAGTGAGTTACTCGGTAAGAAGACGGGACTTTTACCGTTACGTATCGAAGTTCTCCGGGACGCGGGACAATATCTCAGGATAGGTCCCTTAAAATCCAGGGCGTTTGGCGATCCTGATCCTGGTTAATATTTTCAGCTGTGATTGCTGGGCTTTTCACCAGCGGTTCTCAAACCTTTTTTTCTGTTGCGAACCCCTTCCAATATTTTTAAGAAGTTCGCGAACCCCTTGTAGTCAGTAACAAGTGCATAGTAACGAAAACTCCCCCCCCCCTTTTTTTTTTTTTGCAAAATAATAAGGTTTTCATTTACTCAAATTATTGCACAAAAAGTAACAACACTGCCAAAAATATTTTTTACTCTTTGCTACAAGAGAATTTTGCTGCAGAAATTATTTAATTCCTTTTTTTAGAAAAATTCAAATTATGTTAGATCATTTTATTCCATGACAGTTTTATTTTTTATCCTACTCACCTTATGCGGTGGTAAGTTTCGCCTAGGAAATTTTTCTGAAGAAAATCTTCGAGTTATTGACACTCTTCCACTGATGTTTGAAGTTTCTAAACATTCCATCTCTATTGCATCAATAATTTTCGAATTAGTTTAGCTAATGCGAAAGTTATAGTAACAAACAGCGGCGCAATATAATTACAATACAACAAATATTTCTCGAAAGGTTGATAAAATATTTTTCAAAAGTTCGCATATGCTCCTATGTGTTTTTTTTTTTTTTTTTTTAAATGCTTTGATAGAATCTTATCTGATAACAATAAGTTATGTCTAGAACTAGACGAGCCTACTTTCCCGTATACCCATACTACTTTCTAGTACCTGAACAATAATCTCAAAAATAGCTAAAATAGCAAATTTTTTCAAACATATTTTTAAAATACTTTAAGCTGATTTCTAGGAATAAAATATTCCTCACTCATCTAAAAAAATTACATGCGTAAAAAAAAGAAAAAAAAAAGCGAATAAATAAAAAAGCAGCAACTTTTAAACAAAGCAGCTAATACACTTTTTTCCATAAAAAAAAATCTTTTAACAGCTTTCAAAACAAAAAAATAATAATTAAAATTAATAAGATCATTAAAATAAATACATCATATAAAAAAAAATCGTCTTTTTCCCCTGTTGCCAAAAACATTTTTTTTTTAAAATGAATTAATGCAAAAAAAAAAAAAAAAAAAAAAAAACAGTAAAATGTCAACTTAAAGAAATAACTTACATTGTCAAAAAAAAATCGTCTGCGCATATTTTTATGTAGAAACATAAATGACTTCGAGTTTATTCGCCAAAAACTGAGTACCTAAATTGAAACTTTAGCGTAAAAATAAAAACAAGTCATATGTACAATAATTATTTCACAGTTAAAACCATAGCTGCGGAGTCGGAGTCGAAGTCAATCGCATTTTGAGATAAAGGAGTCTGAGTCGAGTATTTAAGAATCGGAGTCTGTCATTTGTCCTCCGTGTATAAATGTTTGCCAAAACTACGAAGTCAGAGTCGAAGTCGGGGAGTAGGAGTCCGAATTATTGTCGGGCGCAGGAGTCGGAGTCAAGTGCCCCTAAATTCTCGGAGTCGAACTCTGGAGTTTGGCGTCAAGAGTTATTTCCAACAAAATTTGTTTGAAGTAAATCCGCCTTCAAGTACAGAATCTACATTGACTTTCAGTTTCCCCGTAGGCGCTATTTTTAAGGGATTTGAACTGTTCAAAATTGAACGGAAAATTGTTCAAATCGAAAAGATATTTTACATACAAGTTTTTCATCAAAAGCTTTTTCCTACAAAGTTTGTTGGAAGCAAATTCGCCTCACAGTTCGGAATTGCCTTGAATTTCCCCGTAGACGCTAATGTTAAGTTTTTTTGAACTGTTCAAAATTGAACAATAAATAGTTCAAATCAAAAAGTAAAATGTGGGAATGAGGTGTCCTCGCCGAGATCTTTCGACCAAAAAAAAGTTTTTTCGAATCGGACGATTCATTCAAAAGTTATTAGGGGCGGGGGGACAGACAGACCGACAGACATTTTTCCCCATCTCAATACCCTACTTTCCAATTTTTAATTTTTCGATATTTATTTAATTATTTTAATTATTTTTGACAATTTTTTTTCGCGATATTTTTAAGATGCATTGAGCCTTCTTTCATGCTTTTTTCTTCTTTTTCTGACTTTTACTGGGAAAGTAGGCTAAAAACAAGTCATATCAACAATAATTATTTCACAGTTAAAACCATAGCTGCGGAGTCGAAGTCAATCTCATTTTGAGATAAAGGAGTCTGAGTCGAGTATTTAAGAATCGGAGTCTGTCATTTGTCCTCCGTGTATAAATGTTTGCCAAAACTACGAAGTCAGAGTCGAAGTCGGGGATTCGGAGTCCGATTAATTATCGGGCACAGGAGTCGGAGTCAAGTGCCCCTAAATTCTTGGAGTCGAAGTCTGGAGTTTGGCGTCAAGAGTTATTTAGAACAAAATTTGTTTGAAGTAAATCCGCCTTCAAGTGCGGAGTCTACATTGACTTTCAGTTTCCCCGTAGGCGCTATTATTAAGGGATTTGAACTGTTCAAAATTGAACGGAAAATTGTTCAAATCAAAAAGATATTTTATATACAACTTTTTCATCAAAATCTTTTTGCTACAAAGCTTGTTTGAAGCAAATTCGCCTCACAGTTCGGAATTGCCTTGAATTTCCTCGTAGGCGCTAATGTTAAGTTTTTTTTGAACTGTTCAAAATTGAACAAAAAAATAGTTCAAATCAAAAAGTGAAATATGGGAATGAGGTGTCCTCGCCGAGATCTTTGGAACAAAAAGTTTTTTCGAATCGGACTATTCATTCAAAAGTTATTAGGAGGGGGACAGACAGACCGATAGACAGACAGACATTTTTCCCCATCTCAATACCCTACTTTCCAATTTTTAATTTTTCAATATTTATCTAATTATTTTATTTATTTTTGACTTTTTTTTTGTTTTTCGGGATATTTTTAAGATGCATTAAGCCTTCTTTCATGCTTTTTTCTTCTTTCTTTGACTTTTACTCGGAAAGTAGGGGCTAAAAAGCTATAGCGAGAAACTGAAGTGAGCCGGTTAAAACTCCGCAGTTTTATTTTCGCGAACCTCCTCCTTGTACACCTTGCGAACCCCTGGGAGTTTGCGAGCCACCGGTTGGGAAACAATGCTACACAATCTTGACTCAAATTTTTAAGTTCTGAAGTTCATTTTCAGGAAAATTCGTCCTTTTAGCCTGAATTAATTTGAGATGTAAAAACTTAGTGAGTGCGTTTACATAATGAAATTGAGACATTATACTAGTCAGCTGCTCTTAGCCCTTGGGTCTCGTTCGAGGAGTTAGTGTTGCCACAAGACTAAAAAAGTTTAAAGAATCCTTATAGATAGTAAATGCATGCGATTAAAATAGTTTCATAGTTAATTTTGATTATGGATAACTTGCTTTCAAAAGTAAATACATAACTATTGAATAATTGTGTCCTTGTAATCCATGCACCTATTATGATTCTGATAGACTTCGTTACGCTTATCCGGACCCCGATTTTTAAATTGATAATGTAGGTTTGTTCGAAATCGTTCTTTGAGTGTGAAATTATTCTGAGAGAATTACGCTAACTTCCTTGTTTTCAATGAATAATTGGCGCCATTATATCCACCTTTGCCTTTTCGAGACGCTAGGGAAAAGGAATGCATATTCGACATGGATTAACTTTTAATTAATTCCGTCAGAACAACTGTCAAACATAACCTTGCGGGCGATTCCGTCAAAATCGATTTACTTTCTACCTAGTTCCAATAACACCTTAATGATTGCTGTCACGTGGTTGCCTTCTTCAAACGCCTCCTCCACCCCCTTCCTTTCCTCGTAGGCTACGAGCTGGTGTGCGCTCTCGGGAGGGAAAAATCCGATTTAGAAAATGGATCTGTGTTGCATATATACATTATGTTTGCGTTGGAGAGCCTTGGAGCTGAGCAGTCCTGTCCGCCATGTTGTTACCCTTGTTGATCAGGGGCGGACTGGCCCATCGGCCCACCTGCAGATGCGCCCTCCAGTCGGAACACCTTTTTAAATTTTTTTTTACATTTATTTTTTGGTGGGTTTTTTTTTTTTTTGTGCTCACAAACCTGTGCGACTTACCTACGGTTTCTTTTTCTTTTCTTTGAACACGTAAACCTGTAGACCATCGTTCTTTATCTTTCTTTTCTTTTCTTTTCTTTTTTTTTTTTAATATGTCTTTTTTTTTTTTTTTTTTTTTTTTTTTTGCGCCCTTTGGAGGCCAAGGTTGGTGCCCTCTTGCGGGACCCAGTCCGCCCCTGCCCAAAATCGGAGATATTTTTAACACATTTAGTACGTAATATTACAATGTTGATTTGCAGAAACTACCGCTTGTTTCGGGGTTAAAAGGAGCCTCTTTTTCAATGCAAAAGAGAAAAAGGGGAAAAAGAAAAATGAGCTCAGGTATGAAAGATCCGACAACGAGTACAATAGGCTTTTGTCAGATGCCTTAATCCATAAGCTCACTTTTTCCATTAAAAAAGGATGTTTGTGACAACGAAACGCATGTCTGCAACTCCCTGCGAATTTCCAATATTTAACGTGATTATATACATATTATCCTTATATATTATTTCTGTAGCCTGTTTTTCGGTTTCTACGCCAGATTTTCCTCAATTCTTGATCGATTTCTTTGATTTACACTTTATTTTAAAGCTTATGGTGCTGGCTACTGACGAAAAATAGACCCATGGTCTAAAAATTGTTTTTTTCAGCCGAAAAACCTGTTTTAAAGAACCAGAATGAGGTTTTCGGTTAAACTTATAACTTTAACTTGCACTATGACCGACAGAGCTGAATAGCTTGATCGGCAGAGCGTTCTCCTCGTAACCAGGAGAATGAGCGTTCGGGCCCACGTCCGGACAATCTGCATCAAAAAATTAGAGAAATATCGCGCATTGCATGAACACTTAATTAAGTGAATAATAAATATGAGGGAATAGAATAAATGAAAAGGAAACGCTCCTTGCTGTTATGAAAACTAGATGTGACTTTTTGCTGAACTACTTCTGAATTATACGTTTTTTTTTTTCTTTTTTAAAGCTTTGGCTTTGGTAAGAAAATTAAAGCATAGTGTAAGCGAAAATATAAGTAACAGGTTTAAGATTTCAGACCACAATATAATTGTTTTTTGTTCAGAAAAAAATAATAAAACGTATATTGAAATATATATTCTTCTAATGCGTTTTTGACTCTTTGTACAAAAAAAAAAAAAAAAAAAAAAAAAAAAAAAAACCTACCTCAATTTGAAGGGTAAAATAGATATTTCTTCTTTTTGCAAAAAAAAAAAAAAAAAAAAAAAGCTTATCAAATTTTTACTACATTCGAAAAGCTACGCTTAAAATAGAGCATAGTTCAAATTATTTTGTATTTTAACCGTGCTGTTAAATGATGAACACGTGCTCCCATCTAAGTTATAACGGTTCAAGCAGCCTGCGGTAACGAATTGTAAAAAGTTTCAAAAAATAAAAACATTTCTCTTTAATATCTTATCTTATATGTTATTCCCTTCTCATTTTAAAACTTATCAGGCTGGCTAATGATGAAAAAACCTTGATGCAGGCTGTAGTTCTTATGCATTTTTTTTTTTTTTTTTTGCAAAGTTCTAATGCAGTTTTCCAATTTTTTACGTCGCTTTCGGTAAAAAAAAGCCTGTGTGTGTGTGATCATATTTTAATAAAGCTTAAAAGCACTGGAATTAGTTGTATGGTTAAATTAATTTTTTTTTGGTAGAGCGTTCGGCTATAAACTATATCAACTTCGGGCAAGCCTGGGCTCTCCGACATAATATCAAATTTATATTAGTATTACGCATTACATGTACTCATAACATACACACGTAATAAAATAAATGCAGTGGGAATGCTACTTGGTGTTTCGACTCCTTTATGTTAGGGGTCAGGCTACAGTTATCATTAAGATAAGTTGAGTGTTAATCGAAGGGTGTTCTTCCTTTTTTTAAAGCTCTGACTACATCCAGATCACTCAGCATAATATAAGCATAAAAAAGTATTAGATTTACCTAAAGGAAATCCTTTTTGTGCAGAAAAACATTTTCATTGTATGCTGAAATGTAGATGTTTCTAATAGCAGTGTTCAACATTTTGTACAAATGAAAAAATACTACGCCAAATGAAAACTACGAGTTTCACCCAGTAAACCTTTAATTTTTTATTCGCGCAAATACGATATAAAGCATTAAAATTATTATCAACTTCATTAGCAAGAAATCATTTTCTACTCTTCTGCTTTCTGCTGAAAAAAAAACCTTTTGTCTACGTTCGAAGAATTACACTTAAAAAACGAACTCAGTTCAACTGGTTTTGGTTTTGACTTTTAAGTGTTCGATTAAAAGAGAAACATGTGCGGGCATTTAAGCCGTAACGGTTAAGGCAATCTTCTATGTGAAATAGTTCAATATTCAAAGATAAAAACACTTATTTTCAATCTAAATTATTACTTCTTTAGAATGCTTATTTCAGTCGCTACGTGAGATCTTCGTCATTCTTTAATCAAATTCCATGCTTTACGAATAATTTTAAATTGTATCGTGTTGGTTAATGACAAAATATAGAAGCATGATCTCATTATTATTATTATTATTATTTTTTATTTTTTTTGGCAAAAAGCTTTTTTGCTGTTTTTTACTACGCATTCCTTCAATGAATAGCTTTCGAAAAGGAAGGTGCAATTGCTAGGTTTGTTGAGGTGTCAGGCTGTTAATCAGAATGGCGCCAATTCGAATCCGTGCCAATAAATATATCTTTAATGTTTCTTTTTTTTCCTGTCAGATGCTCACATGGTCAGGACTGTATTGGCCACAACCTGTTTTTTCACATGCACAATTATTGCTTTTTCACGAGTCACTACTCAGTCACTTTTAATGATATTTATGTTTGCATTGAAAATATGTACGACCAAAAGGTGAGCGATGATCAAATTATCACACCGTTGTATTTAATGAGGTTTTGTTACTGATGTCTTTAAATTACATGCCTTCTCTTCTGCGCTTACTTTTTTTCGGTTCTTCTTCCTAATGTTCTTCCTTTGAAATTTTTAAAGAGCGAAATGCCTTATGAAACGATTCGAAGCACAGTGCGGAGTTCCGCACGGGTCGACTAGTATTCTACTTAACACCACAAACGTATTTCGTTTTCAAACCACAACCCTTTGAAAGTTCATTTTCACGATCTGTGTTTTGAATTTAAAATAATAATAAATCGAATTTAATATATCTTTTAAAATACTAGGGGGCTTCGCCCCCTGCTGGCTGACGCTCTCAACCCCTGAATCGCAATCTTATTTGATTCGCGAAGATTTAATCATCTGTTAGAAAGATTCAGATTTGAAAATGCGTTACGAGTTTCGCTTCGAACAAAATGAAAATCCGCCTCTCCCTTCCATAGAAAACAGAATTTAAGTAACGAGCTCTCAATTAGAACACAATCCCACCCGCACACTAAAAGAACTTGATAGAATTATGCATCACCGAGAACCGAGATATTAGAACAAAAGTGCTTTCTGAAGAGCACCCCTTTCCTTGTCTCCTAACTAACTTGTAACAACTTACACAGCCAAAGGCGCTCATATGAAAAATTGTAAGGGGGGGGGGGGCCTCAGATATTTTCCGCAACAGAATATTTTCCCTATGGAAACTCATTTTAGTGCAGATTAGAGTTATCTTATATCTTTAAACGAGCAATTCTTACGGGTATGTATATATTTCTTATCTCGGAAACGGCTCTAACGATTTGGATGAAATTTTGGATTTAATTGTAGTTTTGCATTCTAAGTACATCTACATCAGTGTTTTTTCTGTAAAAACGCGATTTTTTTTAACAAAAAACCGTTTATTAATATAAAGTCAAATTGAGTTAAGCCTTGAAGTAAACTGTGAGTTGACGCATCAGGCAGACGATTTGCAACCATAACAATTAAAATTTGTCTCTTCTCGCTTTAAAATTTTATGCTTGCTTAGGGTTGCCAGACTTGGCTGATATTGGCCACTTTGGCTAATTTCAAACACACTTGGCTGAAAACAAATTCAAAAGCAGCATGTAAGTCGATGTAAGGCTTTTTTTCTTTTTTAAGTGAAACTATTGCTTGACCATCCTATTTTATTTTATTTTATTTATTTATTTTCTTTTTACACTTCAAATAGTATAACATGTTATTAAAATCACGCATCTAAATTTTATTTCGAAGAGAAGTGTATGTCTTGAGATTCTTTGTGTTGTTAAGACAGTTATCATTTGTTGGAATGGTTTGTGGATCATCAGTTTTGATGGATATCATGCTGTATGTAGCATTTTCTGGCGTAAAAACTAAAAGTACTTATTTAAAAAGAAAATCTCGATTGGGATAAAATCGTGAAACGCATCATAAGTATGAAAGGAAGTATTCGGTTAAAAACCGATTTCACCATAGCAAAACTAAGGTCAAAATATTTTTATTACTGACAAGAAAATTGTATAGTGGAAACAAACGTAACAGATAGTTTAAAGCAAAATGTTGATTTAATTACATTCAGAATCTTCTTTGTTTGGTACTTTAGTGTTATAAGAAGGTCGAGTACAAAATATTTCGTTAACGTGAAGCTTTTCAAGTATATTTGAAAAAGTATTGAACCTTAAAAAAACACAATTTGACAAAAAATAATTCTTTTAAAGCCGAGCGAGTCTCGGTCGTCCAGGTACTTAAAATTTGATGTTTTCAATAACTTATTCATTAACGGCTGGAGAAGAAAGGTTTTCACATATTTGCAAAGAAAAAAGTACTAAAAGCAAGGAAACTCTAATCTCAAAGTGGGGGGGGGGAAGCTTGAGCCCCCCTTGCCCCCCTATATGGGTGCCCTTGTACACAGCTATAGGTGCTAAGGGGCTCCTGAACATTGCAATACGGCAGTTTTGTGTGTTTAAAAATTCTCTTTCAAATTCGTGATCTCAAGAAATATATATTTTGCTCTTTGGCTCCGTCCGAGCTTGAATTGAGTCGAGCCTAGGACTTTTCGCAAAAACAGAAACCCTTCCTTATATCCGCTGTTCTAGAACAAGCTTTATTTGACGTAGAAAAAAATCTCTTTCGAACGACATAGAATGTTACGGGGTGTGTGGGAAATCTTCCATCTCTTTAATTAGCAATTTACGTGAAATTTTAGCTTAAAAACTAATTCGAAATCTATATATATAAAAATGAATGTTTGTCTGTAAGTCATCCATGAACTCAAAAACTACCCGGCAGATTTGGCTGAAACTTTCACCGTTTGTTATTTTTGGCACTGGGAATGTTTATAGACTAGTTCGAAAAGAATCCGATCGATAGTTCCTTTTTTATTCCAATTTAAGTCACAATCCATTGGATAAATACGAATAAAATTATCGGCTGCAGAAATTAATTCGCGTGAAAGATCTCATTGATAAGAAGTTAGCTGTTGCCATTTTTCTTGAGTTTGAACAAATAAATTCTTTCTTTATTGTTTTATGACTTTTCATGCAACGGGGGGATTTAAAACTTTTTCTATTTGATATTTTTAGCGATTGATTGATCTTGCAAACTGCGTGAGTACAAAATTTGAGTATAGTCACGGCTTCACTTGATACCTGGACCGATTATTATGAAAATTTGCTATATATATGTATTTTTCCACGGAGAAGGTGCATAATATGCTCACTGAAGCCACTCGCCACCAGGTGGCACTGCAGAGTAGCAACTTCTGCCCCGTTCAACCGATTGTCAAGAAAATCAGTATAATGATGTATTTTTTTGTTGGCGTAGCAACGCGCGTCGGGTACAGCTAGTTTAAAATAAAAACCTCAGGGCCTGAAGTAATTTTATACAAAATTTCAAGGTCGTTGGCTACGGGATCTCCTGGACGTAGACCCGCCACAAACAGAATTTCACAATAATCTTGAAATTACTTTTTTTTTTTAATATACAGTGATTGCATTTCACTTTTATTTAAAGAAAATGTTCAACGTTCCAAAAGTTAAAACCAAAATTGTACACACATCTTTTTTTTTCTCTGCCTTCTTCCACTTTATCTTTAGAAATTTAGTTATTTTTTCTTTTATGGCCACCATTAGGGAGTTGACTTTTATTTCATTCTGTTTCTCTTCTATAAAAAATTTCAAAGAGTATTTTTCATGCCTTGGAAAAAGCCCTAGCTGTTTCTCCGACTAGGCTGATTGATGCTTTGCTGGATCGCAGTCTAGTTGGAATCGCTGCCGTTTATTAATAGTTGATTCAATCGCTTTTTTGGATCAAAATATTTAGGACTAGCAGCACCCGCACAGCGATGCCCGTGCTAAAAATTTAATGGAAGTCCGTTGAATAAAAAAAAAAATTGACGCCCCCTCCCCCTCTGATGTGAAATGATCGTTTTTCTTTGTATAAAATGCGCACACACCTTTTCAAAAAAAAAAAAAAAAAAAACCTATTTCAGTTTCTTTGGAATTTAAACCTTTTCGTCAAATCATTAAATTAGATTTACAGTTGGCTTTAAAACTGTTTTTAGCGAGTGAAGCGGTTTTTACTGCAATTTAAAACATTTCGCCAAATAAACAAAAAAAAAAAAAAAAAAAAGACATCAAATAATATCTTTCAAATGTAAAAATAATTCTGCAGCTCTATTGTTTATTACCAAATTTGCCCAACAACCACGCTATCATAATCCATCTGTCTAACGAAAAAAAAAAAAAAAAAAACATCCCGTGGAATATTCAAAAATTATCGTCAGAAAAAAGAAGAAACTGTCGTATATTTCACTCTGATAAAAACAAATCAAAAGTTTCTTTTCTTTCGAAACAAATCACCAAAAGAATGAATTGCATTAACGGTTGCCTTAAAACAATAATCCTAGACTGAACTGCTCAGCGCCAAGAGAACACACTACCGAAACCCAGCCCTTTTGCGAGTGAAGCGGATGTTTTTTCTTTGGCAGTAACAAATGTTTCGCCAAACAAACAAAAAGGTATAAAATCCCATTAGCAGTAGATTTCAAATCTTTATATATTAAGAGCTGCGTTGCCCGGCTTTGCCCGGTCTACCTTGAGAACAAAAATTTTGTCAAGTGACATACATTCAACAATTAATTAAAAGAATAACTTAATAACTTAAAGAATAACTTAAATAAAAGGAAAAAACACCATGCAAAATTACCCTTCCAAACAATGACGACATATATTAAAATATTTTTAAGGAATTAAAATGCGAAAGATGGATTTTAAAAGTGTAACCATAGAAACATGAAATAAAATAAGTTTAAAAAATCAGATACAAAATAAGGAAATATACAATGAATTCAAAAAGTGTAACCGTGGAAACGCGAAAATAAAATGATTGACAACCTGAATCAAAATGACATGTTTCGAAATTGATTTTAAAACGCTTGTAACTTTTTTCCTTTGAAGATAGAAGCTAATTTTTTCGACCAAAGGTCGAGAGAGATCTGGAGTAAAAAATCTCGCTTTTTCCAATGCTGTCAAAAAGAAAACTTCGGGACAGTTCCTTCACTTTTTATTGATAGATTTAATGAAGAAAGTGGTGCCTAAATTTCAGCTAAGCCTAAAAAAGTTCGAGCTAAAAACACAAATTACTCCCGCCGTAATTACGTTAGAACATTGAAATAAATTGTTTAGAACGCAGAAAATTCTACCCTTTTTAACGATATATAATTTTAATATGGGCAAGTAATTTTTCACCCCTTTAATAGCGAATAATAGGCAATTTACGTGAAATTTGGGCCTAAATTTGAATTAAGAAAGAACTATTTATCGGATTTTTTCGAATTATAGCCTATGTTACTCAGTAAGAAAGCACCTTTCATATAGTGAAAGATTTTTTCAAATAGGTGCAGTGGTTCCGGAGATTACCTCGAGCATATAAACACACAAAAATCCGCCCTCTCTCTTTATAATATTGGTAAAGATAAATATTAAACGAGTATAGTAATTTCATAGGAAAATTTAGATTGTTGAACAAATCATGCCTTCTTTCTTACTACTTCATCAAATGTTTAGGTTTATTTCAAAAATTGTTTGGTTTCAATTTTACTCAATCTTTTAGGTCAGCTTAGCACACCTCAGAGTAGGCTTGCTAGATTTCTGAAATGTGCAACCGGGACTCCGGATTACCCCAGCCCCACTACGCGAGTATTCAGTAGAAAACCAGGGGTGATAGTCGACTCAAGTAAAATGCCTGAAGACAGTGTGAAGTTTTCAAAAACTATTAGGAAGCTTCGACCCCCCGCCCTCGAAAAAACTTTAAATATGCTAACAAAAATTGTTAAAAATAAACATTTTAAAAGCTCTTTTTTTTTTTAAAAATAAGTTTTCAGATTTAGAATGTTGTTATTCCAAATTTTTTTTAAACTTCGGATCATAAACACCCCTGAAGGAAACACACCTTTGGCTGATTTTTAGCGTGTTTTAGAGGGTACTTCATTCTCAATGCTATGAATAAATAATAATTAAGAGCCTAAATCAGGGGTAATAATGAATGACACTAGCAGATAAATTTGAACATTTCATTTCTTACATTAATATTTGTTAGTTACTTTCGTAAGAAGAAATGCCTTAAATGAGGAATAAGAACTTGAACAATATTTCACATGCATTCTTCATTCGTTTGGCCTTTTTTTAGAAACTATTTTTTGGTTCTTATGTTGTCAAAATCCTCACAAGCTCATTCGATATTAATTTTCAAGTTTACGTTTCAAATGACAAAGTAAGTTTCCAAAGTAATACTTCATGGTTAATTATTTTTAGACTTTTTTGATCTTCTATTCAAATTTGTTTTTCCGGGACGTGAAGTAAACCGGCCGGGACACCGGGATTTTGCCTGAAATCCGGGACTGTCCCGGTCAAACCGGGACGTCTGGCAAGCCTACCTCAGAGTGAAATAAGTGATCCACACCCTATACGCTTGACGTATATATCTCATCGAACGCTAGAAAGACTTTAAAAATTGGAAATATTATCGTAGAAAAATAGAATTTCAAAAAGATTTTGAATCCTTTTATGACTATTCAAGAATTATAGAAATCAGTTGATGCTGATATCTGAATGCTGAGCGAACAATTATTGAAACACTTTTCGAGAACAGGAAGCAAAATTAATGGAATTTCCGCTTTTTAGAAGCTTTGTTGCATTACTTTTCAATGGAACAAACGCAATTTTAATAATAAGCTGCAGTTCCAACAGCAGTTAACTAAAATGCTTACATAATAATACTTTCAACTGGTGAAATGAATAAGAGCCGCAAAATATTCATTACCACATGTTCAATATTTACTGTGTGAATCAGTTTCAACGAATATGCTTTATGCATTTAAAAAGAAATTCAAGTAGATTGACTTAAGGATTGTCCAGGCCCGGATCTGCGTACCCGCAGTACGAGCAGGAAGGAGGGGGAGGGGGGGGGACATCCTTAAAGGACCCAACGGCCCAAGATATTAAAAAAAAAAAAGCATTAACGTTGCAAATATACACTGCTGGCCTCTGGGGCCTACAGATTTTTTTGCAGGTGCGCCCAAAATTTATAGATCCTAGCCTGCGATTGTTCATGTGTTAACACCATGTAAAAGTCCATGTACTTATTCAATGTATGAATGTATCATTGTTAATATTCCCATGAAAGTAGTTTATTGTGTTAAATTCATACCTTTTGTTTTACAAATAAAACAGTTAAAACTACCATACCTACTCCTTGTAGGAATTAACGTCTATAGGGTGTAACTTCCTTCAGGGTTGATGGTTCAATTTCCTCTAATCACTACTCTTTGGACATCATAAACATCACAGCAGACTAACTCAAGAGATGACTCTTTACAACTGCCTCTTTTTTTTTTATTTAAGGGCCTGTTTTTATGCCAAATATTTTTGAATTGAATGCCCATCCCGCCATTTTCGGCAGGTGTGCCGAGGGACAGATCAAAAACAGCTTCCTCAGTGACGGTTGTACACGGAAGAGAGAAATTCGTTAATTCGAACCCATAATAGCGAAACAGGAAACCTTGACAAATTAACCGAAGATATTTGCATCAAGAATGAACGTTAAGTTTTAAGCCATAACTCCCAGAAAAACTCCCCTCAAAGAACCCTACTCGCCTGTTACAAAGAAACAGTTAATCAATAGATTATCAGTAAGTATTGCGTTGAAAAAATATGGCAAATGAATATATTAGAAAACCACAAAAAAAAAAAAAAAAAATGTAACGGATATTTTTGTTGCAAAGGTGCATGCCACTGCTATTACAAGCGTTTAACACTAATATAGGTGCCATATGCAACCCGCCGTTTCAACAGTGTGCGTACTACTTAATAATAATTTGAAAACTAAGAAAGATAAAAGTAAATTTAAACGAAGAAACAGGGGGTAGACGAAACCTTATAAAATCTGTTTCGTAAACTTTTTCCCCCTTTTTATTTCCTCTCCTGTTATAATACTTTTCTCCCCCATTTACCTTTTTTAAGTTTTCTCACTTTATAACTTCGCAGCTAACGATTCTGCTTCTTGAATTTGTCATTCATTTTGTTCGAATCTTGGGTTTTTTTTTTTTTTAATCCTCACCTTAAACATGATTGTAGATCTCATTGTAGTACAGTGTTGTAATGTAACGTTATAACACCATAAGGGCAAAATAAGCGGTCACCATCTTCCACAGAAAGGGGGAGGGAAAAAAATCATACATCAGTCACCACTCTTTCGACATCTCAAAAAGCAATTTATGAATAAACACAAAAGAAATATTACAGTAGACCCTCGTTTTACGCGGATTTATTTTATGCGGTTTCGACTATACGCGGTTTAAGATTGGACACCTTTATTTTATTTTACGCTTATGAGTTTCGGTTTTACCCGTTCGCTCCAATACAAACCGATAGAATTTTCCCCTCGTTCAAAATCTAAACTCCTAAAGATTGCAGATTACGCGTAATCAACTGCATTTTGGCTTGCTAATAATCGAGCTTGGGCCACCGGAGACATTTTATGCGATTAGTTCCAGAGCTCTTTTCAGAAGTAAAGTTATTAAACTTGCGCAGTTCAGAACTCACCGGAAGAGCTTTTAGGAGTGACAAAGGAGGCCAAAACCAACGAGGAGACTGATGTCGGAGACGCACAACAAAAAATGTTCATATTGAAAATTTTGAGCCATTCCTAGACAATAGAAATGATCTTTCTGATTTGTTAGTGAAAGAAGATTCTATCATGGAAATAACGCAACTGATCATGAATGCGTTAATTTTTTGCAAAGAAAGAAAAATTCTTAATGACTGCCAAAAGACTATCATAGCCAGCTCCTTTTTATAAACAAAACACGTAATTTGTTTTCTTTGTGCATGTTGTGCATAAAAGTCGATATAAGTACACTTTAAACTTATACAATTAGTCATCACTAGAATGAAGTATTTTGTTATCTACGGAACCAAACCCCTATTTTAGGTCTAGCATTAGGTCTCAATTTGCCCTGCATTTCCGTGGAACGTAACCCCCGCTTAAAACGAGGGTCTACTGTAATTCATTGATAAAATCTTTCCCACCAAAATCAAAATGAAAAACTAAATTATCAAGTACTAGCCGTACCCACACGGCTTTACCCGTAGTAGATTAAAAGGTCATTTGGTTCGCCTGTATATATAAAAATAATGGATGATGAATTTCTCGCCAATATGCTGTGTTAATTTGCTCGCCCATGTTATGGTAATTCGCTCGGTGCAGAGGAAGTAAATCCACCATGGTGGTAAAAATAAAATCATAGAAAAAGAACTCGTATTTTCGAAAAATCGCTTCGATGTGCTCAGCACACCTTAGCTACGAACTAATTTTGTGCCTAATTTCATGAAAATCGGCCGAACGGTCTAGGCGCTATGCTCGTAACAGACGTCCAGATACAGAGATCCAGACTTTCAGCTTTACTCTTAGAAAAGAAATGATAAAGGTATATTACTTCAATTATTTAATGTATTTATTCATTTCAACAAATTAAAAGGTTAAGTACGTTGAGGAAATTTTGCCATTATGTCAAAAGAGTTACGAGTTGTTAAAATAGTAAAATCATCAATGCTCGTATTAAAATGAGAAAAAAATGTTTTACTGCTCTAAAACTATTTCAATAAAATAGGGTGTTTTTCTAACTCATTAAATAAATTGTAGCTAAAGAATAGAATTGCATTGTTACGATCATTGACGGGACAATGGGGGGGGGGGGGGGGGGGAGGGGGAGCATAACAATTTATGTATGAAAAGAGGGGGAGCGGATTCCTAAAACCACTGTTTTAGGGATCTGGTTAAATTCTTACTGGCTGTTGATGTGGAGACATTTTTTTTTTTTAATATCCGATGTCGGGCAATAAACCGAGTACAGAATGGCTGCCGCGATTGCTTGAGTTATAGAAGTGTTTGTTTCCACACGATGATAATTGTCTTTCGTTAATGCCCCCTTTTTTTTTACCTGGAACCTTTTAAAGTGTCATTGTGCGGTAAAGTATGGTTACAAGATATTCATTTTTCCAATTGATTTTTCTCTTGCATATTAGGGCTTAGGGCTCAAATTTTTTATATTCTTCACTCTGCGGTTCTACTAGAAAAAGCAGCGGGAGGGGATTAGGGTAAATTAGATTAATTATGAAAGTTTTTAGCTTCAAAGTTGCATATAGTTACTCTCTACCCCCCCCCCCCCTTCCCTTCGTCGGTCCACTGAATGCTGTCTAATGAATGAGTCATTGCAAGTTTTTTTTTTTTTTTTTTGTAGTAGTAATAATCTATTGACGATGGAAGATATCCTTTAAAAAAGTAATCTCTGATTTTGCGATTAGACTCACTGTGATTTCTTTACTTCCTGAAAGCTGAACTGCATATTGAACAGAGCGGCAATTTTTAAAACTTTCTATGTCAAATGCTTTTAAAAGGACTTTTAAATTGATGCCTTGAATCAAAAAGGGAACTTTCGGAAATCTACATTATTTGACAAGCTTCACGTGCTCAAAATCCATAATTCCTGCTGAAATAATTTTAACTTTATTTACAATCAGCTTCACAATGGGGTCGTTTCCAAAATTTTAAAAGTATCTTTTTCTGAAAGAGCATGTTTAAAAACATTGTATCCGACCATTTTTTAAATAATTTGACTAAGTTTAATATTTTTAAACGCTTCTGCCGATGACATCACAAATGATGAAATACCATTCACTGTTGCCATTCAGAAGAGCACAATATTTAATTCGAATCTTTACTCACATGTACTGGCAACGATATGGTTAATAGCAAGCTTAGAGGCAATTTTTAATTCGCTGCTTGATTATCATAACGTGGAAACGCAGTGAAAAATGCGCCGAAGGACATTATTTGTGAGATCATAAAGACCACGCCTTGTTTGAAATATTGAATATTTTAAAAAATTAATTAACTGTTGGGAAAATGAAAGTATTTTCTGGGTCCATGTTATTTATTTATTTATTATTATTATTATTATTATTATTTTTTTGCTTATTCTATCAATTTCTGTGACTAAAAGTAGTACTTTTGACTGAAGGAAACTACCTCTTTACTATTCCTCATTTTTGGTTCTTAGAAACCATTTAGATTTTCCCATCAACTCAAGACAGCTGGCACCTATAATAAAATAATAATGAAGCACCATGTGACTGATGCAATATTTTATCGTCAATGATAGGTATTTAACGCAGTAAGTTACAAGGGGACCGGGGACATATTTTGAAAAAAAATAAATAAATAAATAAACAGTTTATAAGAGTTTTTAAATGTTTTGCACTGATTCACCATCTATTTAATAAGCAAAATATAGCATAATTATGTACACATTTTTTTAATTTAATTTATTTAAAAAAGGAGGGTGGCTTTAAATCACTAAAACGCAAAACATTCTGAGGCAATTTTCAATTTTTTTTTCAAAAAAAAACGTCTAAATATATGAGCTTTAATTTTATAGGGCAATTTAAGAAATATTAATTCAATGAAAAAAAATAGAAAGTATTTGAATAAAAATTAAAATAAACTGTTTGAAAAAGATACACTCCAGATTTCATTACTTTTTTCTTTATCAGTTCTTGACTAATAAAAGTTAGAATGCAACAAATTGGGTAAAATTGCACCATGGGGAAAAACCTGTTTAAAGTTTTTAAATTAAAAGTAATATTAATTAAATGCATGCGATAAAAATAATTATCTTTCGTTCTAATTAAGATAGAAACAAGATTCGAACTAGGGTTTCCAATTCAGCGACGAATTCAATCCCGCGGGATTTCAGGATTGTATGAAACCAATTCCGCTGGATCCCACGGGATTGACTTTATTCTTCTAAAAATTAAATTTTTGTGTCAACTAGAAAAAAATGTGCTGTTATATAAGGACGGCTTTTATTACTTGAATTAAGTCTTTAATTCCGTGCAGCAATTGTACAGCACTTCAAAGTCAGATCCTAATTAGCAATTATCTTTTGATAAGCAAAAGTGTGCCGCTGGTATGAGAAGGTAAAAGATTTTTGCTCTAAAAATAATGTGCTTGATGAAAACATGAGCTGATGCGGCTCCACTAAAATTAAATAATTTTGAACATTTAGAAAAAGATCCGCATTAACTTCATCACCTTCTAAAATAGATTTTTCTTTTCTTATGCTGAGTTTTTGCTCTAGAACTGCCAATTTCGGACAAAAACGATGTCTGTTGGGTATGTGTTTTGTTGTATCCAATCCAGCTTGCATTGATAATGAATTGCAGTTGCTGAACGTATGAAAACTGAATCTTCGAATGAGTATACGAATTCATTCTCAGAAAAATATACTCCAATTTTATTGTGTTCTTAAATGGTACATCCATCGTTGGTCATATGAGACACAGTTTTTCTTGCTCTTGCAGATATACGAGGAAGAAAATTCAAACTTCAGCTGATGCTTGTGAAAATAGTCGTTTTATGAGTGGCAAAAGCTGGAAAACGCTTGAATGGAAAACAATCGCGGGATTGAGAGCGAAATCCCGCTGAATTTCCTGCGGGATCCCGTGGGATTCGGGATCGGGATTTCGGTATTGGAGACCCTAATTCAAACGTCCTTTTAAGCAGAAAAAAAACGGATTTAAGCTTTTAAAATAATTTTTAAAAATGCAAAATTTGACGTTTTTTCTGCCCTGGACCCCCTTGGTCTGTGTTCAGGCAGAGCTACATGTTATACACCTACTGCTCGGTTATGACGTCTAGAAACTGCAGTTTCGTCCTTATTATGGACTCATCAGTCTGGAGTAATCAACAACCGAGCTGGAGGCAGGTGGCATGTCATCTTTAAAATTATATTTTCTTGAAGGGTTTAAACATACTCTTGCTTCGCAGGAACAACAGCAGAAAGCATTTCGAAATCGTCTGCGAATAAAGGAAAAATAAATCGTTCTATTGTTAACAACTCTCGAATAAAAATCGTCTGCTCTTGCGTGCAGTGCAATACAAGTATCCTTAAGCCTTACATCATTTTAATATGGCTGTCTCTTTCAAGTATTGTTCGATTATTTAGATTTTATACTTTATTCTTAAAGAGTAATTCTAATCGAATAACTTTTGCGTGGGCCCACTCTTTTCTGGAAGAGTTGTTTCTAGAAGTGTATGTGCGTGCAGTTCTTCCTTCGCTAGTTTACTTTGTTCTGTCAATGGCGTTTCTACATCAAATAACGTTTCTGAGAACGTTTCCTTTAAAATAATAAATACAACATCTGTGGAACATTGTTATTTTATGGGCTATAAATATTTTTCTGATACTGGAAGGATCATTGAATGCTTTATTGTTGATATTTTATTGTGATTTATCTGATATTCATTCTGGACTTCTCATTTGAATGCAGTAAAACTTTTTGTATTGAATTGTACCCCCCCCCTCCCACCCTCTTTTTTCCCTGTTGGCCAAAAAAAAAAAAAAATCGAGATTTTGAATTTAAATTTTTATAACGATGGATGTTATGTGCTGAATGCTGCTTTCAAAAGAATTGTGTAAAGTCAGGGTCGTAACCAGACTTTTGTTTCGGATGGACTTTTACGAAACACATTCTTTGAAACATTTATATGGTCTATCAAATTTGGTTTCATGTGTATTCTATTGATTTTTGTTACAATAGATTATCTAAATGGAAGGTGGGGATGTTCTTATAAAACGCCATTTTGTTACATAATAAATGAATTTCCCAATAACTACCATAAACATATACAATTTTTCAGTCATACTAATTTCATTTCACAAATAAAATTGAAATAATAATAATAACAACAACCTTATTTTTGTCACTAAAAATAAAAAAATATATAATAAATAAATAATGGACAGCATTTCATTGGATGAAGAATTTCCGAGGAGGTTGAACGCTATAAACCACCCCCCTAGCATACGTCCCTGTGCAAAGTCGAGAAGGTCTTTAAAATAATTCGATTCCGAGGCACGCCTGCATTACAAACATAGAAAAATAAAATCAAAGGACGGATGTCATTCAACGGCTTCTCAAAAAAAAAAAAAGAAAATAATAAATAAATAAAATAAAATAAAAATAAAAAAAAAAAGATTGAATTTCGTCCTAATAGTTGCAACATCGTATGTTGGAAACTTCTTATGTGAAGTGAATGTTGGTTAGATTTTTTGAAATTAATGCTAGTAGTTTTAACTTGCTAAAACAACGCTTAATTATAACGAGGAAATACAAAGTACTTGGTTGGTACTTAAAAAGGTACAGTCCCGTAATGCTTAAAATTTCTAGCGATTCCTGCCTCTTTAGATCAACTGAATGTTTCTTGAGAAAATTACCTACAAAGGTATGGGAAGTTTGGAAAGAAAGATTGTAGGGAAGCGTTTGAAAAGTATGTCTTAGTTACTTGTGAAGCCAATGCCTCGAAGCTGTTCGAGATTCAATAAAACAATACCTCATTGCAGCGATTACCAAAACAACGAGATATCCGTTTAAGTGGAATAAATGCTCAGTCCCGTTTTAATTGCCATTACGTTACAACGAAATTCACCTAGTTTTCGCTGCCTGAATTTTTTTGTTTACTAAGTCTGCTAATTGGGGTTTCAATGGCCAAGCGGTTTAAGCGATTGCTTCTCCCACTTGAGGCTGTTGGTCAAGACACCCTTGCTCCAGATGTACTTTTCCCTCTTTCTGATGTAAATTTTTTAATGTGTTCTTTATATGTATTCTGTACTGTAATAAAAAATATATTATGCTTAACGAAGACAAGACACCCAGATTGTAGTCCTCATCAAAATAAACCCGTGCAATAAGCACCAAAAGGAAGTCTACTAATTCGATTTTATCTGTAACATGTTGCATTTGTTTTTGCCTTGATTCAATTGACTGAGTTTCGCGACGTGTAACTTTCTTGAGAGGCTTTTTTAGTTTTGCCAGAAAGATTTGACTGACGACGTTTCCGATTTCGGGCCATCATGAGTTATACAGGCTCTTTATATAGCTGTGCTGTGATTGACTTAAGTTGGCGCATTTTTGCCGAAGGTCAAGCACATGTAGCTTTAAGCCGAGTTAGGTCCCCAGAGGGACTAATTATCAGTAGTTTAGACCACCGCAAGTTACTTAATAAACCTCACGATACAAGCAAACTCTCTCAATGAAATGACAAGGTTGCGAAATGTACCGTCTTATAATCATGATAACTAAGTCAATGAACATTAACTAAAAAGTATGAAAACAAAAAATATTAAATAAAAACAAAAAAACCGACTGCATAGAAACCAAAAAAAAACTAAAAAGAAAAATGTATAAGCCCAGTAGTTTAGAATGTTATTAAGTACTACCAAATAACTACACCGTTGAAATGGTTTATAACCGTACACATATAAGACAAATCATAAATTCAAAAGCAGAATAGAAGGATCAACAGTCGGGACCCATTCAAATTTTACGGGGTTCTTTGAATTAGAAAGGAAAATACCGTTACATTTGACAAAGTGTGAATCTTTGGGGCAAGAGGGGGAGGGGGGCGAAAATGATGACAAATAGTGACATCCTCTTTCTATCTTCTTGCAATGTCGCCCCGAGTGGAGGAAATCATATCCGAGCCACCAATTTGATATAAAATTCGTCAAGTGACAGAGTTGAAAACGGTAGCTAATTTAATCCGCGGTGTATGGGAATCGGGTCGATTGAAATACGTACCGGCTATGAATTTTTGAGAATCGCTGTTGGAAAACAAAAGAAAACATTGTCCTTTTTAATGATAACTTTGAGTTGCGGAAGCCTACGCTTAACCGCGTGTGGGCGGGTGTTCGGACGGACATTTTTAATTCCCGGAAGTTCTAATCCGAAGGTTCGCGGCCCTGTCGGGAATGCTGAAAATGCGGCACGTCGCAACACCTGTTGATGAAATAAACAAAAGCGGCGGTGACGTCACGACATCGACCCGCACATAGGAAACAGTCTGCAGGAAGCGGGGTTTTGAAATGCGTTCGTCGTCTTTTGTTTGCGAAAGAGGTTAATGAAATAATATTGACGAAATACTCCGCAACAGAAGGCCGGAATTATTTAATTGAAGATGCGAGAGAGGTTATTGAAAGCTGTTTTATTTGTTTACTTTGCCGACGAAAAGCTATTTTAAACTCTTGAAGTAGTTCATGAGCCTGGAGTCGGCATTCAATGGAAAGTGTTTCAAAAGTCGAGGATGCCGACATGTGTGGTTTTTGAGAAATAAATCCGAATTACGCAATCCGGGATAAAAGTATAATTTAAGACATTGCGGTTAAAAATGACTACGATAGCTCTTGCAGATTTCTGCGGTACAGCTGAAAAACATTTTTACCGAGAAGAAATAAGATAATAGTGGGGTTGTTTCCTTCAGTAAAAAGTAGTACTTTTAGTCACTGAAATTGATAGAATAAGCAAAAAAAAAAAAAAAAAAAATAACATGACCCAGAAAATTCTTTCACTTTCCCAACAGTTATTTTTAATTAATTTTTTTAAATGTCCGATTTTTCAAACAAGGCGTGGTCTAGATGACGTCACAAATGATGCTTTTTGGCGCATCTTTGTACCGCGTTTCCACGTTATGATAATCAAGAAGCGAATTAAAATTGCGCTCTACGCTTGCTATCAATCATATCGTTGCCAATACACGTGAGTAAAGATTCGAATTAAATATTTTGGGCCGGAGAATGGCAACAGAGAATGACATTTCATCATTTGTGATGTCATCGGCAAGAAATGTAAACAATTAAACATACCGATTTAAATAATTTCTTAAAAATATTAAGCTTAAACAAACTATTTAAAAAATGGTTAGATCCTATGTTTTTGAGCATGTTCTTTCAGAAAAAAAATACTTTTAAAATATTGGAAACGATCCCATTGAAAACCTTCTATGCATTTTTTTCGTTATTCGCCTCTCCCGGTGAAAAACGTTACGTTGACTAGTGCTGACTTTTAACTAACTCAGACACAAATGCAGACAAATTGAGTTGTCTCAGCGTTAATCAAGTGTAAATTGTCAAAGAATTTATTTCAAGGTTTCTTAGGATTCACTTCATTAGTATACTGATGGCGTATCGATATTTTTATTTTCTTTGAGAGAGGGGAGGGAGTATTGTTACTTTTTGTAAATGTATGTAGTTCTGACTGACAACAACATTAATTTTTACAAAAATGATTTTGCTAAAATTAGTCATTTCTGTTTGGGGGGAAAAAACGCCGAGTTAAGTAGGTATAGGTTATGATTGTTGTTCTAGTAGAGAACAATATTGATTGCACTTTTTGTGAAGAGTTTTGTGCAGGTCCACGAATTTTAAAATAATTCTTTATTGTAAGACTGAGACTTTGTGAAGACTCAGTTTTATAGCTGCGAATTACACTTGTCAGTCCACCTCTTCTGAGTATGTGTCCCAAATCATTTCATCAGCAGTTCTGGAGGAAATCTCTCTGTGTAGTAATTATTGTTTCAATCCTTTTATATTGGAAACATAAGCTTCAATTACTGAGATAATGGGTTGTTTTTTCAATCTTCTTAACGGAATTGGTGCCAAAAACTAATCAGCACCAATTCTCATTGAGCTCCAGACCAGCTGTCTGTCATTTTTTTTCTTTCATTGCAATACTTCTTGAGTCTGTAGTCACGTTGAGAAAAGCATCCTATTGCGCCTTCTAGAGTGATTGACGCCAAAAAGTCAGTACCAGTTCCTCTCTAAAAGCATTTCTTTACCACATCTTGTTGGATTTTGTGAATTGCTTTTCATCCAGACTGCCCAAAAGAAAGTTCAAACAAACACATGCGTGGCTATTTTATGAAAACGGTGGGAATGGCTTCAACACTCAGTGAGTGCACGTGAAAATTCAAAAAAAAAAAAATCTCCATTACTTTCCCTTATATTGAAATATTTGTTGAAAAAAAGAAGGGAGGGGGGAGGGCTTATTTGGGGCATAGGAATATTTTATATGTTTGAGAATTTGATTTATTAACTTCTGTCTCAGCTAGCTGGCAACAAGCTTATGCTCTGCCAGCGGTGCCAACAAGAGTTTTTCCATAGATATTCTCGGAACTTCAAACATTCGAAGTAGATCATTAGGAACAAAAGTACGCGAGCATCACAATCTATTTGACACAGTCGGCCATAACTTAGGAAATAAGTAATTAATCAGTAGCTTATCATTTCCTGCTAATCAAAAGCTACTTTGTAGCGGCCGAAAAACGTATCTCTTGAATCATTTCTTCTTCGTGCGTAATGGGCCTGTGCACCCCGTCGAATCAAAAATAGAACTCCGGCTGTCTGCCAACGGGTGTTGTCTGGTTTTCTGGTGCTTTCCCGTTATCTAAATGGCAGCCATTTACTTTGCGCCGTAAACATCTTAAACTAGCGAATCGTTGTGAAAACTCTTCCTCGACTGTTTTGTTAAACTGCATTTAAGTTGTGTGTGGATCGATCGATCGTATGAGGCAGGGGCGGGGAACTGTTTTGTGCTGAAAGGTTGTTTTTCATTTTGTAGTTGTTTGTGAAAGGAATCTTGAGGATCATTGTTTTGCATTCAGCAGGGGTGTTTGTGATCCGAAATTTCCAACATTTTTTAAAGTTTTGGGCTGCCATTTTCGAAAATTTTGGTCTGGCAACATTCTAAAACTGAAAAATTGTATTTAAAAGAAAAGAAACTTAATGGTTTATTTTAAAGATTTTTGTATGCATATTTGAAGAGTTTTTGCAGGGGAGGGGGGGGGGCCGAGCACCCGGAAATTTCACACTGTCTTCAGAAAATGTTACTTGAGTCCACTTGCACCCATCATCATTTGCTGCAATTTTTTGTAGACACGAGTATTAATTCTTGCATATCAAATGTGAAGCATTTAGAAGCAAAAGCTGGTGAGTGCCAAAATTTAAAATTTCGCAATAACTAGTACACATGGTAACAAACTCTTGTAGTATGAGATGGATTTTATAGCTCCGTACACAGCATGATTTAGAAAAACTTTTCAATGGAAGCCTACCAGCGGTTTAAACTTTACAAGTGTTTTATTAATCACTAGTGGTACCCGTACGGCTTTGCCCGTAGTAAAAATTAATACGTCATTTGGTCACCTGTGTATTTACAATTAATAGATGATGAATTTCTCGCCAATTTGCTATATTCATTTGCTTGCCCATGTTACGGTTCCACCTTATGATAATTTCGTAATTTATTCGTCCACGTTGTGATAATTTGCTCGGTAAAATTTTCTTAAAATTGGAATATAAAAATAACAAAATCTAATTTTTGAAAAATCGCTTCGAGGTGCACACCCCCGTGCTACAAACTAATTTTGTACCTAATTTCATGAAAATCAGCCGAACGGTCTAGGCGCTATGCGCGTCACAGAGATCCTGACAGAGAGAGATCCAGACAGAGAGACTTTCAACTTTATTATTAGTAAAGATTTTAAAAAGTCTACCTGCTTCTCACTGCTTACCTTTCCTTCTCAGCGCCTCAATGTCACAACTACATTTTGTGTTCTAACAAAACATAGTTCTGTAAGCTAGAATAGTATCGCTAGTGTGTAGTCTTCCAATCCCTTAGTGTTTCAACCCGACTCAATAGCGTTCTTTTAAAGGCAGTATATTTTTGTTTTCTCTGCGGCAAAAAGAAACCTTTAAAATCATATTTCGGTTAATGGGAAAATTTAAAGCGTCTGAAGATTTTTTCTTTTCTAAAATAAGGAATTTCGCTGGAAATATGGCTTGACAATAGGGAAGTTTTCGATTTTTCAATTTTATTTTTATATGATAGAACATGTATCAACATCATAAGTAAAAAAAATTTTGCGATACGATAAGTAGTTTTTTTTTAAATTAATTTTTAAAGTTCAAGCGCTTGTGACGTCAAATGGCACAGGAAGTGACGTCATGCGTTCTTCCGTGGCGGGAGAAGCCGAAGGACGTGCAGTTGGCTTCGAAGACGAAACGTAAGGCTTACCTCTTCGCATTTAACTCCTCGCGATTCTGGAACATTAAACATCTCATCCCCCTCTCGGAAATATTCGAATACCATCATTGATGTTACTTGAGGAAGATTATTAGATTGTGCTTTAACGAATCCGGCCTCCATAGTGTGTTCAAAAGGATTATTGAAATTCTAAAAAATAAAAATGTCAGCGCGCTCAAAATGTCCGTAGCGAAAACAAGGGATCTTCGGCCGAAGGCTGCCCATTAGTGCCCTGTGACGTAAGCTCGTGACGTTTCTGAAGAGCGCACTTTTGCGCGTGGATTTTTAAGAATTCACTAAAAATCAGTCACGGTGTTTTAAAATTCGGCGATGGTGAATTCTTTAGTTTTGAGGGTCAATTAACAATATCCAATAGTCAAAATATGAACATTTAATAGGTTGCAACTTCCCTAGGAAATGAAAGAAGATCCAAATTGAATTCTAAAAGATCATTGTGAGTTCCGCACCCGAGTGATCCGATTGTGAATACTGTGCCACAAAATATTAACTTCTAGAAATACTGGGTAACTTACTGGGCATCGGATTTCGAGAAGAAACAATCGTGCAATAAAAGGAGGGGAGTAGGGGGGACGGTCTGCAACCTTGATTGCGAAAACTTGAATGTCTGAAACATTTTTTTTAATTACTATTATTTACTTTCCTTTCCCACGCCTCCCCCTTTAATGGCATTTGCTAATTATTCTATTTAGTGAAAATTGGTCTGCACGTCGCCTCTTTCAGGCGTTGAGATTCCAATATTTTGCTCTTTCAATAATGACGCACCACAACAACCTGCGGAGGATCGAGAACTCCTACACGACTCGCTGCCTCCAGTAAGATTCAGTCGTTCCATTCTCTGCTAAAGTCCACGAACAAATAAAAGAACAAATTCTCCCATTTCAGTATTTTCAACCTAAATTTCAGTTGTAGAAAGATTAGTGTTTTTTTTGTCACTCTGAAACGACCGAATGAGATTTTGTAGCTTGTTGTATTTTGTGTTATAAAATGAAACTGTCGAATGTTTCAAAACCATGTTTTTAAGAAAAATTATGAATGAACATTGGGAAATTTTTCTATTAATCTTGAGACTTGAAAAATAATGATCTGTACACGGTCGTACGTTAGTATACTCCACTCGTACTAATCATTATTTTTCGAACACAAGAAAACTTTTTATAAAGTTGATGCTTCATAAGTAGGATTCATAATGGTTCATAATATTCGAATGCATGAAAATAAAAGCTAAATCTCAGAATTCCAGAAATAAAATGCTGGGTGATTTCCACATCAAATCAACACAATTTGGAACAATTTTAGGACGGAATGTCGCAGATCTGGCTGAAACGTGGTACATGAAGGGATTTGACCAAGTTATGAATGAAAATGCTGAATTTTTTTTTTCTTTCTCCTGATTTAAAAGTTATTAATGATTACTTATTCAAATTTTCATTAAAAAATGCTACACTTTGAGACGTTTAATCCTCAATTTCTCAGAAGCGATAGAAGATACGAGCTTAAAATTGATCTTGTTTTAGGTCAGGAAGCTCTTTTAATCTGCTTTAATTTGATGTGCAACTTGATAAAATCTAAAAGTATTTATTTTAAAATTAATTTAAATTGAAAATGATATTTTTAAAAAACGGACAGTTTTAAAATTCCGAATTTTTTTTCAAAATTACTTTGTATTATCTTCTCACATGTAACAGAGTTCCATAATGGGATCAGTTGATACAGGGGGACAAGTTTCACATATCTGAGAAAATATGGGTTATTGTGCTAAATAGTTGTCTACAAAAAGAAAAAAAACGTTGAAATAATTCAAAGTGCCATATGTTAGAATATTATAATTAAATCTGCTTCATACATGTTCACTATTTCATGTAGTTTTTTTTTACTAGAAATGAAGTTTCTTCTTAGTCTGTTTTGTTCCTGAGAAATAACTAATTAATAAAAACATTAATCATTTAAATCTTGTGTCATTGAAAAAAAAAAAAAGAAGTAAAAGATTAAGAAAAGGAAAGAAGAAAGGGAAAAAAAAATATTTTCTCTGAAGATGTGAACTTAAAATAATGAACTACAAATTCAGATCTCAAACAGTTAGCGACCCCTTTCACCCCTTTTGCTAACAAAATGAAACATGCTGGGGGTGGCTAATGAGAATGAGGTTCAATAGTTTGTTCCAGGACCCCCTGAGTTTGTTTCAGGTGGTAGTAGTTTCTGACTTTTCCGAAAACTATAGCTTTGATTTACAAAATGAATCACAAGCTTATCACTGGAACAGAAACCAAGCTACAATTCACTTTTTTGTTGTATACTTCTAAAATGAATACAAAATTCAACTCCATAGCTTCATAATAATCTTAGAATGTCTTGAGCACAACACAGTAGCTGTTCACCTATTTTAACAAAAGTTATTAACTTTTTAAAAGTCAAAATTGAAGAATGGGTTAGACAAAATTTTTGAGCAATCACGATTGCTTGCTTATTGCTTTCACTTGACTGTTTTTGGCGTGCTCTATCATTTTATTTTCCCCCCGCCACCCTCTGCAGCATCACCGTCGACCGGCTCCTCATGATGCTGCTCCTATAGCGAAAGCCGTCTCCAGGTTGCATCCATGAACTACAAAAACGCGCATACATACACAACTACACACATACACAACTACACACATACACAACTACACACACACACACAACTACACACAAATACAAATACATACACACACATACATACACCTACACACACATACACAAACACACACAAACACACTCAAACACATACACACGCACGCAGACATACACACACACATACACACAACTACCCACACATTCATGCCTGGACACAAACACATATGCCTACACACATATACACATTCCCCTTCCACACACACATATTCATATACGCAACTACCCACACACTCATACCTGCAAGCAGACACAAACACACATGCCTACACGCATACACATACCCCCTGTACACAAACACACATACCCCCCCCCACACACATAAACACACACGCCTACATACACACACACACACTCGTGATTGCGAAAAACATAATTTGAATTCAAAATGTCAAAATTCAAATTAATATTTTTTATTTCTCTGATGGATCAGCTGCACAGTACAAATATAAACTTTTTAAATCTACGCTGCCACGAAAGAGATTTTGGTATTAAGGCTGAGCAGCTTCTTTCTGCCATTGCCGACAGTAAAGGCCCATGTGATGGCGTGGATGATACATTCAAGAGAAGCAGCAAAGGCAAGTCTTCAAAGGCCATATGAAAACCAAATTACGACACCCATGCAACTGTACCAATGGTCAAAACCTGACCTTTCAAAAACCATGGACTTTAGTTATGCCACCCAAGATGAATATATTGAAAATGCAGAACAGCTCTCTCGTCGTTTCCAGCAAGCAGTGCCATTACCAGGTGTCCAAAAGCTGCATGCTTTTTATTCCCTCAAGTTGTGGAGTAAGGGAGTGCCAAAGCATTTTCGTTTTTTCCATCATCAACGAAATATTCTGTTATCTTAACTAGAGAAAGGGTTCTTTTAACGATAAAAGATCTAAATGGATATGTCATTTCCCTATAGGATTTCTTTTTTAAAAACGAGCTGATGTGTGCATCACATGACTTCCTTTTACTCCAACTTAATAGCATTTTCTCATTATTGGCAGTTTTAATGTGATTCAATAGTTAACTCTCTAAATATCACCAACAGCAGCCAAATTGAAACCAGATTTAAAAAAAATAAAAAAAATCGCCAAGTTGGCGACAAAACTTGGCGACCAAAAGACTGGCGATATATCGCCAAGCGCCAAATTATAACACCACTTGAGTTTACATCGAAATTAACAATGATTTCTCCCCAAAAAGGGGCAAAAGACCCCCTTTGGAGCATCCGAATGCAACCAAAAAGAGAGGTGCACAACTCAGGATTCGTACGGGTCATGGAAATCCTGGAAAGTCATGGAAAAAAAATAAGCAAATTTCAGACCTGGAAAAGTCATGGAAAATTGAAATTTTCATTGAAAGTCATGGAAATTTATTTCAAGTCATGGAAAAATGTCCTGGACACAGAGAAAGTAACAGTAACTAAAAGAGCATTAGAAATCTTAAGTGATTTAACACTGTAGCGCATAAAAGCTATTAAAAGTGGAAAACTGAACGATCCCAAAATCATATCTGAATTTTAAAATCTCATTGCATCCACTTCTGTCGCAGCCGCTTGCCTTTTTTTGAGATGTGATTTTTCTGCTTGGGCATCACTGATTTCGAATAAATTGTTATTTTCAACACTTCTTATGTTTCATATTCTGTAGTAGCGAACTCGCACGTTCTTGGTTTTGCCACGCCCAGTCAAAAAAGGCAATGTAATTGCACCCGAGTTAGGTTCCATCACTTGTAAGAACTTTATTATTAAATTTATCAGAGTTGATCTTAATTTATTGAAGATTTTAGAAAATAAAGAACTTTAGTCAGGCGATAGAATACAGAAGAGGAATTCTAATACTCGAAAAGAGTAGTGCCCAACATACGGCCCGCAAAACTAATCTATGCAACCCACTGCTACGCTCAATGTCAGGAATCTAACTTGTTCTGGAATTTCTGAACCCATTAATTTGTATGCATTTGAAAATGTGCAAATAAGTAAACAAAACAAGTATACTTTTAAATGAGAAGATTGAAAAAGCCATTCAGTAATGAATCAAAAAAGATCTGGTTTAGAAACTTAAGGAACTAAACTATGCGGCTTTAAAGAACCAAAATACTGTCATGTTACGTGTATGATTTAATGTTCTGTTGACACAAAAAGGCAACTTTTGAAGCAAATTTATTGAAACTTAGTGATGACTCACTCATTCAACCTTTGCCGCATTCAATATCATTCTGCGTACGTACATACATACGTATCTACAGACGTCACGAGAAAACTCGTTGTAACTAACTCGGGAATCGTCAAAGTGGATATTTTCGCGTATCTATACGTTCTTAGGCACTTATCCATGTGTGGTCGAGTCGAAAAAAATAAACTCAACATTCATTCGGGGGTGAGCAAAATAGAAATTAAGGCGGATTTTTGAGTGTAAATTTTTTCGCGAATACAATTCTTCCTTTTTTGTAAAAGGAAGTAAAAATTGGTGGCTAAGTTAAAATTTGGCCGAAAATGAAGATAATGAAGTGAAAGTCACTTTCCTCCATCCACTAGAACCTTTTCCTTCATTTTCATATCCATCAGTTCCAGATATTCTTTGGATACCTCGTTCGGACATTATTTGCAAAGTAAATCCTATCACACCAACTGCCGGACATATACTCTACCAGCTGAAGAAAAGAACAAAGTTAGAGATTTTGCAGCTTAGAGACTAAATTCCGATAAACGTCGGACAATGCTGATAATCTCTTTTTCTAAAAAAAAAATGAGTAATCATGATTTTTTTCCTCTTTTTTCAATACTATTTTAATTTCATTCAATTTTTACGTAAGTAATTCATTTAGATTACTATTAGCAGTTTATTTATAGTTTCCTGTGCTGATTTTTATAACGTAGAATAATATTTGATCGATCTATCAGAAAGTATTTGTCCAAAATGCGGAAATTTGGATGTAAGGGGAGGTGGGGCACGTTGGTCCGCTTTTTTACTTATATTTTTATCCCATCAAATACTTTAATGATCAGTTCGATTTTCTACAATAAGTTTCATTAAACACTTCTCAATACCATAGATTTTTTTTGGAAATTTTGAATTCATAAACTTTTTATATTAATTTTTTAACGGAACCCCGTAAAGTGGACCAACATGCCCCACGGGTGGGGTACGTTGGTCCGCCTGGTGGGGCACGTTGGACCACATAACTCAAACAACATTTGTTATTATTTTAGTGATAAATACTATTAAACTTTGTAACTACCTTACTCTCTGTTGTAAGTAGAGTGAAAAACATTAAGTTTAAAGATCAATATAACATATTAAATTGATTTTTTGATAAATCATCTTTATTTAAAAACAGCAATAAGCATTCAATCATCTTCTTCAAACAAAAAAATAAAATAAATAAAATTGAACTTTTTATTGTATCTAAAATAGTGACGGTGAAATGATACTGCTCATTGAAACAAGCATATCGTCTCGCTGCCTATCTAAAAGGAAAAATTATTGCCTTGCTGTGTATAAACATGCTATTCAAAAGGGCACGCAAGAGCCGCCTTCCTTTAAAATCATCAAAAATTAGGTTTTTTAAACATGACTTACGTAAAATTTAAGTAAAATAAGCTCTGACCCTCTCCTCCTAATATCATAAAACATTGTTTAAGTTTTTAGGAGTTTAATAATTTAAAAAAAATCCAGGGTAGGGCTCCAGAATCCCCTTTTCGTGAAAATTTGGAAGTTATCTACAATTGCGTTTTTGGAAGTTCAATTTCGAAAAATTGGAAGAGAGAAGAAGGAATTAAAGAATTAATTTCTATTTATTTTCAAAAAAAAAAAAAGCAGTACTATCCCAGATTTTCATACCTTACTCTAACATCTATAAATATGGCCTTTAATCGCGTTTTATGCTTCAACTTCTACCAATTTCCGCGGAACCCCTTGTACCTTTTTTCCCTACACCACCTAAGACCGCCTAAAAATGTGTTTTCAAAGAAGTTTCAAAAATTGTCCAGGGAACCCGCAGACCCCTCTTTTTATAAGAAATATTGTTTTTTCAATGTGTCCCCCTCCCCCAACCCAGCCTTCCTAAAACTATTTTCTAGTTGCGCCACTTCTCTTGATGTCATGTTTTGACAGGCATAAAAGTTTTATTAATTATTCATTACTTAGAGATTAGGTAGATATTCAAAGAGGCGTTAACTTCGATAGTTAAAATATTTTCTTTTTTCAAAAGGCATTACTAGCATATCAGAGGAGCTGCTGAACTCGAAATAATTTCGAGGCATGAAGTAAAAATGTACTCTATATTCCAAAATTTATTATTCACATACTATTTTTTGCACAAATTTAATGCCAAACGTATTTTTTTCCATTTTATGTTTGACTACAAAACCTCATTCAAGGTGTTAACTATATTTTCCCCGAGCGCCAGTGCAAAGTGGCGCTCAAAAGACATTTGCACGACAGCGCCGATCAGGCTTGGCGCGGGCCTGCCCACGACCGTAGGGCCCTGTAGGAGATTCAAAACTGCACCTGATACATGTTTATATTGGCAAAGGGGCTCCGAAAATGTTTTGCGACCGGTCTCCTAACCATCCGTCACCCACCTGTTTTTCGTTTCAAAACAGTCTGTTCATAAAATTGACATTCGCAAAAACCAACCTTCAAGATGTTATCACTGAGTTCTTTAATTACATAAGAATAATTACAGCGCCAGCTTGGAGTCGTTTATCATTTTTATTATTCAGTGTCGATGACAGGTTGTTTTCTCTGCGTGGATACCACACTGGCGGAGTAACAACTTTTACAGAGTTTTCCCTCCTCTTGAGAATGAACGTAAGAGAAAGTGGGGAAAGTGAAATAGTTAAAGATAACTTACCTTTTTTTAAATGAACATTTTGGGAGTTTGTTTTGAAAATTGCAGTGCATGAATAAAGAACAGTGTATTTTATTATAAAACTTTCATTGAAGTATTTTTCATTTTTGGCAGTAAATTTACCTTCCAAAAGAAAAAAAAAAAAAAAAACTGGAAAATGTTCATTCGATGAACATTTATAGAAAATGTAGTATTTTCCATTTGATTATTATTTTTCATCGAATGAATAAAGGAATAAATGAGTAAATGAATGAATTAATATTAGAAAAAGCGTAAATTAGTTAATGAATAAAAATTAATATGTAAGTGATTTAAGCGAAATGAAGTATGCAGTAACAAAATTTTCATTCGAAAATTGATCATATTTTTAACCTCCGACACGCAAAGGAAGGGGGTTATCAGTTTGACTTGTCTGTGTATATAAGTATCTGTTTGTTGCACTTTAGCGCCTAACGGATAGACTTATTTTGAAAACGTTTTTTTTTTTGTTCGAAAGGGGAGTTGATCGAGAGTGTTCTTAGCTAGGTTGCGTCTTTGGATGACATTAATTAATGAAGACATTAATTTAAAACGTCTAAAAAGTTTTTATGATTTTGCAGTGAAAACATAAATTTAAAATTTTAGTGTCAAAATAGAGAGTAATTTTTCTGCGTCCGATAGAATGAGTTTAGAACTTCCATGTTGTATAGAATTCGAATTATAACGTTTTTTAAGCAGATTTTAAATATGGCTAAGCCTTTATTCACGTGATTGGTAACAGAATTCATTGTTGGCCGACAAGGAATTAAACGCAATGATTGAAAATTTTTATCTACTGCCAGTTTCTATTTGTCAACGTATAAAATATTTGTAATTGTTTTTAGTAGTACAAGGCTTTAAAAATAATTTTCAATTTTCCTTCTTGATTCGACATTTACGACCCAGTCGGGGTTTTTAAAAAATTTTAATTTTAGTTACTTGTGGAAAAAAATTAATGTATGTTTTGCGACAAATATTTAGTAAATACAAAGCTTCAAATCAGAAGTTTTATTATGGTTGAAAATTTATTTTAGGCTGATGTAACTTTTTAGCTAAGAAAGAAAATTCGCTTTCGTAATCAAGCATTCTTATAAACTTCAAAAGGACAAGAAGGATACATTGAAAAAGAGGACTGGGCGCATCGAAGGTTGCCTTCAAAGGGGCTAAGGTGCAGCGCCCTCTTAATTTCGTGGGGGAAACACTAATTATCTTTTTTTTTTTCTTAACCTTCTTAGGCTAAGGGAGGTATAATACAAAAGTCTTTTAAGTACGGGAATAATTTCCGCACTGAACTCTCAAAAAACGCAGGGGGGGGGGGGGGACCTAACAAAAGTTTAACGTTAGAGGGAAACTGCGAATGACATTGAGAGCCTGCACAACAGCGGTTAAAATTTTCTTTTTTTTCCTTTCGGGGGGGGGGGGCTTTATTTGTATGTATATATACATTTACTCTCTTGCATTGACATTACGGTTCAGAATCAAGGTTCGAGGGGGGGGGGGAGTGAAGGTCAACCACAATGCCTGTTTTCGGCGCCCCAAAAGCCCTGCATTCCCAAGATATATATATATATATATATATATATATATATATATATATATATATATATATATATATATGAAATTGTTGCTGGGTCACGAATCAAGGGCAACGCATGACTACAACAGAAATACAAACCAATTTACCAACAAAGTAAAAGCTCTTTTGCTGTGAAAAATTTCCCCAAAATTATCACTCTTTCTGACAAATTGATGATGGATAAATCAATGAATTGATCGATGTACTGATAATTGCATTTACTGTTAATTTCCTCTGAGTAGTAACCACGCTTAGTGAGGTAGTCGGTGTTTATCGATTCCGAGACTGTTAACTGGAGAAAAATACTGCCAAGTGTGAAGAGAAGTTGTTTTGAATATTTCTTGCTAGTATTTTTTCGCGAAGCTCTGCAGTGTGCGAGTCTTAATATACAGAATGCCTGCTCTATTAGAAGATGAAGTGGGTAAAATCCACGATAGTGTCTTAAGAGATGGCTCAATGTCAGAAAAAGACAAAAAGGTTCTTGTTTTGTTTTCTTTACTAATAATAAAGCTGAAAGTCTCTCTATCCGGAGGATGTCTGTGACGCGCCTAGACCGTTCGGCCGATTTTCATGAAATTTGGTACGAAGTTAGTTTGTAGCATGGAGATATGCACCTCGAAGTGATTTTTTGAAAATTCGATGTGGTTCTTTTTCTATTCCAGTTTTAAGAACAAAAATATAAGATGGACGAGTAAATTACGAAATTATCTTAACGTGGAACCGTAACATGTGCACAAGCCAATTTGCGAGATACGAAATTACAATAACGTGGAACCGTAACATGGGTACAAGGCAATTGGCGAGAAAATTCACCATGCATTATTTGTAAATATACAGGCGAACCAAAAAACCTTTTAATTTTTCTATTACGGGCAAAGCCGTGCGGGGGTACCACTTGTCATACATAAAAGTAAAACATTCTACCGATTAACCGCTAACTCTAGGTTTCCGAACATACATATTTTATGACTGAGCCCGTAAAATCGAAAACGTTCCCTAAATGTGAAAGAGAATTCGGACTTGCGAAAAGAGAAGAGGGACAAACCAGTGGCGCACATAGACTTCTCTACGCCTCCCACTCCCCGCATAAGAGTTCTTTTTCAATTTCAACACAGTGTTATTTTATCAGAGCGTGCGCTCTCATACCTCTTGTGCCCCCTTCTCCTCTCCGCGAGGATTCTATGTACGCTACTAGTTTAAACGCATGTTTAACAAACGGGCTTAAATAAAAGAAAAACTAAGATTTTCCGTCAAGGTGTAGAAAAGAGTAATTTTGTGACTCATAATTTAATTCAATCCTTGGAAAAAATTTTTACAGCAATTTGCGTAAACATTTCGTTTTGCGGGTTTTCTGGCAAAAAAAAAAAACCTTTAAGTGGGGGGGGGCGTCCCCACAAGGTGTTTTAAAAGCCCGTACGTGAATTCCTGAGCGTCAAAAGACCTCTGTACCGAATTTGGCAAAGATCCGATGTAAACGGTGACTTTGTACAAGGAACATACACACACACATACAGACAAACCGTTTATTAAAAACATACTGATTCACGCTTTGTTATCTTGTTTCATGCTTTTTCATGTTGAACTTAAGTTTTTTTTTCAAAACTTGGCAATTTTTGATATGTCTCAATATTGAACGGGAACAGATATAAATTTCGTATAGTTGAGTAAGGATATTTAGTATGCGCGATTCCTATTGTAAAAAAGTAGAATTTGCTATGTTAGTTGAAAATAATTACTTATCTAAGCAATTAATTTGATTTGTCGTATTACGCAATTGTGATAATTGTGATTGTTCTTTACAACGTTTTTATTATAGTATTGTTCATTTGGCGAAACCTTTTAAACTGCATTAAAAAAACCGCTTCACTCGCTAAAGTGCAGGGTTACGGTAGCGTGGTTGCTTATCGCGTTAAGCGATGAACTAATACATTTGAAGGATTATTTTGAGTTTTAAAGTTACTGTTAATCTTTTCATGTGTTTTAGCGAATAGTGTTAAATTTCTAAGAAACGAATAGGTTTTTTGAAGAGGTGTGTACGTATTTTAGTTAAAGAAAAATGATTATTTTACTTCAGGAGGGAGGGGGGGGGGGCGTGGATTTTTTTTAATTCAACGGACTTCTTTAAATTCTTAGCACGGTTATCGCCGTGCGGGCACTGCTAGTAAAGAATAAGGAACGACTGAATGTTATTTTAGGTAGTTGATGAAACTCAAACAGCGGTCGGCGGAATTTCAAAGGACTGGATTTCTGCTCTCAAAACAATAGTCTAGTCTAATGTTTACCCCAGTTAAAATAACTCCAGGGTACTAACCAGGGTTGCCAGATTTAAGAACAGTAAATACGGGACAGGTTTCGAGGAGTGAAAGGGGGTGGGATATTTTTGAGGTTGAGGGCAATCACTGGTTATGTATTTTTAAGGAGTGATAAACAACCGTGTTATAATAGCTTTCCATAGATTTCTCTAAACATGTTTATGGGTGAGCACATTTGTGAAGAAACTCTAACTCAAATAATAAAGCAAGCAATAGAACGAAGTTCAGTAAACATATCGACATTGATAGGAACAGGTGCTAGTTAGTTTTTTTACTTGCGTTCGCTGTAAGTTAAACGGTGCAATCGAAATTTTTTTTTGTTAAATGTGACTACTTTATCTGAAATAGTAATGCAATTAATCGTTCAGCAAAATTTGTTTTTTAATGCCATACCAGCCAATGGAGAAATCTGAATGAGTAAAATAATTTTAATGCATCATATGACACTTATCACCTTCATTCATATCTTTTTGTGCAACTACGCTATTAAGCACTTCCTTCATTGTTGAAATCTCATCGTATAGATCATCTACTGATACTTTAGTTTCAATATATATAACTGTTCTACAATAGCTAACAAGTCAGAAAACTACTTTATCCATTAAAGACATTGGTCTTAAAACAAAAAGGGGATTTTTATGTGTGAAATCAAACCACCTTTTCTCATGTAATTCAGAGCTGTTTCAAAAAATTTCTGGTATCCCTCAGTCAGACATTGTATTTTTCAACCGTCTAGGTTCTATTTTAAGGTTTTAGTGACGAACGATTCATATAAAACTTATCTTCAAATGTTCTCTCTAGCTGTTTTACCAAATGTGTCATAATATCATAGTTATCAGTTGCAGTTGTAGATTCTTTTTGAAATTTTTTACGTTCAACTTCAAAAACGGGGGACACATTACTAAGAAAATGGAAGACTAATGCAACCTTATTGGTTTCACATGTTTCAACTGCACTTTCTTCACTTGAAAGCAATCATTTTCTGAGGGGCTTATTGATGGATTCTCCTTCGCTTATAAAATAATTCATGAGAGAAGGCCAAGATTAAATGAGTCGATCTACAGCTGGAGCTAAACTTAGCCATCGTGTCGGGATATGTTTTAGAAGCTCTTTAAACTCTAGGTTAGCAAATTCAAAACACTCCTTTAAATCATTCCGCTTAGTTGTAAATCTAGAAAAATGTGAATACATTTTTAAAACAATAGTTTTGATATCAATTTCTAAAGCAACAACAGCATTGGCGAAATGCAGTGATAACTATATAAGCTAAACACTCTGACTTTAGTAAATTTTTCTTTTGCTCCCTAAGTAGGGTATATACTGACCGCTTTGTTTCAAAATTAGCGTTGGTACTATCGGTTGAAAATGATTGTAAATCCAAGTCTGACTCAATCAATGCTTTAGTAAGAGTGAAACAGTTTACTACAGAGTCAGCCGTCTCAGAACTTTTTGCTCTTTGTCTTACTGCTCTTTATTTGACAATTTTTGTTCTCTTTTTAATTCTTTTCCCTATCTCGTTTTGTACAATATTGTTATTAGCTAGAATACGGGACTTTAACCGTCCCGTATAGAAGTTCCCCGGGACGCGGGACAATTTTTCAAAATACGGGACTGTCCCTTGAAATCTGGGACGTCTGGCAACCCTGGTACTAACTAAAAGGGCACTTTTATTCAAATAGAAAGGTGTTTTTTCAAAAGAACTTTATGGTAGAAAAGTTTGTTTCAATACTGTTTTTTCTGCTCTAAATGCCTGCAATCCACAAGTATTTTTCAATAGTCATTATTTTCTTACATAATAAACTCTTTAAATTTTAGTTTAATAAATTATACTTGAACCTGAGTACGTTCATATTCAAATCAAACTCAAATCTATCAATGCAAAGATTTAAAAAATTGTGAAATTTTCATTTGAAAATTGACCTTTATTCGAAAAACTAGTAAATACTACGTTAAATTGTGTAAGCTTTATGAAGAATATGGAGTAAATAGAAAACTTCAAATCAGAAATAGTTATATGCTTTTTAAAAAACTTAATTTGTTATTATCATTCCCAAGTCATTCACATTTGCAAGGGAAATATGGGAGTGATGTTTCAATGCCATGCTTATTTAACGTGAAGTTTACCTTTCAATAAAGATTTGCGTTTGTTAGCAATAAAGTCGGTTCTCCATTTATCGAAGTAGCAAATTGCCGGGGAAAAATTCGATATACAGAAATTTCGATTCATGAAAACGATCCTATTTTATCATAAAAATATCCTAAAAGATTAAAATTTAAAGCTAATTTTCGCGTATGAAACCCTATTTATAAATTATGCGAGCATTGAATTAAATAAAAGTTAATTATTAAAAAATAACAGAAATTACATTTTTGCGTCTTCATACATCTTCATTCTTCGGCAATTCAACTTGATCCGCAACATTAGGGGATTTTCGTTTTGACAATGTAATTGAGAGAAAAGTAAAAAAATAATCTATACTTAACTTGAATGATTTTTACTGAAGCTAAAAAGACTAGCAATGATAATCAACAGACAAAAGAAATAGCTTGAAACTACAGTGCTACTGGTTGCAACTAAGACTTGAAATAAACTTGAGGAAATTGAAGAACTCCAGAACAGAACGACCTATCTACACACCCCTCAACAACAGATGTGAGTTTATAGTTTCGTAGCAACCTTTAGTGAACATAATTTTCTCCCGTAACCATCATTTTTCATGAGACAAACGTCTAAAATAAATTTAAAAAAAAAAAAAAAAACAACGAATGTCTCGAATTTTTTTCCGATATATAGAAACAATTTTTCTATGTAATGAACATAGAAGTTTGTTGGGATTTCGGTATATAGAAAATTTCGATATGTGGAAGTTCGATATCTGGAGGTTCGACTGTCATTGTTTTTTAACTTCAAATGCATCTCACGATTATAAACTCTGTTCGCGGAACTGTCGACTAAGTTTACTTAGTAGCGGTAAACAAGGAATCAATAGCTATTTGAAACGTAAGACTAGACTCATCGAGGTTGAAATCAGGAAGGAAAACAACTGTTATCAAAGTTTTTTTTTTTCCTTTTTACGAATTAACCTAGCTACTGGAAATTGGCAGTGTTTGAAAGTTTTCGAAAATACTTTTGGTGTTTACCTGACGTGATAAGGAAAAAAGTGGCGAAAAATCACCGCGAACTGCTTGCGTGATGGCCGTGATTTGTATTTTAACTTAATTCCTTAATTGATTTTTTTTTTTTTTTTTTTGATGAATATTTTTCTTCGGATATTCCTTTTTAGTTTTCTTTCAGTAACATTTATTAAACTCTTATTGATCCGGACCCTAGAAAGCCAGACTTCGCGTAATACGGACAGCCATTTAGATGTACATACCGTATGAATAAATAAAAGGCAAGTTAACTCAAGAATGTATTTTTGTATGCCGTATATTTATATTTTTAATGTAAATTCTCTCTTTCGCAGTGCTTGACTTCTTTCTCCTGAATTAGTGACTGCAACACCAGTTATGCCGTATTTCTTGAAAACGTAAACCCGGATTACCGGTATTAATACCGGTGTTAGAAATTTCTCGAAAAACGATTTTTAAAAAACGTACTTGTTTTGTTGCTATATTTCATAATTTTGTGGTAAGTGCATTACTAATGAAAATTTATAGTGAACAAATAGAAAGAACAAGTGTTATAATAAAAAATCAACAACAATAAGAAACAATGCATCTCTTGAATTATTGTCTCTAATATTGGAGCTGTTTTTTAGCGATATTTTTCAGATACATTAAGCCTTCTTTCATGTTTATTTCTTTATTCTTTTACTCTTGCGAGAAACTCTAGGCTAAAAAATCCTTTTTTTTTCCTAAAAATAACTGATTTTTCTCCATGGTTTTTTAAATTTTCCGGAAATTTTACATCTATTACTGATCTACAATTATTTTCAGTTATGTCATTTATTTGATGACGGGCCAAGTGATAAAATTAAAATGGATTATTTTTTCTTTTTTATTTTCACTTGAAACGGATAATTCCGCTTGGACGGATCCAGAAATTTTTCAGGGAGGCGCGATTGGTTTTTTGACTTTACACATGTTTGGGGGAATAGGTGCTGATACATCATTTTTATTTTAGAACAACTAAAATATAGCGGTTCAGCCAAGAAGGTTAATATTGAAAAAAAAGTTATCTAAAACTGCGCTTTAGAAATTCAATTTCGTTATAATTCCGGGGAATGGTTCGAAATCCTCTCCTTCTAATATCATCGAAGGTCGTCTAAAATTCGCTTTTTGGAATTTCAGTTTCGCGAAATTATCGGAGGAAAGTCACTGAACCCATTTCTTCCCCTAATACTACTTGAGATTAGTGATGGGCATAATCGAGATCTTTTGATAATCGAGATCTCGGGAATCGAGTACTTCTGATAATCGAGTGATTGATAATCGAGATCTTTTCAAGTCAATCACTCGAGTGATTGACTTCTCGAGATCTTCCGAATCGAGTACTCGAGCGATTGACTTCTCGAGATCTTTGGAATCGAGTACTCGAGCGATTGACTTCTCGAGATCTTTATAATCGAGTACTCGAGTGATCGACTTCTCGAGATGTTTTTAATCGAGATTTCGAGATGTTTCGAATCGAGATCTCGAGACGTTTGAATTGCGTACTCAAGTAGTTCATTTTCTGAGCTTTTCCAGAATTGAGTTGACTGCTACAGGGGTGCCCACTAAAAGGGGGGAGGGGCATGGTGCAGCTTGCGCCATTGGCCGGTTTTTTCAGAGTGTTTTTTATTTCATTTTCGGGAGGGGTTATGGCATGGCGCAGCCAGTGCCACTAAAATTTTTAGGTCTAGTTTTTTGAGAGGGTTCTTTAAATCTCATTTTCGGGAGGGGGGGGGGGACATGGCGCAGCCTGCGAAACTGAAATTTTTAGAAGTGAGTCTTTGAGAGGTTTCTTTTAATCTCATTTCGGGAGGGGGGAGTTCTTTCTAGACGGATGCTCCGTAACATTTGAGAGGGTCGCCCTGCGAAAGGGGGGGGGGGGATACCCTTGACTTTTGGAACAGTTGAATTCCCGAGTTGTTTTGGCAGGGGTGCGGTCGAAATAGGCTTAATAATGCACATTCCTATCATTTAGGGGTATAATAAGGGGCGAACCCTAATGGCTTTTAGAAGTTATTGTATTCATTGTTTGTAAACACTACTGTTAGCTTGTCAGAAACTAGGAGCTCGGCATTTGGACGACCCGGCTTGAAGGGTATAAACTTTTATAAATTTATGGGTAGCGGCTAAAAAACTGGCAGCGGGCCCTTAACTCTTGGTGGCCCTCAGGGGACTCCCCGCAACGATTGAAGTGATACGCTTTCACCCCCTCTCCCTTCCATCTCAATTTGTGTAATGGGTTGATTTCTCGATTTTTAATTTTTTTTTAGATTCATTTTGAGTGATTTATTCGAACGGCTATGCATTTAAACTAATGATTCTCAGATATCACGTGATTATTTCGAATGGTTTCGATCTCTCAAAAATGAAGTTAATAATGTAAACAAGTAGGGGAATCGTTGCTCTGCGCAAAAGGACTCTTTTATTCTTGTTTATTGCTTTTTTTTTTTTTTTTTTTTTTTTGTGTGTTCTTGTTAGTAGAATTATATTAATCTGACTGATACATGAGGTGGGAAGGTAAAATATTTCTGACTGCGTTTTCCAGAAGATTAGAACTCCCGGCGCATTGAAAGTTACAAGTGTGGCTTGAAGTGCATTGAAGTTCATGATTTTTTTTTTTTTCCCTTGATTCGCTCTTTTTATTTTTCACTCACTGACTTAAATATTTAATAACAGTAAAAGTGTAGGGAGTGAAGTTGAAATGTTTCTGAATGCATTAAAAGGAAATATTGAAGATTGTCGTGTGGGATTAGTTTTAGCTTCCACTCTTTGACCCATTTTTTTACTAAAAATGACATTTTATTCAGATTATTGTTTTTTTTTTTTTTAATTCCATACACAAGATATTTGTGACTTCTTGTGTGCGTAGCATTTGTTTTTGCGTGCGTAGTTGAATTTAAATGCTTTCCTTGTTTTACTCGCTTCTGTTTATGTCATATTCCTTATATTTTTAATGTCATATTCCTTATATTTTCATAAATGTTGATTAGCATATTATTTACTCAATTTAAAAATTTGGAGTCAATTGATGTGCTGAAAGTGTGTTGAGGCAAAACTACTGAAAATGCTTTGGCTCGCGACGGTCCATTTCGGAACTTAAGGCTTCGTAGCTGCGCTTCATTTTCCGTGCGCTGGTCCTCAAAAAGGTTTAAATATATTACCAAGTTTCTCTGAAAAGCAGATTACGTATTGGATTTTCAAATCATCCGAGTCGCTCAATAACCGAACATTCGACAACAGGCAATCTATATATATATAAAAATGGAGTTTGGTAAATTTGTTCCCTAAGATCTCAGAAACTACCGGGCAGATTTGGCTGAAACTTTCACCGTTTGTTCTTTTTGGTACTGGGGAGGTTTGTAGACCAGTTCGAGAAAAATCCGATTGATAGTTCCTTTTTTATTCTAATTTGTCCAAATTTTCGCATAAATGCCCCAATATGACGGTGAAAAAATACGTGCACATATTAAAATTATGTGTCCATCGAAAGCGCTTATTTTTCTGCTGAAGATGGCATCTGTCAGAAAGTTCTAAGTTGTATGAAAAACGAGTTATGAGCTTTTTTTGTTCCATGTTCGAAGGCTTTCCTTAACCCAATTCATTATTTAGTGTATCATACAGGGTTCGTACGGGTCATGGAAATCCTGGAAAGTCATGGAAAAAAAATAACAATTTCAGACCTGGAAAAGTCATGGAAAATTGAAATTTTCATTGAAAGTCATGGAAATTTATTTCAAGTCATGGAAAAATGTCCTGGACAAAGAGAAAGGAACAGTAGCTAAAGGAGCATTAGAAATCTTGAGTGATTTAACAGTATAGCACATAAAAGCTATTAAAAGTGGAATATTGAACGATTTAAAAATCAAATCTGAATTTTGAAATCTCATTGCATCCACTTCTGTCGCAGCAGCTTGCCATTTTTAGCGATGTGATTTTACTGCCTGGACATCACTTATTTTGAATTTTCTGTTACTTTCAACACTTCTTATGTTTCATATTCTGTAGTAGCAAAATTTCACGTTCTTAGGTTTGCCACACCCACTCAAAAAAAAAAAAAGCAATTCAATTGTATGCGAGTTCGATTCCATCACTCGTAAGGATTTTATTATTGAATTTATCCGAGATTTAAATTGTTGAATATTTTAGAAAATAAAGATCTTAAGTCAGGCGATAGAATACAGAAAAAGAGGAATTCTAACGCTCTAAAACAGTAGTGCCCAACATAAGGCACGCTAAACTAATCCATGCGACCCACTGCTACGTTCAATGTCTGGAATTAAACGTGTTTTAGAATTTCTGAACCTATTAATTTATATGCATTTGAAAATATGCAAATTTGTAAACAAAACAAATATACTTTTGAATCAGAAGATTGATTCATTACTGAATGGTTTTTTCAAAAAAGATCTGATTTAGAAACATAAAAAACTAAGCTATGTGGCTAATTTTTTTAAAACCAAAATGCTGTCAAGTTATGTGGATGATTAAAGGCACTGTTGACACTAAAAGATAACTTTTGAAGCAAATTTATTGAATCTTAGTGATGACTCATTCAACCTTTGTCCCATTCAATATCATTCTGCCTGTTTATAAAAAAGAAATGTTAGACATTTAAGCATTATCATATTATTCACTTCACTGCATTTTTATTTTACTTAAATTTATATGATGAAGACAAATAAGAATAGTTTAGTTTTTTAATGTGCACTTATTTTTTTTCCATTACGAGTAAGTGCTTAGATGAGGCTAAGGCATTCATATAGACGTTTTGCTAATGCTCTTTTCCAAATATTACCAAGTTTGAGATTAAATAGTGCTATTTTCTTCGTGTAACGAGGTCATGAAAATTTTCATTGAAGTCATGAAAACGTCTTGGAAAAGTCATGGAATTTTTTCCTCCAAATAGAGTATGAACCCTGATCATATCAACTCCCAGCTCATAGCTAGAATTGTTGAATGTTTTTGTGTTTCGTCTGACTGTTTGAGGCTTTTCTCAAGTCAAATCTTAAAGTAACGTTTTTTCCCCAAGATTGACTAATAATAACTAGATTTGGCTGATTATTTTCCATTTAAACGGAACTTTAGCGTAATTAATGGTTTTTTTTTTATTATTATTTGTGCTGATTGAACACTTAATCATTATCCAATCTAAAAGCAGAAACCTCGCCAAAATTTATGCAGAAAGATTTCAGTAGCGGATGCATTTGGCAGTTTTTTCAACTGTCGCGGTTTTTGAAGCCAAAGACTACGCAATAATGTTTGTTAACTTTCACCATGTAAACAAAATATCGACAATCAAAGAATCTTTAAAAACTTTTTTACTGTAAAATAATCCAGCAACTAAATTAGGCAAATCCATAAACAGCACAAAAACTTCCTTTAATGTGACTTTGTGCACAAATTCAAACCATCGCCAAATTTTACTACTTATTTTGGAAACATTTCGGATGAAATTGTTTAGCGCCATTTTATGGTGACCAAAAGTATCTCAGCGTCTTGCGACAATATCACTTTAACAAAAATTAGTAACATACCGTTTTACAAAGTAAGGAGGGGGAGCATTATCAAAGGTATCCCAAAACGATTCCCGCAAATACGGTACTATTTTAAATCGCACCAAGAACCCACAATAACTGAAATTTTCCAAAATAACTAAAGCAAGGTTAAGGGGATTACGGGAGCGCGGCTACATTTTTTTAAACAGTTCATACTTCAATAGACATACAGAGAAGATAAGACTCCATGTAAAAAAAAATAAGTATTAACTGATAAATCTTTTTAAACATGTGAAGTTTAATTTCATATTTCAGAAATTCTTCAAATTTGTATATGCTTAAATTTCGTGTTTTCGTTTCTAAATTGAATACTATTTTGCTCTTTTTACTTACTTCTACTTTAGTTTTATGAGTAAGGAAGAAGCTAGGTTTTAAATCACGTCAAAAAGGTCTGTTTTAAATTCTTACACTTAAAACAGAAAACAAATGCAAGTAACGATTGTTTCTCATAATTATTGCTAACCCAGGCAACGCCGGGTATTTTTGCTAGTATATTATACAATTGGACCCACGAGAGAGAGGGTAGGGGGGGGAGGATCCATGGCGCAGATCGCGCCATTGAAGTTTTGAAGAGGAGAGGGTAACTTATAAGAGGGCTTTTAGTCTTATTTTAGGGAGCTTTCGTTCTGGGGGTTCTCCGTCGCATTTGAGGGATGATTGTCATCGCAGGGGGGGGGGGAGGGGGATGAGCACCACTGCATTATAAACACATTACGTTGAAACGTTTCACAAACGTTTTAGCATGGTTGTCACAGCGTTAACAATCGTTTTAAAACCTTTATCTCAACGAAGTGTGCTTTCTGAGTAACCCCATCCGAAAAAAAAAAGCACTTTCGAAGCAATTATTTGATTCTGAAACCTTATAGAATGACAGGGGTGTTCGTCCGTCCCTTTGAGCAATGGCGCGCCTCTTATGACAATTCCACCTCTCCTTCCCCCTAAGAAACAATAATCCGAAAAAGAGCTAAGACCACCTTTAATTTTCAATTACAGTTTCTACAACACTGGTTCAATATATTTTTTTTAAGTTTAACAACTCTCAAGTTTAAACCTGCTAGTGTCGCCCAAAGACCCGCTCATATTATCACTATCCCTCACTTTTTAATAAAAATTGTACATATTTAATCTTAATAACTGCCAAGTTCAAAACAGTATGGAAAGCGTTTCTCTACCCTTTGTTTCAAGATTTCACCGCCGAATCACACCAGGGGCAGATACAGAAAACCATTTTAGGGGGGGGGAGGAGTCATGTTGAAGAAAGCCCTCCCCCCCACCCCCATGAACGAAATTTCCGTTTTAGGTACGAAAAATGTCTGAACGTGTTTGGGAGTCAATAAAAAGCACCAAATCGGTCAAGAATAAGGCATCTAATTGGGGATAAACGTTGCAAATTAATTTCATGAGCAATGAAACGAAGTGGTAGTTCAAATATTTACTTCGCAAAATAATTAATGAAATAAAAAGATACTGTCATCGATTACTTTTTATGCATGAAGTCTTTGAACACAATGTGTACGGATAATGTTGGTTTAGGGTGGAAGGGAGGGGGTCATAACCCCCATGACCTTCCCGTTGTATCCGCCACTCACACAACGCATGCCCCTTCATAAATCCGCTCATATGATAATGAACAATTTTCGTTCGAAAAATATCGTTCAATTATTATGAAATCTCTCAATTATCGAAAATTCGACGCCAAACATTCATTTATAACCCCATTCGAATAAAGCAAGCGAAAAGAAATCATTCGATTTTAAAATCATTCCAAATATATCCATCCCAAGAGCGAAGGCGCGAAGCTCTTCCCCAAGAACAATACCCCCAAAAGAGACAAAATCCCCTAAAAATTACAATCCCATAGTTTGTGTTAAAACTTATTTGCACCCATAGGAAGGAATTACACGAGACGTAAACCACTTGTTTTATTAAGAAATAAATAAATACCTTTGTGCCGAGAAATAACATGAAATAACACGTTTTTTATCCCAAATATACAGAGAACTGCAGAAACATGTTTTGGAGTTTTAAGGTGCTCTTTTTTCAACAAAATAGTAAGCTTTTGCATGTAAGGGGACACTCATTAGTTACATAAGGATTATTTTGGCAATTTTTGACCCCCCCCCCCCATGTAAGGGTACGTAAGATTTTTCAAAACCCTCAACCTATTCTTACGCAAGATTCCATTTCGTTTTTCAAAATAATAAAATAACGAATCCAACATCACTGGAATCGAAATTAAATTCACTATTACTAAATTAAACCATTTTGTGTAATGAAATATTTACTAGAAAGTAGGAATTTAAGACTGAATGTTTTTCGACATTTCTTTGTATATGATGCAATACTAATTAAAAATAAAACATGCCATGCATCGTGCGATTCTTTTATTATGTTTTACATTATTCATTCTTTGTAAAACAAATTAAATACAGCTTATCCTAATACGTTATTTATTTTCCAGACTCAAATGAAATATATAATCCCTGTCAAATCACTTGACCGCGCAATTTCAAATGTAAAACATCGACTTGGAAAATATAAAATATCGCAAAAGAATGGGTCTGAACCCCCCCCCCCCAAAGTACATAGACATTTTTTCAACCCCCTCCCCCTCAGAACCCTTACGTAATTAATGAATGGTCCCTAAAGACATCCAGTAATGTCCCTACATCCACAATCTCACTATTTTGCGTTGAAAAAAAAGGGTTCCTTGAAACCTCGAAACACGTGTCTGCAGTAATCTGTATATTTGGCCTCTAAAACGTCTGTTAATGCCTGTTACACTTGTATCATTACCCAATGGTATAGTCGAAGGTGGACGTAATGGGGAAGACGTCCCCTCAGGTTTTCAACTTAAGTATTCCCCCTTTTTACCTGAAATATAATTTTAAATGCCTCTCAAGTTAGAACCTTATTAGCGCACCCAACCTTCACTTCCACCAAACATATCATTAGACTACCAAAGCATCCCAAAGGATCATTTGGTAATCAAGCATTCGACAGCATATATTTAATTATAACACTATTCAAATGAAACATTCGAGAGGCAATTATTTGATAATAACACCATTTAGATCGCAAGGATATATATTCCTCAAGTGTGCTGGCACACCTTTTAAAATCAGGACCCCCCCCCCCCCCCCGCCTCACCCTCAAGAAGGATATTCCCTAAAAAAGACTAGCGTCCATTAAGGATTTCAATGGTGTAGTCTGCGCCATGGCCACCTCCCTTGTGGGCACCGCAGCGCAGCCCGTCATTCACTCTAAATTCTTCTGGGGGAAGGGTTCAATGCAATTTTTTTCGGAAGACAACAAAAACCATGCCCATTCATAAGTAAAATCATTAACTTTTCAAAGCCAGCCCTCTGACCCCCTAAATGGCGATACGCCCCTGCAATTGAATCACTTCAGAAGCAGGGGTGCCCCTCGTAGGTCAAAGGCGCACCCCCCTCAATATCGCAGAGCCCCCCAAAAATGAAAAATACCCCTTAAAACACGCCCCCTTAAAAATGTCAATGACACAGGCTGCGCCATGACCCCCGCTCCCTTCCTAGGTGGGCACCCCTATCAGAAGTCAACTATATTGAGAGGTTCATTCGATTATCAAATCGGGGCTCGAATGATTGACATCTCGAGAACTCAACATCTCGAAAACTCAACATCTCGAGAAGTTCAAAGCGAGAACTCGAGCAGTTGATCGCTCGAGTACTCGGGAAGTGACAATCGAGAACTCGAGCAGTTGATCGCTCGAGTACTCGGAAAGTGATATTCGAGAACTCGAGCAGTCCATCGCTCGAGAACTCGGAAAGTGATAATCGAGAACTCGAGAATTTCATCGCTCGAGAACTCGAAAAGTGATAATCGAGAACTCGAGATACGATATTCGAGAACTCGTGGTAATCGAGTTCTCGAATGATTTTGAATAATCGAGTGATTCGATTATGAGAACTCGATTATGCCCATCACTACTTGAGATACATGCAATAGCGTCTTTAACACTTTAATTTTGCCGGGGGTAATCTTCCAAAACCCTCCTCCTAACATCGCCAAAGATCGTCAAAAATTGAGTGTTTGAAACTTGAATTTCGAAAAGTTTTCGGGAGGGAGATTTGAACCCCATTCCATTCCTTGACTTCATCGAAGATGGTGTACACTTTCGTATTAGGACTTCAGTTTGGAAAAATTGCCGATGCCGGGTCTCTCAAGGGAGGGGCGTCTGCCTTGTATCCGTCCTTTGAAACTGTGTTGATCGAGACGACAATAAAAGGAATTCAAAGAGACGGAACCAATTAATAGTATTCTTCGGATGTTGCCTATTTCTCAGACTTATGTGTGTATGTGCGCGGCACTTCTGAGTGAGCAGGAATTGACTTGTGTCTTGTTTTCAGGTGCTGGCGGTGTGCATGCGATGCATGGATGAGGCGAGTCCATGTGCGGTGGTGCCGGGATCATGGAGGCTGGGATCAAGACGTGCTGCGGAGAGGATGCAGAACAAACAGGTGAGTGTTCTACACCCTTCGGCTCAGTTTTATTGTGTCCTGTTTTGTTGTCATAATATCGGATGAAGTATTGTTGTAGAACGTCTTCACTCCCTTTTGGAATCGTGTGAGATCTCCTTTGTCATTCTTGTAATACAAACAGTCAAAGAGCTTTGCTATCTTCGCTAAAAATGTTTACTTTTCTTTATATATTAATAGGCAAGCCGTTTTCTTTCGGTACCGATTTCTCTTCTGTTTGTGAACCGATTTCCTTCATTCTTTTTTTGTTCGGTAGCTATTGCCGAGTTTTAGTGTCATCAATAAAAATTTTTGAAATCGACTGCTAGTTAACGGAGATATTAATTAAAAACGCATTTTCATCCTAAATGACTCTTACTACGCGAACGGATGGTCCAATTTTTTCGAATTTGATATGGTTGGAAAGATCTTTAAAAAATACTCCTAACGAAGAAATTGTCAGGGCGCCCAAGGTCCAGTAACCTAAATCCACTAGAAAAAAAGTTATAAGCGTTTTTTAGTTAGCAAAACTCAAAAATTTTAATTTTATCTCTTTTCCATTGTTGGAAGCGTGAAATATTAAGTTTTATTTCATTTCTAAAACGCTTTTTCTACACGAAAAATGCATTTTAATGCTTCGAGCTTGGTATGGTTGGAAAGCTCGCGAAAAATACTTTGAAACACGTTCTACCCGGTTTTACCGCGCGAAAATGGAAACCCGGCTGCCACACTTCCGTCCAAGGGACGGAATTTCGTCTTTTCAAAGATTTCGGCCATCGGATTTTTTTTTTTTTTGTTTAAAAAAAAAATTATTTGTTAAAGATGAAAAAGATTTTTCAGTTTTCAAAAATCTTTTTCATCTTTAAAAAAGGAAAAACAACTGTTTTACTCCTCTTTTTGCGGCTGTATTTTGATGTCCCTCCATCGTTGATGCCAGGATGGAGGCTTAAAGCTTGCCAATGCCCCCGTTGGGGAAGCGAGTGTCACTCCGCTTCTGAGTTTACTCGGATCAGCGGGTGTGAATTGAATTAAAGGGAAGTCAGTGAAATAATGTTTATATTTCTTCTCTCTCAAGCGAAAATGAAAGTGGAAACGTGTTTCTCCGCTGAAAAACAAGTTTCATATTTGGCACGATGATTTTCGCTGATGAAACATTGATTTGAACTAAAAGGCAAATTTTATATAAATAAATGCGCTTATCTTTTTCTTATTTTTTTTTCCCCCGTGTTCAAAATGATTTTTTATAGATGAATCAAATCTTTCACTTTTGAATGAATAAAAGGTCTGAAAGTTACCTTTGGAAAGAAATCTTTCAAAAGATAACTATTGAACGCCATTTGACGAACTGAATATTAAATAACAAGTGGGGACACCAACGGTATAACATGTAACACGCATAGTCATCTAGCGGCAGCCAATTGAAACTCTCCCGAATTTTATCCCTAAGTCTCTAAGTCTCCCCTAAGTCTCCCTCATTTTCTTCATTCAATGTTGGAAGCTTTGTTTAAAATTGAATATAAGCCGCGTGATTCAAAGTTATCCTCAATGACTGCAAGACTTCGGAGTCGGTCTGATTTTGAGGTAAAGGAGTCGGAAGTCGAAGGTTTAAAATTGATAGAGACGGTGTGTGACGGTCTCGGTCATTTTCCCTTCAAGTTCCCAACTCTGCCAGTGCTTGCAGAGTCGGAGTGGTTTTGGGTTAAAGGAGTCTGAGTCAAAAGCCCTAAAATTTTCGGAGCCGGAGTGGGCAGACTCCACATTCCTGGTTCTAGGTTTCTTTTAAATACTTGTTTAACATTTTCACATTCTCTGAAAGTTTCTGTTTTTGCATATTTTATTCCCCCCCCCCCCACCGCGCCCTTTGTTTTTTCTTTTGCGATTTTAACAGCCAAAAATTACGATGATACATGTCTGTCCGATTACATGTCTGTTGAAAAGGACACCTAATCGTCGAAATTGATAACCACTGCGCTGGAGAAAATCAAACCAGACAAAATGTTCAACAATTGCGTGGATTACGCAACGCTTTAAAATTAATATAAATGTTTCGTCCTTATCACAGCAGACGAAAGTGACTTGCTCTTTTTCTCCAAAACTTCCTTTTCAACGCGTTGATGGGGTTTCTATTGTCCCACTTGCCAGGCTTCCTCCATCACAACCTATCCTTGCAATTGAAAACATAACCACAAGGACACGTTTGAGACTGACAAGATGACGTCAGGCGATGTTCTTTCACACGTGCTCTGGTGGAAACGAACCCGGTGTAATCCGCCATCTTGGTTCCCAAAACAGCTAACTTTACGCGAATTTTGTAATATCGTTGCGGTTCCGAGAGACTGGAAACTGTAGTCAAGGTGCCAGGGGCGCCCCGAACTTAAATTTTTTTGCGAGGTGGAAATTCCTCAGTTACACACACTCAAACACACACACACTCGAACACATACACACACAAACACATACACACGCATACATACAGACACCTACTCATACACACAACTACCCATGACACTCATGCCTGCACACACATACACATTCCCCCCCCACACAAACACTCATACACACAACTACCCACACACTCATACTCTCTACCCACACACAGACATAAACACACATGCCTACACACATACACATACCCCCTACATACACACACGCCTACATACACACACACTCGTGATTGCGAAAAACATAATTTGAATTCAAAATGTCAAAATTCAAATTCATTCTCCCCCCCCCCCCCCCACCCAACTCCAAATTTTGCCGAAAGGAACTCCGAATTTCGCCCAATGATGATATTTTTGCCGAAAAGAGCTCCAAATTTTGCGGAATAATGACAATTTTCCCGTAGTGTCAGACAAAATTTTGTCGAACAATGAAATTTTTGGGAGGTCGCATTGACCTTCCAAAGGGGCGCCCGGCGCCCCTGACTGAAGTGGTATTACATGGCTAATAACTCAATTTACCAAATTTCGATGACTTCCCCCGAACTCTCTAATGGAGTAAATATCTCTGGAATTTTCGTCAAAACAACCAATTTCCTATTATAAGGATTTTTCAGTGCACAGGTGTTAGGGGGGGGGGGATTTTTACAGTAAAATGATCGCGATCTCAAAAATAAACCCTATTTATACACGAAAATGGAAATTGAATATATCCGATTAATTTTGAAACGCGTTTATTTCATTTTCCTTCTTTTTAAAACTTTTATTTCCCAAAAAATGCGGTTGACATTCCCTAGTTTTCTATGAAATTAGTTTTGTCTGAACCTTAATTATTACTGCTGCAAAAAAAAAAAGAATAAAGGTTTATTATCGCTTATAGTAGAGAAAAAATTTTCTCCTCTTTTGAAACATTTTTATTTTAAATGTAAATCTTTTTTTTTTAAAGGCAAAAATAGTATAGTAGCGTTGTTATGAGACACTGAAGCGCTCTAACACACATTATAGGAAAACAAGATGTCAGACTTACATCCAGCTCGAATTTTAGAAACTCGAGTCTCGCTTAACCTTGACGCTTATTTAGCTCCATTTACCGAATAATGATGTTTTTTCAGTTTCCGTTTTCTAGTGTTCAGCGGCGGTTTTTGTTTTCTCCCACGCACTTTGTAGTCACAGCAGTTCGTGTGTATTAGTGAACGTGACAATGCCAAACTGCGTACTTCGTCGCCGATTCGTGTTTTAGAGGAATAATTTGTTTGGTGTATGTTTCATTGCCGTGTTTTTATGTCACAAAATAAAGGCTATGCTATTCTCAAAGCGAGATTAGCCAGACCGGAAAAAGGTAGTCTGATGCAAAAAATTATAGTTTCGAAAGAATATTTAAAGGAAGTGCTATGCTATAAAAATTTTAGTTGCTGATATTTGTAAGTGTTTACTAAGAAATCGCCCATCAAGGTATGACGGGTGAAAATTGCTTCTACATTTGAACGAAGCCATTTCCTGTTTGGTGATATTTTGATAGTTGAAGTTGTAACCCTAACTCCAGTGGATTAACCCTAAACTCCAGTAGGTAGCGTTCGTTGTTGACCATTTTTTCGTTTTTCTTCATTCCCCTGAAATGAGTCTTACCAGTAAAACAGTTACGTGACCGGATCCAGTTCAGCCTTGTCACAATAAAGCATTTCCCTGCAAGTTAAACATTACCAAAACATATTATTAAATTCATGCCGTGGCGCGAGTTTCATTGTTGAAACTCGCGCCACGGCTACTCGATCATTGGCTATTATATATATGAGGATGTTTTTATTTTTGAATCATATAGGGGAGTTCTGAATAGTAACCACTGGCTAACAGTCACAAAAAATCGTATCCATTTTTATCTTTTAGTAGCCATTTTTAAAAGGAATTTTTTTTTAGTGCCAAAAATAACCTTAAGGGAGTTAGTTCCTACTTATGTTGCCAAGGTGGAGTCGACTGATACGCTGAAGGTCTCAGAATTGGAAGCATTTTGTCTTAGTACGATATGAATTTTCATAAATAAACACATGGTCCCCACTTTTGCGACTAAGATTTTAGAGTTTGGTAGCCATTTTCAATGAAATAGTCGCCCGTTGATGACTGGTGACCGCTAATTTAGAGCTTTGTCAAACGTTTCATTTGGTGAATGCTCAACTGAGTAAGGAGTACTTGAAATCATAGACGAATACAAGGTGTGGGGGGGGGGGGGTGACCTCCCCCCCATTCTTTGACAGTTGTCTTTATCCACTCATGCTTGAAATATAATCTAGTTTTCGCGAAACTTTGTATTTTGTGCTCATCTTTATTTATTTATTTATTTTTATGATTCATCTTCTGTCATGATTTGTTGCGATAAATAGTATATGATGTAGCGTATGCCACACGGGAAACAGAGCCCAAGTAGAATAAAAACTACTCGAATTATGGCTGAAGAGTGCTGCTTTCGTTTTGACAAGCACACAAGGATGGGAGTCCGGCTAAGCTTAGACAGTATTCAATAGACAGAAGCCCTACTTATCGACACTTCGATATTTTCGAACTACATCAGTAGACGAACAACCCTCGGTATATCTCCCCCAGAGCTATTGATTTGAAACTGAAGGGACTTCGTGACTACTTTTTTTGAGCAATCACGGTTGCTTATTGTTCTTATTTGACTGTTTTGAATTCCTATCATTTTATTTTCCCACCAGCACCCTCTGCCAGCACCACCGTCGCGCCGACCGGCCTCACGATGCTACTCCTCTTGTGAAAACCGTCTCCAGGTTGCGTCCATATCCTACACACACGCATACACACACTCATGCCTGCGCACAGACACTAGCACACACTCCTACACACATACACACACTCATGCCATATATATATATATATATATATATATATATATATATATATATATATATATATATATATATATATATATATATATATATATATATTTGACAGCTAACGTGCATCAATCACCATTAGCATTCGCGGAGAACTCTCCGTAGAAAAAACGAAAACTCTTGACGAATCTTTGTAAAACTTGAATTCACACCGAATGTTACGAAGACGAATCTCTAACGCCACCTTCTGTGCACATGCACACTTCATACTCCAATTTTGTCCTTATTGCCGCCACCGGAAATCCCGCTACGAAAGAAAATAGGTTGTGTCTTTTAAGTATTAGTGTATTGTGTCTGGATATAACGATAACAGTATTGATTCTCCAAAGCATTGCTCTATTGAGAGATTTTATTGTATATACAGTACTAGCTGCATTGCCCGGCTTTGCCTGGTCTACCATGAAAATAAAAATTGTGTCAAGTGAAGTATATTCAACAATCAGGCGTAAAAAATAAATAAAAAAAACATGATTTCCCTTCCAAACACAATGCCGACAAATATTAAAATACTTTTAAGAAATTAAATCCAGAAAGATGGATTTAAAATGCGTAACCATGGAAACACAAAATGAAATAAGTTTAAGGAATTAAAATTCGAAAGAAAATGGTTCACAATTTGAATGGAATCGAGATTTCTTAAACTTGATTTAAAAAACGCTGTAACTTTTTTTCCTTTCGAAATAAAAGCTTATTTTTTCGACCATAGGTCGAGTTTGATCGGGAGTAAAAAAGGTCGCTTTTTCCAATGGCGCCAAAAAGAAAGGTGTGGGGTAATTCCTTCACTTTTTTATTGATTTATTTAATGAAGAAAGTAGTGCCTAAATTTCACCTAAGCCTAAAAAAATTCGAGCTAAAATCGCAAATAACTCCCACCGTAATAAAGTTAGAGCATTGAAACAAATTGCGTAGAACGCGGAAAATTCTACCCTTTCTAACGATATATAATATTAATATGTGCAAGTAATTTTTCACCCCCATATTTGATAATTTATGTGAAAATTGGACATAAATTGGAATAAAAAAAAGAACTATTCATCAGACTTTATTCGAACTGTCTGCAAACCTTCTCAGGACTTAAAGAACAAACTGTGAAAATTTCAGCGCAATCGGCCGGGTAGTTCTCGAGTTTTGCGAGTTCAAACACACAGACGCTTTTTGGGGACTTCATTTTATACTATGTAGAGTAGAGATAAACCCGATTTAACGATTGGGGGGGGGGGGGTCAAGGGACTGGAAAAAGTTATTTTGAATCAAGGATACCGTTAAATCGAGGAACATATACATTCAATGCAATTAAATCCGGACTAGTGAAATGTATCAGTAAGTTGAGGGAATCGTTAAATCGAAGTTATACTGTACTTATTTTTATTTATTTATGCACGGTTGGAGACTTAGCCCTCTACTGTTAAATTTTCAAAAACTAATAAGTTTTCCAATGTATTCAATAGTTTTTAAACTGAATAAAATTTTGTCTTTTGTGTTTACGCGGAATAAAACCGTTTTCTATTTTTTTGGTTTCAAGAACGAAAATTGTTTGTAATGAATAGCTAACTTTTTAAACGCAGATGTTTGCAAAACGGTAGTACTCAAAAAAAAAAAAAGTTGCTGATGAAATATTCATTTCTACTTTGTTACTACCAACAAAGAAAAATAGGGGTAGTGTTTTGTAAACATTTTCCTCCTAGGATAGTTGCTATAGTTACACCTATTGGAAGTGAAAATGCATGGTCCTATTAAAAATTAGAATTTATTCGAATGGCTCTTTTCGATATATAAAATATTCATGTTTTCATTTATTTTGATCTACTTCCAAAGAAAAATCTGCATTTTTCTCATTTTAGCTGAATTTAATAGCATAGGAGAAGTTCTGAAAGAAAATATGAATGATATTGTAATAAATATTTTAGAAAAGCATCTTAACTTTTATGTGCTCAAATAGCAAAAACAATGCTGACACCTGTTTCTGGGTTGGTGAGAACCAATTTTTCAGTACCAAAAGAAAAAAAAAGGATGCATTTTCCGTTTTGCGATAGCTTTTTCTTACTCTTTGCTGAATTATGAGCTTATTATTTTACGTGTCATGTTTTTTCGTTTTGTTTAAATACCAGTTTTCTTTTTAGCTATTCTGTAAAACCCAGTTTTACTTTCTTTGCGGTGTTCATCTGATGTTCAGTTTTTTGAATGAGTTCAGGGTTTCTTATTTTTCGGTGGTTCCTGGTAACTTTTCATTATCCTTTTAAGAATTAATTATTTTTTTAACCTTGTAACTTTGTCGCTTCTGTAACTTAGCTAGTTTCATTCTGTGCAATTTTTAAAAAATATATTTTATATCCATTTAACCTTATGTTTCCTTCCTAAATTGTCTTAAATGTCGCTTTTCGATTATTTCACATTCACTTGAGAATTCTGATAAATGAACTATAGTTGATGCAAACCTAACCTGGCAGCATTGTGAAGACTACGCACTTCATAACATAATCACAACATTACAATGCTGCCAGGTTAGGTTGGCATCAACTATAACTGACCCAGTGGCGGATACAAGGGGAGGGTCATAGGGGTCGTGTCCCCTTCCAAACCGTTAACAATATTATCCGCCCGCATTGTGTTCGAACACTTTTTTGTAAAATGTAAACGATTTCATAAAATTTTCAATTCATTAATTATTTTTAAAAGAAAATAATTGAAATACTACTTTTTTTTATATTGCTTATGAAATTAATTAGTGACCTTTAGATCATATTAGGTGCCTTATCCTTAGCCAATTTGGTGCTTTTTATTGACACCTAAGCGGTTTCGGAAACATTTTGCACACAAAGCTGTAGCTTCGCTCATGGAGGAGGGAGGAGAGGGATCATTTTTCAGCATGCCCCCCCCTCCTAAAATAATAGTCTGTATCTGCCTCTAGCTGACCCGTCTCACTTGACAGCCGTTTCGGCATAGAATAATGCTATTCCGTAAGCCTCGGCTTAATAATGCTTTATTTTAATAAACTAAGAAACCTTTTTATAAAGTAAGTTTACGTCAGTTTCAATGAAAACAAAAACTTAATTCAGGGCGGAATCTTCATAAAATAACAAATTTATTTAGGTGTGAAGTACCGTTAATTTACCTTTAATCTATTGTTGCTTTGTGGTCTGGTAAATGACACGAATTTCCAAAAACTTGGTAGAACTAGTTGGAAATGTTTTCCGTTCTCGAAACAACATTCACATCGCATACGGTAACTTGCATATTTCAATTTCTTCATTTCCGTTGCTCATTCCTCTTCAGAACTGGAATCCATTATCTCGATTCCCGAATTTCCGTTTCGGAAATCGGCTCCGGAAGCGGAGCAGGTGGATGTTCCATCATCGAGTGCAGATCGCTTGCAGGCGATTTCCTTGCGAGAAAACGACATCGGAGAATTCGTTGGCTACTGAGAAGGTGGTTGCTGCTATTGCAACAGGTGATGAACCTTCGTTTGTGTGGTTCGGGTTAGTCGTGCAATGGGTGGACTTGTTGGCTGTGGTCCTCGAATCCATGGTTACTTTAAATTCAGAAACATTGGGTGTGGAGGTCAATTATGTGGCCACCATCTTATCAATTAAGTTTTAGAAGTGTAGGATGCAAGATTCGGGTCCGTAACCAGCTTCTGTTGTAGGGAGAGTTTTACCAAACACACATTTTCCTTTGAATCTATATGACCAGTGGCGTAGCTACACTTTCTGCCGCCCGGGGCAGTTCCTCAATTTGCCGCCCTTTTCGATGGGAAATAGTTGACACATTAAACAGTCAAAATTATTTTTGTAAGATTTTAATAAACAAGAAAAGAAACTTTTTTCCTTCTTACTTTTCTTGCAGAAGGAAAAAAAAAGTAATTCAGAGCCCCACCGAAACATTCCAAAAGTTGAGTAAAAATTCGGAATTTTAAGCAATTTTTAGAATTGCTCGTAGAAAAGATGCTTGGAACTCCTTTATTTTCCCCCCCAAAATTAAACTTAGTTTTATGCATTCTTTGGTGACGTTATGGGGTCGGGACTTCGCAAGGAAGTTTTCCGAAACTGATGTGTTAAAAAGGTAATTTTAGGCTATCTTTGGATACGTGAAAATATTGTTGAAGGTTCGGGGGCGCTGTCCGGAAAGCTTTTCAACAAAATTGAAAAACACGTAAATGTAGGCTGTATCTTGTGGTGTAAGGATCACCCCTAACTCCAACAAAGTCTGAGTTTTCCTCCGAAATATTTTCAAACTTGAAGGGGAGAATAGGGAACGTTCAGGAGCTCTCTGGAAATTTTTCGATGCTGAAGTTTTAAAAACGCAATATCGAAAACGCATTAGTTTCTAAATGTTTCCAAAAATGTTGGAAGTCTGATGGTTTTTACGTCTCTCCTTGAAACGTTTTGAAAATTACGTCCTAAAAACACGATTTCAGCCGTTATTTGATGGACAAAGTTATGAGAGAATTCGGAGGTTCGTTTCCCACTTTTTTTAAACTGTTGCTCATTTTAAGCTCTTCTTCACCACTGAGAAAAAAAAATTGTGGTCTTCCCTCAGAAATTTCTAAAAACGAAATTTGGAGTCCACCGTGGTGACGTTATGTGATTTCGTGCACATCTGGGTTCCCTACCTTGGAATTTTTATGAATTTAATGCTTCAAATACCCAACATTAAGATTTTTGGAGACATTGGGTGAGATGGGGATTTTAAAGTTTGAAGTTGATGTCCTAAATATACACTTTAGACTTTCTTCAATCATTATACAGAAAGGATCGGGGATTGACCGCCCACAAGAATTTGTTGGTATTGAAATTATAAAAACTCAATAATCAGGATTAGGCTAAAACAGCGGTTCCCAACCTTTTTCTCTTTGCGAACCCCTTGGAACAGGCAAAAAAGTTCGCGAACCCCCTGATGTTGAAATTAGTAACATGTAAGAAACAATAAAAAAACAGCATGTTTGCTTTCCATTTTTTGCAGCATTTGATTGCAATGAACAAAAATATAATTGTAAAATATCATTAAGTGCAAATATTAATAAAAAGTTAAAACTACATCTACAAGAAAAATTATAAACAAGAAGTTTTATAAACCAACTATTTTTTAAGCATACTTTAAATTGGGGAAAAAATCCTTAATGCGATATTTGTGGCTGTTTGACGGAACAAAGAAACTGAAAGTTTGGTTCAATGTCTGACAGTTTGAGTCTTAAATCAGGCTCTGCATTCAATCTGCTTCGGTATTTATCTTTGAGATAAGTATAGGAGGAAAATCCTTTCTCGCACAGATATGTTGTACAAAATGGTAATAAAATTCGAATTGCTTTTTTGGACAAAACGGTATAGTCATTTCTTACACTGAGCCAGAAGTCAATTAACGAGAGCTCTTTAAAGGTAGTTTTCAATGAATTATCACAGGATAACTCGATGAGCATTTCCTTTTCAGGTAATGTCAGGGTGTTCTCTAAGCATGGATTTCCTTCAAAAGGATTGCGTATCCAGTTGTTTGAGAGAGGGACGTTACGCCTATTAGGAAAATACTCGTCAAAAGTTAGTTCAAGATGTTGCAGATGTCCACATACATTTCTTTTAACGCTTTCATCAAGTTTCATTGAGTTTTCTGATAAAAAACTACTAAGAGAAGTGAAACAAGAAAACTTACCCATTTCCAGGCATTGGATCCAGAAATTCAATTTTTTTACCATAGCTTCAATTTTATCATATACAACGAAAATATTAACAACTGCACCTTGCAAGGATAGATTTAATTCATTTAATTTTGAAAAGATGTCAGCTAAATATGCAAGCCTTTGCATCCAAAGAGGATCGAATATATGCAAGTGGACAAGTGAAATGGATGATCAACAAAAAATGCTTGGACTTCTGACTTTAATTCAAATAAGCGTGTCAAAATTTTGCCACGGGAAAGCCATCTAACTTCTGTGTGAAGAAGTAAAGTAACATGAAGGCTTCTCAATTCCTCACAAAGCGCGTGAAATAGACGGCAGTTTGTGGCACGTGATTTTATGAAATTTACAATTTTTACCGCATCATTCAAAGTAGCGGATAATTCTGCGGGAATACGCTTACATGCTAATGCTTGTCTATGAATGCAGCAATGAGTCCATTCAATTTTCTCGTTAATCTTCTTTACTCGCACCACAAAGCCAACAAATTTTCCTGTCATTGATTTTGCACCATCCGTGCACACACCCAAACAAAGACCAATCTATTCCATTTTCTTCAAAGTAACTGTTGACCAGTTCGAAAATTGCTTCTCCAGTTGTGTTGGTTTTAAAAGGTTTTGCAAATAGTACATCTTCTTTAATTGTATCGTTAAAAATATACCTAACATAGACAAGTAATATTGCAGCGTTTGCTACATCAGTCGACTCATCAAGCTGGATCGCAAAATTATTCTCTTTTATTCTATTCACAAGTTCTTTCTCCACATTACTTGCCAAATCAGTAATTCTGCGTGATACTGTGTTGTTTGATAGCGGAACCAGGTCAAGTTTTTTTGCTGACTTTTCTCCCAGCATACACTTAGCAATATCTTTAGCACACGGTCCAATTAAATTTTCTGCAATTGTATGTGGCTGTCCAGATCTTGCAATTCTATAACTGACTCGATATGAAGCTTCAAGGGCCATTTTACTATCTTCGTTGGATTCTAACAGGAACGTAGAGACGCTACACTTTTTATTATATTCCAATTTTCTTTTAAAATATTCGATAGGTTTGTCCTTGTGTGTCGGATGCTTTGTTTCGAGGTGTCTTCTCAGAAGTGACGGTTTCAAACTGCTGTTCGCTAGAACTTCGTTGCAGAGAAGACAAAGCGGTCTAGGTTCAGACTCTTCTCCAGTAAAATAAAAGCCCATTTGTAAATAGTCACTGTCATATTTTCGCTTTTTTCCTTTTTTCTCCCCTAGTTCACTTTTCTGTTTAGTCGGGGGAGGCGGCAGTTCATTACAGCTATCTATTTCAATATCCTGTGTTGATTCGAAAGTTACTGCTGATGTTGAGGGTTGATCGATTGACTGCTTGTCCATTTGTCGCTCAACCAAACTACCAGCTTTCAACCATCGATCCATAACAGCAGAAAGTTATTAAATCATAAAAATTACCAACACGATTATAACTTCACAAACAGAGTAGCAAGTTCACGTAGCAAAACCAATTGCAAACAAAATCACTTGTTTTCAAGCATCTCTAAAGTATCTCTAAATACGTCTGTTAACAACTATTTCCCCAGAACTATGAGCATGCTGATGTTATATATTTTTGAAAACGAACAGATGGGTAAAATCCAGTAATAAATTTTAAGTTTGGAGCCTTTTGCTGTCATGACTGCTATTCGATGACTGAATTCGACGGAAATTCCCGAGTTATATTTCAACCAGATTAGAAATAATACCCGTATGATGCATTGTTTGAGAATTCTTTATTTTTTTCGACATATGTATATTATGTATATTGTTTGATTGACTCCACGCGATGGCGCCTTTTTAAGGTCATCGTGATCCCCGCCACAGCTTAATACAACGTTTCTGCATGGCGCCGCGCAATAAAGAAGGAAGGATATCTCTTTTTGTTGTCTATCGAAAAAAAAAATTAGAAAATTTCTTTTTAACCAAGATTATAAAACCGCTGAAAGATTTTTTTTTTTGAGCTTGATACAAGAGTCTGGCGCGTTTTCAAATTAAAAAAAAAATTTAGTAACTATGTGTGCAAATTGAATATTTTATAATTTTTTACCAAACTAGGAAAAATCCGCCATTGCACCGAAATTTTCGCGAACCCCCTTCCTGCACCTCGCGAACCCCAGGGGGTTCGCGAACCACCGGTTGGGAACATCTGGGCCTAAAAGATGAGATGTGAAGGGATGGGGTGGGCGTTATCCCTTGGAAATGTTTCGAGACCAAATTTGAATGATTCTCTTTTTCACTAATAGTGGTCGAAATGTGAAAGACTTTGCCCAGAAATCAATTTACTAATTAAAAACCTTTCCATAAAATGAATGACTAAATGTGAAACTCGTTGTATAAAGGAATTAGTTGATATAATGCAGTAGTACAAGCAATTTTTATTCGAGTTGTGAATAATTTTTTTTTATAAAATGAACATAAAATTCATTCTGTCTTAGTGAAAATTTTGTAGTCAATGACAAGGAAGAAAAAAAAAAAAAACAATGCTGAGATGTCCACAAGGAAAAACACATGTTTCGTATTAGAGTAATTGTATTTCCATAGTCGTACTAAAACCTTACAATTCGAAGGCTTTTTTTCTTTTTTGCTTCCAGTAGTAGATCAAAAGCATGATTTCCTTATTGGGAAAACGCGTTAAATTTTTTCGCATTAAAAGTGTGAAGTTGCCGCTCCTCAAAAATTGGCGCCCGGGGCGGACCGCCCCCTCCGCCCCTCCCTAGCTACGCCACTGTATATGACCAGTTAAATTTGATTTCTTCTATTGTTTTTTTGTTACAATTTTAAACAAATGTAAAAGATGATGCATATATTCCATGAAGAAAAAAAGCTGATGTGTACGCTACATAACTTTTTTGTAACATCAAACAATCGATTATGATATCTTTTCGATGACTCAAAAGAGTAGATACGTGCACTCATATAAGCTGATTCGAGGTAATAAATTCCAAAATTTATATTTCTTTCGGCAATGCAAAATATGTGTGAAAAATATAGAATTTGTCTCTTTCAAATTTAAAGAACTTCGATGTTTTTGAATTTGAAGAAAAACGATGCATTTTTTTGTTAGATAGGTTCGTAATAACTATTAAAAAAAACTAAAAATACACACTTTAGTAGCAAAGTGAACTAAAAAGTTAAAAATAATCTTTTGATGACTAGTATACAGTGGCTCCCAAAAGTCTTCGTACACCAACGACTTTCAACGAAATAGGCCCCAATCAATTGGTTAGAATTAATATTTCGGAATAGGTATTTAATTATAAGATCTATGATCAATTTTTAACAAAACTACATGAAAAGTTTTTAAAAAATATTAAAACTTAATTTTTTAAAAATCAAAAAACCAAAAAGTGCCGGAAATTTCATCTCACAAAAGTCTTCGTACACTTGATAAAATGTCTATATATTATTGAATAATCTAACTTTTGATTAAGTTATTAATTAGTAGAATATCATACAGTATTCATAACGCCTTTTAAACGTCTGGGAATAGATTTCCTTCTTTTTTTTTTTTTTTTTTTTTTTTTTTTTTTTTTGCGTAATTTCTGAGTAAGTGTTCTACCACACTTCGAGTCTTACTGTTTCTAGCTCTATTTTCGTTTTAAAGCCCTATTGTCGTAATCTAACCTCCAGATATCTCTAAATACGTTACATTAAGTTCAAATCTGGAGATTGAGGGGGTATTTTTTAAACTTAAGGACAATTTTCGTGGCACTAAACTCAAATGTTGAAAACCGTGTGCTTCTTATCGTTATCTTGATAAAAAACAAAGTTGTTTCCAATAACCAAATTTTTGGCTAAGAGTTCAAATTTGGTTTTTAAAATATTTAAAGGAACAGCATGATTCATTATTTCATCAAAAAATTACAAACTACCAAGTCCTGATGCTGATATGCACCCCCACACTACAACATCTCCACCGTCCTGATTAATTGATCCAAATAAGTTCTTAAGATTAAGTTCCTATTTTTTTTCTTCTACTTACAGTTATACAACAATTTAACCAAAAATGTTTAATTAATTTTTACCCGTAAGTAAGACGTGATTCTAAAACGTTTTTAGCTTATATATAATTGCTTTTACGACGAAAAGCGTAAGCTTTCTGTTTTTCGCACGACTAAGAAAATTTCTGCGGGAAGAGGTCCCATTTAATCCAGCTAGTCAGAGATCTTGACGAACAATTTTAGGTGAAAATTAAATGTAATATGTTTCATTTAACTCTGCAGAAACGTTTACAGCACTCAAATGTGTATTTTTCATAAATTTTGTAACTTTAAATCTCCGATCACGTTTTGTCAACTTTGCCGGTTGACTTTTTCTTACCTTGTTTTCGGTCCGATTCCTTTCTTTAAAGCATTTTATCAAGCACTTTACTATACAAGCAAATAAATTAACTAGTTTAGAGACATTTCAAATCAATTTACCACTACTGTGGGGAAAAAATTCAAATTTTGAATGGTGTTTGCCGTTTTTACGAATACCAGCCATTTTACACTAATAAGCACAATATTAAGGAATGAAGAAACAAAAAATTAAAGCCAAATGACTTAAAAGTGTCAACACAATGCAAAAATATTAATAAAACGGCATATGATAATTTTAATCATGAATTTATTCGAAAATATTTGAGTGTAGGATGACTTTTGTGGCGTATTTTTTCTCTTTCTCTTCGTTTTTTGACAAATTTCAAAAATAAAATCTGGCAATATTTTGAAAAAACTACTGGGTTTTATTCAGAATGGCATAGGAATGGTGTGAAAAAAAAATAGACTTCATATTCGAATTCATTTTCGAGTTATTTTGGTTTTACTAAAAAATTTCAAAGTGTACGAACACTTTTGGGAGCCACTGTATAAAGTAATTGACCAAGCACTTAATTTTACTGTAATGAAAAAAAGCGTAGGGGGCTGCCTAGTTACATTTTTGCATGGATAACAAGTGGAAGAAATTTAAGACAACTGATAAGAAGTCCCCCGCGCTTTTTTTCTATTACAGTAAAATTAAGTGTTTGGTCAATTACTTTATACACTTGTCATCAAAAAATTATTTTTAACTTTTTAGTTCATTTTGCTACTAAAGCGAGTTTTTTTAGTTTTTTTAACTATTACTTTTTATAATGGAATGTATCTTAGTATTCTATTGCATCATTTGCATCAGACATTTTGAATGCTTTCTGGTAAATTCATGTGCAAACATTATTACACTCCGCAGCTCTGATTTGTACGTTGTAAGTAATTCTAATAAGCCATACTGGCTATTTGTCCAAAGTAAAGTTGGACCCACAAACATACAAGTTAAGCTAACAAAAGCGTGTTAATTAGAATAAACTAATAACTTATCGTTAATAAATTAATTTGATTATAGAATGTTGCATTGTCATCGGGTCTGAGGTTGCATTCCAAATTTTAAGAGTCCGATCACAAAAAGTGGGGGAACATTGAGTTGCAAGATTATGAATTTAATTTTGGTGTAAACGGAATTAGAACGCACGCCCAATGATTCCCGGGGGTGGACGTCAGCGAAGACCCGCGCCTTAGACCGCTCGGCTACGAACGCTCATAAAGGGCTGGAATGTACTAACAGTAATAAGCCACTAGCTCCTTAGTGCAAAGGAGAGTTACTCACAAACATACAAGTGAAGCTAATAAAAGCGTGTTAAAAAATAAATACTGCAGCTGTAACACTGAGTTTGTACAATTTTTCAATAATAAAAATTTTACTTTTCAAATAAAATTGAATTAAAAAAAATCAATTGGAAAAAAAAAAACATTAATAATATTTTTAGCCAAAAAAGCATGATAAAAAGCACTTTTTGGAATGCTTTTGAAAAAATTTCGAAGGAGGTTTGAACTTGAACCTTAAAAACCTACCCCTTCAATACAGCCCTGGCGTGAATATATTTCAAATTTGTGAAATAGTATTGTATAATTACAAGATATTTACAAGTATTTTAACACACTTGTAACGTCTCGTTGTTTTCCCCTTTCGTTTTCTCATCCTTCCCCCTCCCCCCCGTGCCCCCGATTGTGTGTGTGTGTGTGTTTTTTTTTAATTTTCTACGTTTTTATATGAATTTGTTACAGACAAAACGTGCGATTGTTACTTCTCTTTATTTTCAAATACGAAAAACAATGATTCCGAAAATGTTACTTTAACTTGTATAGTAGTTTTCTATTACCTACAGTCGGGGAAACCTAAGCTGGCAGCATTGTGAAGGCTAATGCAGATCCTAATAGGTTTACTTCAACCATGGGCGCCCATATGCAAAATTTTAAAGGCGTCTCAGATATATTTCCCATGGAAACCGATTTCAGTACAGGCAAGTTATTAAAATTTGATATTTTTAATAACTTATTCATTAATGGTTGGAAAAGATGTTCTTATATTTTTGCAAAGACGAAAGCAATAATTGCTAAAGGGGGGCTTGAGCCCCCTACTTGCGCCCCGCCCCCCCCCCCCCCACCCAACATGCGCTTCCGTGACTTCAGCTGTAGTGAAAAAAAATTGTAGAAAAAAATAGCACCAGTTGATTTTGCCGGTTTGTGGTCTAAAAGTAAAGCAATTCATCCATTGAATAAAGCTAATAGTTATATTAAAATATAAAAAATCCACCAAACAGATAGACTAACTCATTTAATGTATAAAATGTGTCAGAAGATCTATGTATTGTAGGAGGGAGCATTGAACGTTAGCTTAAAAAGGGCAGGGGGCAGCGCTATCCTAAAAAACCTGGAGGAAACATTGCATGTAGCAGGGATTCCCATGGCCCGATTAACCCTTGAAATTAGAGGAAGCTCGGTCTCATTTCATACCCGCCCCCATCCCCCACATTTTGTTCTTGGAATTTTTCCTAAAAATTCCAGGCACATTGATACAAAAGTCACTAGCGCGGCAAACACAAAAGTTAACGACCTGATGTGTTCCTCGCATGACTTCCTTTTACTTCAATTTAATGTCATTTCCCCATTATTGGTAATTTTAATGTGATTCAATACTTTACTCTCTAAATATCACCAACAGTGGCCAAATTAAAACCAGATTTAAAAAAAAAAAAAAAAATCGCCAGGTTGGTGACAAAACTTGGCGACCAAAAAACTGGCGATATATCGCCAAGTGTCCGCCAAATTATAACACCACTTGAGTTTACATCGAAATTAACAAGGATTTCCCCCCAAAAAGGGGCAAAAGATCCCCTTTAAAACATCCGAATGCAACCAAAAGGGGAGGTGCACAGCTAGACCCCACTAAGGAGTCTACGTACCAAATTTCAACTTTCTAGGGCATACCGTTCTTGAGTTATGCGACATACATACGCACATACATACGTATCTACAGACGTCACGAGAAAACTCGTTGTAACTAACTCGGGAATCGTCCAAGTGGATATTTCGCGTGTCTATACGTTCTTAGGCACTTATCCATGCGTGGTCGAGTCGAAAAAAAAAAAAAAAAAAAAACTCAACATTCATTTGGAGGTGAGCAAAATGGAAATTAAGGTCGATTTTTGAGTGAAATTTTTTTCGCGAATACAGTACTTCCTTTTTTGTAAAAGGAAGTAAAAATGTGGCCCAGCAGAATTCAGATTAAAAGTTATTCCACCTTCCCGACAGATAGAAATGTTATACATTACATATGCTCTGCTACAATTTCCGGCAAATACGGGTGGTAAGATGTTAAATCAGATTTAACACTTAACAAAAGAAATTAAATGACATGCATGTACATTGTAACAGAGTTGAACCAAATCCCATACTTGAAAATATACCTGATGACCACATTTTATTAAATGTATTCTCACATTTTATAATTATTTAATTCTTTCAAACATTTTTATGTAACAAGCTCTAATGTTAGCAATCTCTCTAAAAATGATGTTAAAAGCAGAAACTGTAATTGTTAAGTACAGTTTTTCAATCATATTTGGTCCCCCTCAAAATTCTCAGGGAAAACTCAAGCTTCCCGAGCCTTTTGAGTAATCAGGCCCTGGGGATGCCCCCTCCTTCTAAAGGGCGACGTCGCACTCTTCTCAAATCCTTCTAGATCAAGACCCCCTAGAAAGAAACTGAGGCCCTCTAAAACATCCGTAAAAAATTCAGTGGTACTGGACTCCCTTAAGTAGTTTATGATGATACAGTTTAACGCTCTATGACTTAGTGTTTATTTATTTTACTTTTGGGTAAAGTACGTAGCTAGTTTTTCCTCCCCCGGTCATCTTTTCAGCTCTTTATATTTTTCCCTTTTCTTTCTTTTTTCAATATATGCCGAATGTTCTGCTGTTATCGATTTTCACATTCCTTCTTCAATCGATTTTGGATCTATCTATGTATTTAGGGTAGCTGCCAAGTTAGCTCCACTTTTATATCATTTTTAACCTTGAATGAGTTGTAGAAGTGTTAGGAGAAATCAGAAGTTTCTAGAAAACCGGATATCTCTTTGAAACCAGCTGTATTTGCTTGGAAATGGAAAGATTTTTATCCAATTTGTGAAGAAACTAAAAGAAAGTCGTTGTAGAAATTCAATATATTTTTTCCTACTCTTTTCTACTACCAGTTCCTACCATTTTAAAACCTTTCAACGAAAGTTTTTGTAAATTGTTAATTTTGATGAAAATTTTCTTTGTGTGTTTAGGGGCGCAGCGAGGTGGGTTTTTCAGAGTCCCCCCCCCCCCCCTCTAACCTTTGGTTTTGACGCATTACCAATCCTAATATTGACGGGATTTTTTTCCCTCCACGTAAACACTTATGACCAATTCTGGCCTCTCAAAAGGTAGTGTCTGACTGCCCTTTTGTGTGTTGCGTATGCGTTTTACGTAACCCGTAGTTACTTCAAAACGATTTTATGAATGTGTCGCTCACAATCGGTTTGACGACTTCTACATAAACTTTTCTCCGCACACACCCCACCACTTAGCTGTAAGCCTTAGGTTCCACCGTCCGGGGGTCCGCGTAGCGGGCCCCCCGCACGACTGGGTGCGACGGTCGATAGTCGTACGGGATATCTCCCCGTACCTCTTTGGCGTGCCATGGCTACTTACTTCTACATAAACTCATCTAACTCTCGGCTGCTGTGCACTCGGGGTTCGCCGATATATATCAGTCGATATATATCATGATATATATCACGATATATGTATCAGATATTTATTTTGAAAATATCATGATCTTTTGGTATTTTCGATATTTATTTTTTCGACTACGGTATTTTTAATATAAAAAGTATATTAAACATAGAAATATTGTTCAATTATTATTAAAAATTACCAAAAAGTTGTGACTATAATTTTATGATGTATTAATACCAAGTGTGCCCATATGCAAAATTTTAAGGGGGGGGGGGCTCAAAAACTTTCCCTATGATTTAGTAGAATAATTTCGTCATGGAAATCGATTTCAGTACAGATTAGGGATATTGAAATTTGACATTTTTATAACTTATTCATTAATGGCTGGAAAAGAAATTTTTATACATTTTTGCAAAGAAAAAAGCACTAAAAGCAAGGAATTCTTATTTTTAAGGGGGGCTTGAGCCCCCCCCCCCCCCTTGCCCCCTATATGGGCGCTCTTGATTAATACATCACTATATAACAAAGCAGTATAATATTCCTTTTTTACTTGTATTTTATATTCATAAAATTATTAGCAATGTAACAATTTTAACTCATAATATTAAAAGTACCTAATTAAATATTAACCATTGCCTAGAAAGAAGAAAATGCTTATGACTGTGCACCGACTAATGCATGAATTATTTATTCCTGAATCATTTAATTGTAAAAGTAGCTAACAGAAGAAAAATGAGTAAAACAGCTAATGCTAAATAAACTCCATTAAAATTGATAGAAATGTGAAATAAAATGTGATATATAAATTTAAAAAAAAAAAAAAACCTTAGTTTTAAGTCTACAGAGGGTAATTATAATACAAGAAAATAAAGAGTGGTTTGAGGATGCATTTACTATTTTGAAGACTTGAGTTTGTGCTAATTGAAAATATCGGATATTTTTGAAAATTTCATATTTTCAAACCCTGTGTGCACTATGCTGGTGCACTGTGTTCCGGTTGCACTACCTACTGGTGTACGCTTGTAAATTTATTTGACGGTTACCTGTCAGCTTTTACTCCAGTAGTATGCAATGCACCATTTGTACTTTTGACTGGTTTCATAAGTCACCGGCTCTACATCTCACTTGTGCATAAATTCATGTGGTGCACAATTGGGAATTATGCACGGGGGGGGGGGTGGCACCGGAATCGATCCTGAAGGGGGCCCGATATTTTTAAAATGAGGGTTAAACAATGTGTTGGTGGGACGTAAGAGTAAACAATATGAACGGGGCCCCGGAAAAGTCATTTATGACGAACCCCAAAAATTTCTGTACACGCCCCTGATTATACAGATGTGCTTTGCCAGTGAACCGAACCCTCAGAGCCAGACTGACTAAGTCCAAAAATTGCGATTTTCATTTTCTTAGTGCATAGTATTTCACATCGAACTATGTGAACGGAATTCTAAAAAAAAAAAAAAAAAAAATCCTTTGTAATGGGGTCGTTTCCAAAATTTTAAAAGTATTTTTTTCTGAAAGAGCATGCTTTAATAACACAGGATCTGACCATTTTGAAGATTATTTGACTATGTTTAATATTTTTAAAAAATTACTTTAATCGCTGCGCTTTCATTGTTTACGCTTCTGCCAGTGACATCACAAATGATGAAATGCCATTCAGTATTGCCATTCACAGATCATAATATTTAATTCGCATCTTTACTCATGTGTACTGGCAACGATATGGTTGATAGCAAGCGTAGAGCCCAATATTTAATTCACTTGTTGATTATCATAACCTGGAAATGCGGTAGAAATATGCACCAAAGTGCATCATTTGTGACGTCATAAAGACCACACCTTGTATGAAAGATCGGAGATTTAAAAAAATAATTGTTGTAAAAATGAAAGTGTTTTCTGTGCCCATGTTGTTGTTGTTATTATTATTATTATTTTTTAAACTTATTCTATCAATTTCAGTGACTAAAATTAGTACTTTTGACTACAGGAAACAACCCCATTATTTACCTGTGTTAAAGTTGAAAGAGCGTGCGTCTCATCTTTTGACCTTTTTACAATAGTTTACGCATCACTTATTCATTTATTACATGCTGTAATTCATAACTCGTTAGATATAAAAGGAACGATATTTTTTTAAAGCTATAATCCTCAATTGCATTTCATTTTCACGTAGGAATTTAATATCTAGTGTTTAAATATTTTAATTTTTAATAAATTCCGCTATTTTAAAATGTTGCGAGCGTACTAATTTCAGAACAGGAACCATGGTTAGAGATTTTCCTATTCTTTACTCTTTTTTACATTTTTATTTATTTATTTTCTTTTTTCAATGATTAAATTTATTTCCCCGTAGTTTTCATTTTCTGAGATCACTAGAAAAGATTTTAATCCCAATATTTATCATAAATATTCAAACTGTAAAAAGGAAATCCTCGTAATTTTTCAGAAATTCACATATTGACATGACGCTTTCGATGATCAAATTTAGCTTTGGATTTTCGTTTTTTTATTATCTAAATATTGTCATTTCACCGCTGACGCTAAATCAAACGAAAATTGGTGTCATAAATATTTTCTTCTCAAAATTGTTTCATTTTTGAGAAAAATATTTTTCGTTATATTTTGAACGATCGTTTTTTGAATTTCAAAGAACTGCTGTTGGAACTTTAGCATTGGGAAATTTCAGATTTCAAAGTTCGAGAACGCTTTTAATCGGGTGATTGTTTTAGATTCCGTAGAGATGTTGCTGAATTTCAGAACATTTTAGAGAATTGTTGAAAAAATCGCTTGGGAATTTTCATAAATTTGCTGCAGATGTCGAACTTTACTTTTGATTCGCAGAGAATGAATTCAGAAATTAATAGATCTTTTAAAAAAGCGGGGAATGTTTGAATGTTCTTGAATTTAGAGAAATTTTTTAGACATGAGGCGGATGGCTTTGGAAATCAAAAAATGACTTATGACGTCATTATTAGTCTGATCTATTCTGTTGAAAAGTGATTTTTAAACTTTTAGTGTTTTATGTTGTCCTTTACATTTTTCATTTCTATGAAGAAGTGTGTATTATTAATGACCAGTATTCATTTTGATTCTTTTCTGGTCTCGTCTGGTCTTTCAAAGTAATAGTACCACTCCCCCCCCCCCCCCCCCCCATGAATTCGCATTATTTTCAACTGTGATCACCTATTTTCTGTTTATTTGATTGTGTAAAGAAAAGTTAAAATTTGTTTAACTGTGCTCTTTATCGTCTGTATGCCGAAATGACTCCCTCGGGGTCTCAAATTTATCGTCTTTACCTACCGCTTGCGAAGAGTAAGTATTTGTCGTTCATTCATGAATGGAGAGACCCATTAAATGCCAAAAGAGTGTTATTCTTTAAATGTCATCGGATCGTTGGGAGAATGTATTTCGAGTGCGTGCGAAGGGGCGTGCCGTATACAGACGTTCGAAAAGTGTGCGATACAACTTCATTGCCAGGGGGAGGTGGTTTCTCGGCGAACGAGTTCTAATTCCCTTTTCATATTTATTCGTTCTCCTTTATTGCATCAATACAATATTCATGTATAGTAAAAAATAGCCTTTATTGATTGGTGAGAGACAGTTTAAAGGGGGAAAAGCTAACTTTTGGTAATATGCATATTTCTAAATACGTTTGAGGTCCTCCGCAATTGATGTCATGCTTTGGGGTGTGGGGGCAGTGGCGGATGCAAGGGGAGGGTCATGGGGGTCATGACCCCCTCTAAATAATCAATATCATTAGCTATCCACATTGTCTTCAAACCCTTTATGAATAAAATATTCACGATCAAGTCTTATCAAGTTATTTTTTAAATTTAATATAGTAAGAATACAAATATAAAATTTAATTTTGAATTAAAAATAATTAAATAATAATCAAATACTTTTTGGAATAAAATATCAAAATGTTTTAAAGTAAATGAAATACTACTTCTTTACTTAGTGGAGCCGGGGCATTTTTCAACATGATCCCCGTAAAATAGTAGACTGTTCAATGGGGGGGGGGGGGCGGTCATTCTTCAGCATGACCCCCCTCCCGCCTAAAATATAGCTTATATCCGCCCCTGGATGTGAGTGGGGGTGCTCGAGAAAATGTTACGAGGAGGAACGAGGGGTAACAAGAAGGAGAACATCGCTCATTTTGGTTGAAATGGAAACATGTTTCAAATGAAGTATATGCTTAAGTAAAATAGCGTGACAGGTGGGAGGTTATGTGACCAGGAAGTATGGTCAAGTGGGACACTTTGTGACAAAGGATGGGGGGCTATGTATGTTGAAAAGAAATGTGACACTTTTGGACAGACCCTTTCGCTTCTTCTCCCTTTAATAAATACTTGTTTTAGACTCAGCCGCAGAAAAATCCATTATAATTCCAATTTTGCTAAATCAAGTGCATTCATGGCGTGGAGTGTCGATTGATGTTCTAATAAAAGAATTTTAGATTAAAAAAAAAAAAAAAAATTCCAAGGAAAAAAAAAAGAGTTATGCTGTTGTAGCTTAAAATGCCCATCATTAAAAACCTTTCCAAAAGGGTTAAACCTATTATGTGTCTCATACATTCCCAAATTTGGCGAAAACCCAGCACGAAATGCTTCCATTAACAAGACCATTCTATAGTATCACCTACCGCGGCTGCTTGTGCTATCGCTTGCCCCAAAACAGAGGAGAGGTTCACCTACCATTTGTACTAGGGTTTCCAATCCCGCACCGATTTCACCCCGCGGGATTTCGGGATTGTAAGGAGCCTGTCCCCCGGGATTCCGCTGGATTGACTTTATTCTTCTAATTTGGGAAAAGATGGGGATTTTTAGGAAGGACTGCTTTTGTAACTTAAATTAGTAGTTTTTTTGAATTCTGTACACCAATTGAAGAGCACTACAAAGTCCAATTCCAATCAGTAATTATTGTTTGGTACGCAAAAGTGTGCCCTAAAGAAATCCAATGCGTCTTAACGAAGCATCGCTCGTATAGGATGAGAAAGGGCTTTTGCTCAAAAAATAATGCGCTTCATGGAAACGCGTGCTGTGGCTTCACTGTAGTTTGGTTTACTGAGATTAAATAATTATGGACATTTTGCAAAAGATCCCCATTGTCTTCATCACCTTCTAAAATAGATTTTTCTATTCTTATGCTTGGCTTTTCCTCAAGAATTGCAAATTTCGGATAAAAACAATGGCTTTTGGATGTGTGTTTTGCTGTATGTATCCAGTTGAACGTGCATTAAGAATACACTTGTTGCTTCGAAAACGTTGTTCATTGAATCAGTGCATTTGATTCATTACAGCAAGGGGTGAGGCTACGGGTGAGTGCTACTTAAGTTTCACCAAGTTATAGACTCATTAAAAGTTTCTAGATAATTTCGCTAATTTTACCGCTCACTTGAAACAGACATTCAAAAACTTGAGCAGCTTAACTTACTGCTCTGTCATTCGAGTCATCCTATGCTTCATCCAAGTTTCTGTCGCCTCTTTTAGAGTCGTGCCGAATACATAAATGATGGCAGGTTTTACATTGCTTTCTTCTTTGGAGAGAAATATTGTTCACTTTAAGTTAAAGGTTTTGAGTGCATTCCTTAAGCTTACAGAAGTTCTCCAATATTGCTTTGAGGGCTACCCCAGCGGGTTTTGCAATCTGTAATCCACTTTCCCTTTTTTTTCTAAAGCGTAATTTCCTTGATTTTAAATTTTAGTGATGGTTTTCGAACATGTTTTTAAACTATATGCATTATCTCAATTGCTGAACGTATGAAAACTGTATCCTCGAATGAGAATGCCAATGCAATTTCGAAAAATATACTTAATTTTTATTGTGTTCTTAAATGGTAAATCTGCCGTTCATCATATGATACAGAGTTTTTCTTGCTCTTCTTCAGCCGTAAAAGGAAGATGCTTCAAACTTCAGATGATGCTTGTGAAAATAGCCATTTTATTAGCGGGAAATGTTTACATGGAAAAAATTGCGGGATTGAAAATTCCGCGGGGTTCGGCTCTCAATCCCACAGGTTTAATCCCGCTAAATAGCATGCGGGATCCCTCAGGATCGGGGTTGGAGACACTAATTTGTACTAGCTATCTCCTATTTTTTAATTTTGTCACTTACATCCTTTTGCTTCTCACTGCCTCATTGGTGTATAAATGGTGGAGGGGGACTGCAGCTGCAGGTGTTTGTTAATAACGTAATTAGTTCCAATTTTCGAAGATTATGTAGAATTCTTTCCTAAGGAGGGGGGGGGGGGGCAAAAGTTTACTTCGTTTAGGTACCTCACTTTATTAGTCGCTTATTACCAAAGCCGTTTTTTCCCCCCAAACGTGTACATTGTTTATTTTCGAGAAAGCGTAATCTTACTACCAAACGGCACGACCTTGATAGTCACAAATCTGGATGAAATTCTGGATAAAGGTCAGTTCGCAATAAATATGAACCCAGGTAAAGCGGTTTGACTGCATAGGTCCTAGTTCGGCTTCAACGGGGGTCCAAAGTTATTTTTTGAGTCCAGAAAAGCAATGGTTTTTCTTTTGAAAAAATTTCTTTACCGTTTGCTTGATTTGCATTGCCGTATGTGGTCAAATTACAAGCATTCACAATAATCCCTTCCCCACGAGAGAAGTCGAATGTCTTCGGAGGGTAGATAATGTCTCAAATTTTAAAATTCCAGCTTGAAAGTGAAAGAAAACTAATGTAAAAGGTACACTGAAATAAATAAGTTATCTTTTCCCTTCTTGATAAATAGAGAAATAATCATGGGTTAGAAATATACAGTTGGCTCTCTCTGTTTAACGACTTTCAAGGGACCACAAAAAATAGTCCTTAAGTAAAAATCGTCCTTAAATAGAATGCTTTTAAAACTATAGTGGGCCATCTGGGACCATGAAAAGCCGTCTTTAATAAAGAAAGTCGTTAAACAGATCGTCGTTAAAGAGAAGGCCAACTGTACTTGTGTCTATTTTTTTACTGCTTTGAATACGCTATGCAAGTTCTCTTCTATGGAATTGAAACCTTTTTAAAATTTTTATTCCTTCTGTTCTCCTTTTGTTCTAGCGATGAGTTCAAGAAAAAATATTCTGGATTACTAAATAACACGTGGGTTTAACGTGCTAACGACATTTCTGTATCGTCTGATACTTCCCCCCTTTAACTGCAAAAGAATGTAATTCGAAAAGCGGTCTCTCGGAACATATAATTTCGATTCATAAGCAAATATCCGCTGTTGGAATGCATAATCGAATTCTATTATTCGGCGTGCTTCCTTTTTTCTCTCATGGCGTGCTGTGCAATTGAATAAAATCGTCTGCTTCATTTTTTTTTTTATTCGTAAACATTCGAATCATGCTTACCCCTATTTCGGCACGATTGACTTTTTTTTCACTTCTTCAGTTATGGTAGGAATGTTGATGATACTTTTCTAAGGTTGCCATATTGGAGTCATTAAAATGGCGCTAGATTTTCGCTAAGTTGGTTAGATTGCTGGCGAATGTTAAAAATGAAGTGAATTGTGAAATAAAAATGGATCCTTCAAACACATGTGAATTAGAGAATTAATGCTGTTTTTAAGTGACATGTGTTTCAAAATAAAGGGAGGGGGAGGGGTTATCGAGCGGAACGAGTAGGAGCCATAATGTAACAATCACGATATTCCAATGCTTTAACCGATGAAGATGTTGAAATATGAACTAGATTTTACCTTACGGACTACTTAAATACTTGCAATACTACTCTCTCCGTCCAAAATTAGTCGCTGCATTTGGGCTGAAAATTTTGTTTGAAATTAGTTGCTGTATTTGAATATTTTTGTGCAAAATATTGAAACTGATTAATTTGAAAAGAATTTCAGACATTTTAGGATACATGCTGTCAAATTGATAGCATCAAGTAACAGCGTTTACTTAGAAGCCGTCCATGGCACGCAATGTTTCAACAAAGTTGAGTCGGCCTCATCTCATTGTCACAAGGTCTCACATTTCACCCCCACCCCTTGTCACATGTCACACTGTTTCTCATCAGCATATTGTTGCAAAAAAAGTGAGTCACATTTCTTATAACCCCCTTCCTCTTATCGCAAACTGTCGCAATTTCATGACCCCCCCCCTCCCTCCCGTAAAGCATGACATCATTTGTGGATGATCCCTTACCGACATGACATATTCGTCGTTTAGGAATCGCCAGGATGGAGGTAAATTGCCCCCCTCCCCCCCCCCCATAAAAAAAGGAAAGACAGGTCTGCTTACTAAATATTCTCTTTTTAGTTCTGTACTAAATTAGATTCGGAATTCCAAGGTTCCGCAGACTGCAGATTGAGAATCACTGCTCGAGCTAATGAATCGTGAATTTATTAGAATGCAAACTGATTTTTCTGGTAAAAGGCAGAGTCCTTACAAAATGAGGCGTGACTTAAATGTGCGAACCCTGGATTTTTGATACTAATGCGGATCTGATTTAAGTAAGGAAGGGGGGGGGGGACATACATGGAATACATGGAAAGTAAATGTTGTAAACTGATAGCGTTGCACCTTGAAATCTTTAAAACATTTTCCAACAAAAGCATAAAATCTTCGGTATCAATAATCGGTGCAAAAATCTTCAAACGTAGCAACTAATTTGGGACGGAGGGAGTAAGTATAACCGGGTGATCAGAAAATGAGTTTACGTTTAGAAAATTAATTATACACTGAATAATGTATGCAGATAAGTAAATATTGACTCACATTGCTTTGAAATGACATGGGATTTTAATGTAACCACGAAAAAATATATACAGTCGAGCCCGCTTATTAAAATATCGGTTGAAAGAATATCCCGCTTAATGTAATAAATTTTCAATTTGAATTTAATCGTTGTAATTTGTCATTTTGATTTCGTGTGATGGAACATTTCGCTTTTTGGAATAAGTTTTTGTGACAAATTGGCAGGGTTGGGTTTTGGACTGTCCAAAACTGGTTTAGGACAGGACAGGTGGTTTTTACCGTCCAAAACTGTCTACAACTGTCCAAAAGTGTCCGAAACTGTCTTAAACTGTCCAAAACTATGCTAAAGCTAAAGCAGTGTAATCTAATCAATTATTATTTACTGCACTATTCGTAATGCATAAATATAGATATTAATGAGGTTTAGTTAATAAGTATTTGATAATATTTTTCTCAAATGATTTTACTGAAAAAAAATTGCCAGTAACTATTACATAAAAACTTCCTTGTGTAACAGTTGGTAGAGTTATGAAAGGGAATTCACAACACTACCAAGACAACTAAGTTCATTTCTATTTATAACTCAAAGGAATGTTATTAAATGTGCAGTATTTAGGTGCAAAAAAAAAAAAAAAAAAGCTTAATTTTTTTTAATGGCTTTTGCAAATAAGTTTTACATAATGCTTTAACAAAAATTATTTTTTTAAATCATAGATTAAAGAACAAGAAATTTATGATTAAACACTTCTGTTATAAAACTTATGAATTAAAAAAAATAGCACATTTTTAATATAATACATTCTGTAACTATAAAAAATTGTAATTTATTGCATTTAAGTCAATTATTGCACTATATTTTGAACACTTTCTTTTGCACATGCATAAATGTCAAAAAATTTGGTTTATAGAAGAAAAAAAAACTCCTGCATACATATTGAAATTTTTAAGGAAGAATTTAATTTCTATGTAACTAGATTAAAATGAGCCACATAAATAAGTACATATATATTCATACTTGAATGTTCACAATAAATAAATATATTAAATAGTCAAATAGAAAGAAAAAAAAAGACACATTTTGTTCTGTTTCTGATATTTTCTTACAGAATATAGTTTTTCAAAAAGTAGTTTTCGACACTTTTGGACACAAGGGTTTTGAATAGAACTTGTTTACCCTGCCTTCATTTGCACGCATGCATAAACATAAAGAAATTTGGTTACTAATGTTGAAAAAAAAAAACTAAATTAACTCATGCATACCAATTGAAATTTTAATCAAGAATTCAACTTCTATGTAACTAGATTAAAATCAGCTGCATAAATAAGTTGAATGTTCTCATTGAATAAATGTTCAATATAAAACATTACTTTGATACATTTTATTCTGTTTTTTTTTCATCTTTTATCACAGAATTCAATTTTTCTAAAAATATAGTTTTGGACACTTTCGGACAGTTTTGGACACAAGGGTTTTGGACAGGACGGTAAAAACCAGGGTTTTTACCATGGTTTTTACCGTAGTGTCCAAAACCTTGCCAACCCTGCAAATTGGCTATTCCATCAAGCGGGCTCGACTGTATATGTATGAGCAGTACTTAAATATTTTTTATGCAGAATTGCGCTCCATTCCATACTGTTAGACGTATGCAAAAGATCTCTTCCACGCGTCGTTTAGTGATGATCATGTGCTGAGCCGCCACTTTTGTAATGCTTGCTCTCCTTCACAATTGAGATGCTAAAAGATAACATCCAACGCCAATTTCTCTACATTTGTTTTTTCGTAGTAACAAAACTCCATGTCATTCCAAATATATGTGTCATTTTCTACCTATCTACATTTTCCCGAAAATTTTTACAATTACTGGAAAATTTCTCTTGACCCTCCCCCTTCTCCCAATGTGTCAGCAGACAATTACAATCTCTTATGAACAAGCAAACTTTTGTGCACCTAATAGTAGCGTTCAAAGCGACGACACTCAATCACACTCGAAATGCCAAACAAGCGTGAAATTGCCAATTCTAGTACTACACCATATCCTTTACATCGAGAGATACATTTGAATGAGAATAGCGGGAAAATGACTCCTTCAGTGGGAAAACGAACACGGTCTGCCGATGCCCTTCATCAATATTCAATGCGTGTGCAGAAATATCCCGAATGTTTTCATGACGCAGAAATTGCTACTTTGGAATAATCGAAAATGAATTCGACCTTTAAGTCTTTTTTGAAAAGGCTGGGTGTGGAGGGCCCTTTGCCGTGACACTGCCGCCTTGCGTGAGTTATGTTTTTGTTCAATTCACGCCTGTTTCGTATTAGCACATCAAAAGCGGCTCTCATTTCTCCACTACAAGCTGCGATTTTTCGCGGATTGTAATGTTATGTTCATTCATGGCAGAAATTCTATTGCGTTGTTTAAAATATACATATGAGGCAGTGCAAAGCAGAGTGATGCAAGTGCTGAAATTATAATGGTGCGATTGATAAATGAACTGTTTTTTTTGCGCACGTGGTCCAAACATAGTACCTCCTATATTTTTTTTTCAAAATCCCTATATATTTTTCTACCGAACTCCTATATATTTTTCCTTTTAAACTTCTATATATTTTTTCCGCTTGCTATGAGTCCTGAGTCCTGCTAGGTGCTGCTATGCAGCACGATTTAGAAAAACTTTTCAATGAAAGCTTACCTGATACCGAAACTTTAAACGCGTTTTACTCAAAGCTTGAAAATGTCCATGGACATGCCTTTGTTTCTTACTGCCTCATATGTCAATATAATACGTTTCTACATGTGTAGTAAAATCTCGACTATTCAGTATTAATTGCAACGGGGATCTGTTTGGAAATAAGTCGTTCAAGGTAACTTCGATTAACAATAAAGGGAATGAAGTAGATTTTTTAAAAGTTTTAAATACAACAAATGCTCACAGTTAAAGTCCTAGGCAGACTTTCACTGAAAAGGTTTTCCAAATTATGCTGTATAGCAGCGGCACCTACCAGGGCTACCAGTACCGTTTCTCGCCACAAAACAAATGAGCTTCAATTTGTACTACACTATTTGTACCACAGTCAACTCGCGAATACTCGAAGCCGGATAACTCGAATATTCATTTCTCTCGAAGATTCCATTGGGTCCCAGACTCTTGAGAAGGCTGTGGGAACTTCCCATTTCTCGAAAATTTTGCCAGTCCCTTGGGATTCTCCAAATTTTTTATTTTGGCACCTAGATCCCTGTACTTCTAAGTGCTTCATCTATTTTTAACGACCACGCTCATAAGAGTGTGATTGCATTTAGGGGCATAAAACTGAAGTGCTCCTAAAGTGTGGACAGTTATATAAATTAAAATAATTTTACAAATTTATAGTTAACCTGCTTCAAAGTGTTCCTCCCTCCCATTCAGGCAGGGGCGTGCACTGAAATTTTGAGACCCCTCCATATTGTTTACTAGGGCTCGATTAATGTAACAGGGGGCCCTAGGCCAAACTCTGTTTGTGGGCCCCTAAGTAGTTAAACCTCACACTTTTAGCCATTGCATAAAAACAATTTTGATCATTTGGGGGCCCCTAAAGAGCGGGGGCCCTAGGCTTTGGCCTATTCAGTAATCAGGCGCTGTTGTTTACCCCAACGTCCCTATATATGTTTCACCCCTCATTTTAAAACTCTCGGGCCCACTTCGGGCCCGGGCTAACAGGTGCCCTTTCTCCCCCCCCCCCCCGTAGACGCCTTTGCACTCAGGGTAGACTTTACTAAAGGGGGGGGGGTGGATAAAGATGAGACACAAACGCAAGAGAAGAAGAGACAACAAGTTTAAGAAGCCGTGTTAACGTGAAATGTTCTGATACGATTTGGGCTGCTTTTTATTCGTTTCAACTTTTTAATGTTTTTAAATGTTGATAGTGTTCATGTGCTAAACTGTAGAACTTGTTTTAACGAATGATATTTCCTAAAACGAAACGCGATAGTATTTTATTTTAACTTAACAAGTATCTCCGCTTGGAACAGAGGCGTAGCTAGACCCGACTTTCGGGGGGGGGGGGTTCTTCTTTTATATATATATATATATGTGTGTGTGTGTGTGTGTATATGTACATATATATATATGTGTGTATATATATATATATATATATGTAAATTTTTTTAGTATTAAAAAAAATAAGAGGGAGGTGAATCTTACATACTTTGGAATGGGGTGCCCCAATTCCGATACTTGTGTCAAACAAAACAAAAGCTAAGAATTTTTTTATTTTTTTTTAATGTTGTGGAAAATTCAACTTTTTTTTCCTTTTCCCTCCATTTAATTTAAAGTGAAATTTTCCAGCAACGTCTTGTCAAAACCAGTCTATCCAAATCAGGGGGAAATCAAATATCTGAAGAGCGTGTTTCGTTTATTTCAGTGTGACTGCTTAATTTAGAGGCTAACACACATCTACAAAAGCTGGCGAAGGGACTTCAGCTTTTTTTAGCTAGAAATTTCTTTCTTAGCTAGAAATTAGCTTTCAGGGAGCTCAGCGCTCCCTGAAAGCTAATAGATACTTCCATTTCCACCTGTAAACTAGATGTTTGGCTTTCAATCTCATCGGTGGTCAGACTATAAAAACAATTTTTACTAACTTGGTTTGCACTAAAAGTATGAAACAAAATAAAAAAAGACTTCTTGAATTATAACCCGCAAAAAATGAAATTGCTTTGCATATGTTATATTTATATGTTGCTTTTTATGTATTTACATTTATGCTAATTCTAAAGCAGTTAATAAAATTTTAATAAAAAGGTTAGGGAAGAAATATTGGCGGTAGAATGTTATTGGCTCAACATCATACCATCAGTTCTCCTTTCAAGTCTTTATTTTTAATTTTATTAGCTGCTTTAGAATTTACATAAATATCTTTTTGAGAGAGCAACAGCAATTTCGGGTATTATAAACAGAAGTCTTTTTTATTTTCTACTTTTTAATCCGAACCAAGCTAATAGAAATAATCTAGATTCATTTCGTTTTTAAACATTTTATTCAAGTAATGCTATGCAGTTTTTCTTATGAATTAAAATAAAATTACCTTCAGAAGGGTCCGATGGGACTAATGCTGCTTTGCAGACTGTACTTCGTTTTCTTCACACGACGTTAATTTTCTCTTTTTAGAGCGATCCTTTTCGTCATTTTAATTTTTTTCTTTGGATTGAAAAAAGCTTGTTATCGGTTTTTCTCGCTTCATTATGCAACAACTTTCACTTAGAATGTACTATTTTAAACAGACTGTACGTTTCCAAAAGAAAACGCAGTAAATACTGGCTGAAAAATCAATGATTGCAATAGATACTCTGGTTAGCAAAGGTTGTTTTGACTATGACCTATGACACTCACGAGACCAGACCAACAAAAACCTCTATCGTCTCGAATTCCGGTTATGCTATCATTTTTGGATTCGAAGCCCAATGATCTTTAAAGCAGCAAATAAAAACATTTTCTTCAACTCAGAAACAGAGGAATTGTCTTCAAGAGCTGAGGAGGCAGTGGAAAAAAAAATGAAATGCGTTCCACGAAAAGGCTTTCCAGGAAGATTAACCAAAGGACAGTCGTTTCGCGCACTTTCTTGGAAGAAGAGTAAAGGGGGGGAAATTCACAGGTTTTACATATGTAAGATGAACATTTCAAGTTCATGGTTAAAGGTCCTTCAAGTTAAAAGCCATTTCGCTGTTATCTGGATTAGTACTGTTCTTTGGTTGCTCTCTTTCTTAAAATTGCGATTCCTTAGAAAACCGAAATGATAGGAGTGAAAAGAAAGTATGAGTTTTTTTCAAGTGATGAAAAAAGGAAAATCGTAGAATACTAGCCAAGTTAGATTTTCTGCAATAGCTAACCTCAAGAGAATAAATGATGAATCTTAAAAAAAAAAAAAAAATCAGGCACCAAAAAGCAATAAAAGACTTCTTTTTGAAAAAGATATGCTTAAAGTTTCTTTTACTGTCAAAATGATTCCTTAAACTCACAATAAAGCACTCAATAATGTAATAATAGAATAAATACCTAACAAAACTAATAAAGAGGAATTTTGATCAAGAGACCATATTGTCTTTAGTATCGATTTCAAATTTTCACCATTTTTCAAATTGCTATAAAAAGTTTCTTAAGCCCCCGTATTTCAAAACTCTTAATCTCGATTTTTTTTCTTTAATGTGAAATTCGAAATATACAGATTCGACTGTATGCAATATTCCCACTGCGCGGCTCATTCAATTAAATATATTTAACAATTTGCAGAATCTATGACAAAGAAAGGCTGCATATACGTGGATTTAACAAATCAATCTCATTTCTAAAGCGAAGTATCAAATTTCTCTCAATTATCAAAAAATTGTCGCAACAGAGGGAGACGTCTTTATGCTTGAGGGTCACACATGGAGCAGATTTTCAATGGCATTGGGGGGGGGGGGGGGTAGAGCGAAGGGAATTTTTGACCTTTGTTACTCAGAAAAAAGTCGTTTCGATTTTTTTTTTCTTTTTCTCTTCCCTCTTCTTTTTTTTTTTTTTTTTTTTTTTTTTTTTTTTTTTTTTTTTTTTTTTTGAGAATAACGTTTCGGGGGGGGGGGGGGGGGGGGGGGTTTGTCCCCAAACCCCCCCCTTATCTACGCCCCTGGCTTGGAATCAGAACAAAGCTCTTTTGTGTTAAAAAATTCCCCACTTTTATTTTTTGCATCAAAGGTATGACAATGTAAGACGGGGAGATTTAAAACGTAACACTGAACGCAAATTTTTACTGTGTGAGAATACACTAAAAAGTCGAATAATACTGCTACTTTTATTCCTCCCCCCCTCCTTAAAAAAAATTCTCCCTCTCATCTGATTTTAAGCCCCTGTAATGAAACAATATAAAATGTACCTAAAAAGGCTTTATCTATCGTCAGCTGGAAATATGCTCCAAGTATAAACGGAGAAAGTTTCAGCGAATATCATTACTAACAAGTCGGAGTGTTTTCTGAAAGCAGTGTTGAAATTTCACTTGCTATTAGAGCATTAGTAATGCAGTCATCTTGTCGAGAAAAATTGTTTCCGAATTTGAATCCGTTGCCTTTTCACATATCTAAATGGAGAGGGAATTCCAGTGGCGGTATCATTAATCGAGGTGTGCGGCACCGAATTGTTCTTGGAACATGAGGTTTGCTTTTTGGAGGATCATCTTTCTCGATTAATCATCATATGATCGATGTGATCCCTGACGTAAATGTTAGCTAACAATTCGCAACTGTAACTCATCTTGTGAGAGATGTTTGCTAACCTTTCTCTAGTTATGGTTTTCTTTTTGTATTTGGAAATTTATGTTCTTGCTCTTGAACTATGGTGGCAGCAGAAAAAAAGTTTATTTTAGCTTTTTCCACGTTTAATTTTACATTTATCGTTGCGGCGATTATTTATTGTAAACCGTAATTCAATGTTACAAATTATAAAAAATTCTTCTTTAAAAAATAAAACTGCTAATATAATTTATACTGGAAATGACATGAATAATCATAGTTTAAGTACATATATGCATAATTTATAGTCTATGTTACTCAGTAAAAATACACCTTTCATGTAGTGAAAGAAATTTTGAAACAGTTGCAATGGGTCCGGAGATTACCACGAACATATAAACATACAAAAATCCGCTCTCTCTCTCGTTATAATATTAGTATAGATTACGTTTATGAGAAATACCTCTTTCAATGCGAAAATTTTGAGCGAAGTGACGGAGGCTTCAAATTGTTTCGCTTTGAAAAATATAATTTTTTTTTATCCCAATGACACTCATCGAATATTTTTTACAAATTTGTATTTCAGTAAAGTTTGTTTTTAATTAAAGTTCATACATAAAATGGATCAAAATAGCACGCTAATTTTAGTCGCCGTAATGGCCCCTCGCGTTCCAGAGTATTGAACCCCAAAAACCCGGGCAAAAAAGTGTGTATAATGGAGTGATAACTGTTAAACTTCACGGTAAAGAATGTAAGAATCAATGACGCAAGCCGGGGGTAATATGCGTGACGCACCTGTTTTGGACAACCCAATTTGCTCGTCGAAAACAAAGTTTCTGCTGGGGTTGTTAACCCGTGAATTTGTTTGGAACCTTCCCTTTCGCACCCGATGGCCTACTTTTGCCCTTCGTGAGCGCGACTCGGTGATTTCTGTCACTACGTGACAAGAATAAGTGAGTGGGAGAACTTTCCGTAACAGAGACGTTGCGGACGGATGGATCTACGTTCGGAAATGAAAACTGTTAGGTGCCTAGAATTTCTAACTGATTTTTTTACCAAGCTGATTCCAAAAAAACTTGTTTTTCCTATCAGCTCTACTTTAGAAAATGAAGCGATTTTAAGGCATGATTATTTACGGGGATGCACAGAATTCCATATTTTTTGAACTCCACATATTAGGTAACCGAATATTCGTCCGAGTACCGAATTTCGGTGAAACCTTTTGAACCCTTTGAGTGTTTATCCATTTTGTGTCTTTTGTGAAATGTAAACGCATTTCATTTAACTTCCGTAATGAATTTATATTAAAAGTAATTGTTCATTTAAAATAAATAAAAGATCAAGTCATTCATTGAGAAAAGTAAACTAATATAGTCGAAGGCTAAATTAGTTTGTCTGGCATTCTGCATAAATTAATGAACACATAAACTAAAGTTTTTACTAAGAAACTGATCGGTAAGTTTAAAAAACTAATTTTACAATGCAATCTACAATCTGCCTACTTGATTTACTGGCCTTTTCTCCCCCTAAAAATTCTCTTTTTGTTGTTTCAAGTCCCAAAAAGTCCCCTATTTTGTTTTCAAAATAGTCCCTTTTTTTCTCTCGTTCGGCTTTCAAGTTTCAGTTTCATTTTGAATTTTCCCTGTAACCTCTTTTATGACGTTCGTTTCTTTCAATTAAAAAAAAAGTTGTTTACATACCCGCAAGTATCGAAAAAAAAAATTAAGTTTGCTGAAAAATTGTTTCTATTTAATTATTAATTATTTTTAATAATTGCAAATATTGGGTTTTTATAATCGGTGAAAAGTACCAACTATAAACAATGGGCAATGCCGATTACTGATTACGACTGATTAAAAAGTGCATTCCTTCTTTCAAAAGTTAATAAGGTCCTTTCTTTAAAGGAATTTCAGCCCCTTTTTTCTCTAGGGATAAACTAGAAATACATTGGGAGCCTTGCTCCCCCCACCCTTCTCCCTTAAAAAAAAAAAAAGCGTTACTTTCTGATTATCTCTACATAGTATAAAATGAAGTCTCCAAAAAGCGTCTGTTTGTTTTAACTCGCAAAACTCGAGAACTACACGGCCGATTTTGCTGAAATTTTCACAGTTTGTTCCAAGTCCTGAGAAGGTTTGCAGACCTGTTCGAAAGAAATTCGACGAGTAGTTCTTATTTTATTCCAATTTAGGCCCAATTTTCACATAAATTCCCGAATATGGGAGGTGAAAAATTACTTGCAAATAATATTATATATCGTTGGAAAGGGAAGAATTTTCCGCGTTCTACGCAATTTGTTCCAATGCTCTAACTTAATTGCGGCGGGAGTTTTTTACGTTTTTAGCTCGAATTTTTTTAGGCTTAGCTAAAATTTATTCACTATTTTCTTCACTAAATCCTTCAATAAAAAGTGAAGAAATTGTCCCACAGTTTTCTTTTTGACAGCATTGGATAGAGCTGCTTTTTTTACTCCAGATCTAACTCGACCTAAGGTCGAAAGTTTAACCCTGTATCTCCATGAGAAAAAAAAGTTACAAGCGAATTAAATGAAGTTCAAAAATCTTTTCTCTATTCAAGTTTTTAACTATTTTATTTTCCGTTTCCACGGTAACGCTTTTTGAATCCATTGTTTATTTTCATCTTTCTCATTTTCAATTCTTGAACTTATTTTATTTTGTGTTTCCATGATTACGCCTTTAAAATCCATCTTTCTCATTTTATTTTGATTCCTTGAAAGTATTTTAGTATCTGTCGTCATTGTTTGGCGAGAAAATTTTGCATGATGGCTTTTTTTCTTTCATTTAATCCTGGTTACTGAAGATACTTCACTTGACGCAATGGTTTTTTTCAAGGTCGACCGGGCAAAGCCGGGCAACGCAGCTAGTATAATATATATATATATATATATATATATATATATATATATATATATATATATATATATATATATATATAAAAATTTTTCCTCTAGTATTCAGTTTTATTCAGCTCAGCATAAAAAAGTTTGGACAATAGGTAAGTTATGGATTTTACTGATGACTAAAGCCAAATGAGTACGATGCAGCTTACAGGATCTGTGTCTTACCTGGTTTTGTACTTAATCTTGAAAAACAAATTTTGTTGAAAATGAACATTTGGAATTGCAATAATTTAGACATAGTGTCTAGAAATAAGAGCTGTTGATTTCTAATGCTAAATGATCAATGCAGTACTATAGCGTGTGTATTCTGATTTTGCTCTCTTTTGTTGCAGGTAAATATTATTGAAAACATCATTTATTTTATGGTTCAGCTTAATTTGGTGAGTGCTTTTAAAGCTGTTCTTTGTTGAATTTTGTATAAATATAAGTATTGTTTGTTGTCATGATTTTCTGTTTTGCTCAAAAGTTAATCGCATTTTGTAAGATTTTCTATTTATTGTCGTTCGCCCAAATCCTAGAGAAAGCTATTAAAAAGATTGATGTTACCGAATATTTTTAAATTAAATGGTTTTTCTAATTCTCGTTAAACGTTACTGAAGCGCGTCTTGTTGTAATTCTTCTTTCTTCACTACTTCCGTAAAAAAAAAAAATAAACAATGAGCCATGGGCGCCCATATGCAAAGTTGCAAAGGGGGGGGGGGCTCAAATATTTTCCCCGTGGTTTAGCGGAATATTTTCCCCGTGGAAACCGATTTCAGGACAGATTAGAGTCATTAAAATTTGACATTTTTAATAATTTATTCATTTCTGGAAATGTTTTTACATTTTGCAAAGAGAAAAGTACTAAAAGCAAGGAAGTTCTAATTTCAAAGGGGGGGGGGGGACTCTAGCCCCCCTTGCCCCCTATATGGGCACCCTTGCAATGAGCTGAAGTCTGTTATAATAGCGTGTACAGTTTAACAATTCTGATTTTTAAAATGAAATTATCAACCAAACTACCCTATACATTTTGTTTGTTAATTCAATCACTATTCCCTCGACTATTTGCCATTCGTAGTTTCACTGTAAAAAGTAAAGTTTATTCGAAAGATTATTTACATATCATAATGTATACTGAAAATGTAAAGTTTTAATTTCATTCAATTAAGTTATATCTAGTCCTAAAGAGTCGAAAGATAGCCTAATTTTTCGTACAACGCGTACGCTGCCGAATTCTCGAAGGTTGCGGTAATGTTCTGTAAAGTTGGCACCTCCGCCAGTGCTTTACTATGGTAAAGAAACGTCTTTTACAACAATACCTGTTCCAGGACCGCTCTTCTTTCATCCGTTAAGATTTGAAAATTTTAGCAGTTGATAATCAAAAATTCGTGTGCGTTATGAAGGGAGATTCTACTATGTGATACCCCGTTGACGTATGTGAAAACGAGGTTAACTTTACTGCAATTATAATTGCTTTTGTAAATGTAAGTTTACTTGTTCGTACGTTTTCGATGCAGTCAATCAAGTTTAATTCCTAGACAAGGTTTATTTACTTATAATTTTGCTAGTTTGACACTGGAGGCACGGAATAAGAGTGGTGTTTGTTCTTTTTGTTATCGATTTTGCGATCCATTGCTGGGTGTCTAGCTTTAGTGGGTGTGATGATCAAATTATCCAGACATTTTTATAGTTGAAGGATTGTTTTGCACCTTATTTCCGTTATAGCTTACTTTTAATTTGTATTTTAACAGTTTTTTCTTATTTAAAAAAATATTGCGTTGCGTATTTGATGAACACAATTCAAAAAGAATCCTTATCTTGAAGTAATTTAGTTATGAATATTCGTAGGTTTTCTTTTCAACCGTAAAACTTCATTTGGCAAGAACAATGTTGTTTATCTGAAGTTTGTTAAATACAAGGCATTGAAATGAACATCAAAGAGCAAATAAAGAACGTGAGGTTTCTTGTTTGCGATCCAGTTAAACAAATGCCTCCCCCGCCTGCGAAAAAGAAAAAAAAAAGTTGGAATATTTAATGACATGGAAACCCCTGCAAATGATAGGCCGTTCGAAAGAGTATTTACATCTTCGGAAATTTTCTATTTACTGGTTAATATCTTTTCTGTGCAACTTGACGTCATAGCTCAACCAACATATCTTGGTCATCAGACATAGTTATTTTCAATGATGAAAAAATGACAGCCAATGATTAAGCAAGAGGGCGTTTTCATAAAATTATGCAGAACCCATGAAATTCTGCAATAGAAAGTGTTTAGAATGGGGGAGAACTTGAAATAATGACAGAAAACAAGTGCATAGCAAATGTTTCTTTTTCCCTGTCATTTGAATAATGTGGTACAATCATGATAACGTTGATCCATAATTTATCTATTCTTAACTGTCGCTCTTTTTTAGTGTTTTTGTTCTCATTGCATAAAATTGACAACAAATTCCCCAAGTACTAAACAGTTATTAAAATTAAAAAATAATGATGAAACTATTGAAAATTGAGTATTTACCTGATTCAGAGTTAAACTTTTAAGCCATATGAGAAATGCAGGGGTGCCCACCTATGGCGTATATTTCAGTGGAGCAAACTGCGCCATTGAAATTTTTAGGGGGGAGGTGTTTTGAGGGGTATTTTTTACTTTGGGGGGAGGGGTCTTCGCCATATTTAGGAGGGGGCATCCCTGAGAAATGGAAGGTGTAATTAATTTTAATGAAAGTAATGCAACTTAGAACCCGAAAACTAAATATTCTACCATGCTCAAAATCTACTGTATAGATATTCGAAACGATTTGCTTTGACAAACTGCTAAAGCAGCGAACTTTTATAAAAGAGACGCCGCGCCGTCAAAGATTGGCAAACAATGTTTTCGGAGAAAGTTCTAGGAGAGGGGAGGGAGCTGGTGGGTTCGATTTTTCTCCTTGGTTAAAAATGGACCGGGCGTTTCGGAGATGTTCCGGCATCCGTTGGAGGAAGCGATTTCTCATTAGATGGTGAATGAACTTGGTTTTGCGCATCGAATAAGAAATAGGAAGGGCCTTTCGCTCATTTTTGTTGTGGTGCTTTACTGTTTGGAATTGAAGCCCTTTCCTGCGCAAGTCCGGCGGAGAAGAGGAATTAAATTATATCGGTGCTATGAGAAAAATGTGGATTATATGCGCTTTGGATTTGGGATCGCGAAATCGTAAAATGTGTATTTTGTTGAGTACGTCGAAAGCTACAAAGGCTTGTCTAAAAAAGAAAGTTTAGAGGCGTTGAGCATCGTTATAAGTTGTTTCGCGCCCCCTAAGTAATTCCTTTTTTTATATATATATATTGTTCCTATTTTTGTACAAAATACTGAACAATTAAGTTTTTAAAAAAGGAAATAGTTTCACAGAAAACTTTTAGTCAGTATATGGAAAGAATTCAAAATTTGAAAACTTTTATTACTCTTTAAAACCTTATGTATAGAAGATAGTGGTGGGTTTCTAAAATTTTTCAAATTTTGACGGATTTGCTTGTTTTGAGGCGTGTTGAGTACATTTTGACCATTTTTGGGAAATGCCTGTCTGTGTGTGTGAGCGGGTTTTTTTTTTTTTTTTTTTTTTTGGGCCGCTCGGGAGGGAAAAAAAAACTATTACATGGAATCGAACGAAATTTGGTTAACATATGTATCCCCATGTGCATTGGTCCCAATCGAACGTTTTCTCCATTATGCGTGCCTGCTACATCTTAGGAAGGAACGGGCTTCAAACGAAATTCTGTCCATATGTTGACCTTCGGATATAGATGCTGATTCAATTTTGGAGCCAATAGCTCAAAAGGGAGTGGTGCTATCGAAACTATTTTCTTGTTTATTGTGTGTGCTAAATCTCAAGAAGTAATGCTACGTTTTAGATGAAATTTGGAATAAATAAAATGTGAACCTACATGAAAACAGGCATTGATTAAATTTTGCCTTCAATTGCTCCAAGGGGTGCTGATTTTTGCCATTTTTTCTGCAAATTAAAAGTTTGTTTAATACAACAATGTTAAGTAGAAATCACATTAAAAAAATTGCCTACTCGAGAAAGGCTGTCACGCGATTTGTAACAGTTATCAAATGATCGGGAAAATTTTAATGGTTTAAAGTTTTTATCTGTTGCCATCTTTAATTTGTTAATAAAATAATATGTTTGTAATTGAATAAGCAAGGCTTTATTGCAAGGAGCTCGATTACGCCACTTTGCAGGGATTAACAATACTACCGAAAAAGGTGAAACATTCCGTTCCACGTGTTTTCTTTGGGATAAATTTCAGGCTTCAGACAGTTTGTGGTGCAATCTAATTACAGAGGAATAGAAAAGAAAGCTTCCCACACAAACACGGTGAAAAACTACTGTCATTCATTAAGTTTCAAGGCAAGTTAACTGTTACAGCATTTGTTTGTTTTACCTTTTTCATCCGCCATTAGACAGTGGCTGCAATGCCCCCCTATAGTTTAAGTTGCGAATTGAGGAATGGCACGATGCTCTAACTTTTGCGCGTGTAATTTTATTTTGTTTACCCTGTTGTTTTATGTTAACTTTACACAAATAGATATTTCCCTACTCTTTGTTTACACATGCAAAATAAAAACATGCCTCGTGCAGGCCATTGGTACCAAAAACTTAAATACCAATGAATGGGGTTGTTTCTATTAGTCAAAAGTACTACTTTTAGTCACTGAAGTTGATAAAATAAAAAAATAATAAAAAATTTATTTTCAAAAAGTTTACTTTTTAATTGATTTTTTTTAAACTGTCCGATTTTTCAAACAAGGCGCGGTTTTAATGACTTCACAAGTGATGAACTTTGGCACTTACTCCACTGGCGCGCTGAATGCTTACGCTTGCTGTCTACCGTGTTTCCAGTTTATGATAATTCAGAAGCGAATTAAGTACTGTTCTTTACGCTTGCTATCAACGATACCGTTGCCAGTACATGTGAGTAAAGATGCGAGTTAAGTATTGCGCACTGCGCTAATGGCATCAGTGAAAGGCATTTCATCACTTGTGATGTCATGTGCAGAAGCCTAAAAAATGAAATTGAGTCTGCGCACCGATTAAAATAGTTAACAAAAAATAGTAAACTTTGTCAAATTATTTAAAAAAATGGTCAAATCCTATGTTTTTAAGCATGCTCTTTGAGAAAAAAAAATATTAAAAGTATTAATACCGAAAAAAAATATTTAATTTCGGAAACGAACCACATTAAGATCGCAGATTTCCCAATTATCGAAATCTTCCCGCTTTTGAGAATAGTATAATTTTATAGTAGCGATTGCATGAGCAATAATACGTTAGACCCAAGAATTGATAAGATATTTCAAAGAAAGTTTCGTGATAGCCACAACATACTGGGCTTTTCAATATCATTTCGATCGTTAACAGTTACCAATAAACCAGCAGTTCTGTTGATAGTTTGACACCGGTAGCGCATATAAGCACATATTTATTCAGAGGCCACTCCCCTCAACAAGATGAGGAATTTATCGATCTGTTTATACCCTTTCCAGAATGCGATCGCGTGAGACGATGACAATGCGTCAACAATCTTTCGTTATTGGTTTGTCCTGCCTGCTTCTGCAGAGCATATCTATTTTTTTTCCAAACGTGATGGGGAAATATGTATACCGTATTACTCCGCATTATCCGACATGCCGCAAAATCCGGGGGTCACCAAATTTTCAACAGCACTTGCCTGGTCCTTTCCGGCACGATAGAAATACAGTCGGACCTCGATAAAAGGTTACCCCTCGGGACTTAAAGAAACTGACCTTTATAAGCGGGGTGATCTTATAACCGATCCATATATCTTTACTAATATTATAAAGAGAGAGGACGGATTTTTGTGTGTTTATATGTTCGAGGTAATCTCCGGAACCACTGTACCTATTTGAAAAATTCTTTCACTATATGAAAGGTGCTTTCTTACTGAGTAACATAGGCTATAATTCGAAAAAATCCGATAAATAGTTCTTTTTTTTAATTCAAATTTAGGCCCAAATTTCAAGTAAATTGCCTATTATTGGCTATTAAAGGGGTGAAAAATTACTTGCACATATTATTATTATATATCTTTGAAAAGGGTAGAATTTTCCGCTTTCTAATTTTATTTCAATGCTCTAACTTAATTACGGCGGGAGTAATTTGCGTTTTTAGCTCGAACCTTTTTTGGGCTTAGCTGAAATTTTGGCAATTCTTTCGTCATTAAATCTATCAATAAAAAGTGAAGGAATTGTTCCACAGTTTTCTTTTTGAAACCGTTGGAAAAAGTGACATTTTTTACTCCAGAAATATCTCGACCTTTGGTCGAAAAAGTAACCTTCTATCTCCAAAGGAAAAAAAGTTACAAGCCGTTAAAAATAAAGTTCGAATAAATCTAATCTTTATTAAAATTACTGATGTTTTGTTTCGCATTGCCATGGTTACGTCTTTTAGCTTCGCTTCATTTTAATTTCTTAAAGGTCCACAAACTTGGCGCCACGGAATTTCAACAATGGGGAAATGTTTTTGCCAATTCTGCATATTTTACGATCTACTTTATGATAATTCCCCCAGACAATGTAGAAATTGTGGGAAGAGTTTGAAAATTAGGAGTCTTAGCAATTTTCTCAATTGTCGCCAAATTTGTGGACGCCAAAGACCAAGGTCTAATGTAATTCGACCATGGCCTTGCTGATAGTTGCAAAAGCAAACAATGGGGTTGTTTCCTTCAGTAAAAAAGAAGTACTTAAGGTCACTGAAATTTTTTTTTAAACAGAACGGTTCAAACGCTTGATAGTTTATTGAATTTTTTTAACTTTTCAATTTACAAAGTTTGAACAGAACAACGTCTGTCGGGTCCTCTAGTATTTTATAACATGTGTGTAAGGAATAAACATGTATACATATTAATTCTTTTTAAAACTTGAAACGTTCAAAAATATCAGTAATTAGGTTATAATAGTTCAATATATTTTAACCAATTAAAACCTTTCGAATCAGTAAGAAATTTTGAAATGATTTTTTAGAACTTTTATCTGGAGTAAAGCTGCTTACAAATATACCCAAGCAGAGAACTGATGTGCAACTTACCTAACTTAAAATTATAATTAATACAGAACTGATAGTTTTTTTTCCTTAGTTTAAGCACAATGGTTTCTGATAATTTACTGAAAATTTTCTTCAGCTTCTCATGACTGGTAAAAAAATGCGATATGTACACACTGAGTAACAAACACAGTAAAAAAAACAGGATTGGATGTCTTCCATCTCATCAGAATACCATACGTTAGTGTAAAAACTAATAAAGTTCAAACAAATAGTGATTGTAAAAACATAGTGAAATCTGTTTTTTTTTGACACAAATCATTTGTTCTCCTGCTCTCGTTATTGAAATGTAAGGGCCTTAAAGTTGTGCGACATTGAAAAAGAAAGTTGCCAAATTAAGCTAGATATGGGCTCTCTTAACAGTCGCTGTTGCTTCTTTAACATTGAAAGACATCGACATCCTTTCCAGAATCTTCCATTTTTCGCTAAACTTGGCGACCAATCTTAAAATGTCGCCCAACTTTAAGACCTTATGTTTCCACAACGAGGGGGACGAGGGCAAGTAATTTATGCATCAAAAAACATGTGTTACTATGCTCTTTCAATTACCACTTTTATTTTAATTTTTTCATTATTACACTATTTGTGTGATTCTCTGATCAGAAACAACTTTTTGGTGTGGCCGAAGATGAAAAAGGGGGTTTATATTGTCTCACAACTAAAGCAGTCATGGTGAGTTCATAAAAGAAGTTATCAGACGTATACAGAATTTACTCTATGTATACTTATTGTGTATCGTTTTTCAACCTTTTTAGTGTTGCCGTCAGGCCCAAATGCCATTGTGACAAAGAATGTATACGTACTTACTTGTTAGTTATATCGAATCTTTTCACCTTGGATCTTTTTCAATTTATTTTTCTTAAATTAATTTAATATCATTTCTAAATTTCTTTTTGCATTTAGAGGATGGGTTTTACAAGAAATCTCTAAAATACACGCAGCCTTAAATTTAAAGCAGCTAGATCATTTCACTCGGACAGATGATAAATATCCCAAAAATCAGACTGCTTTGACAAATTCTTCCCTTTGAGAGATTTAATGGACACTGCCCAAGTCTCCGTCTAAGTGGATGAGTCGCGCCATTAGCAGCGATGGGACTCTGTAATGGCTTTTAAAATGGCCTCCGTATTTCAAGTGAACGATCCGTTCGGACAAATGTCTGCGAAATCGAAGATAAACTGATACTAGTCTTTTATTTGCCCTGATTATTTTGCCCGTGCGAGGATTGAACCAAATTTTGTGAAATCAAAAGGATTGTCGTTCAGTTTTCAGGATAACTTCAAAACATATTGGTAAGCTTAGTATCACTTTGTATTTTGAACTCCCGACACGCAAAGGAAGGGGGTATAAGTTTGACGTGCCTGTTTGTCTATGTATGTGTCTGTAGCACTCTAACGCCTAAACGGGTGGACCGATTTTGAAAACCTTTTTGTTCTAAAGGAGCGTTGATTGAGAGTGTTGTTAGCTAGGTTGCGTCTTTGGATGACATTAACGAAGATATTAATTAAAAACCTCTAAAAGGTTTTTCGCTATTTTTGCAGTGAAAACATATTTAATTTAGTACCAAAATAAAGAGTAATTTTTTTGCGTCTGATAGAATGAGTTTACAGCTTCTATGTTACATAGAATTCGAATTATAACGTTTTTTTGAAGCAGATTTGAAGTACGGCTAATCCTTTACTCACGCGATTGTAACCGAATTCATTGTTGGCCGACAAGGAAAGAAAACGCAGTGATTTTCTCAAAGGTGTGTAGATTTTATCCCCATTCCTTATAAAATGGCAGCTTTTTACGTGCCTATTTAATTATTTCGTAGCATTTTCTTCATCACCTGGATTCTATTCGATGCATTTTTAGTGGTTTGGATTCAGCTGTTGTTGCTTAGGATTGTAATACTATTCATCCATTTTCATACATTTTTAATGAAATATCTTGTAGAAAGAGTTTTTCATAAAGACCGTGTAAGCTTACGGTTCATTTCGAAGCAAAGCTCTCATCCATTACTCTTTTTATGATGCGGCTCAGATAAGTTGAGGCATGACCTTGACAATGTTTATTTCTTTTTGAGTGAAAAGAAAAGATATTGGCTGTGAGTTGAGTTGCTTTCGTAGTAGTTTTGTGGAAGTTGAGTTCCCAATTCAAATCTTTGCCACAAACCAGTGGCGGATGGGGCCGGCGGGCAGCCGGGCAAATGCCCGGTGGGCCGCTTCGGTTTGGGCCGCATTAAATCTTTCAATTGAATAGTACAAAAAAGAAACTGATTTTTTTTTTTTCATTTTTTTCTTCCTTAAAAAAATTAATAAATAAATATCTCTGAAAATATTATAATAACCCGGAATACTTCTAAACGACTACTAAAGAAATTGTTGCAAGAAAAGTAATGGTTGTAAAATTTAAAGAAAAAAAGAAAAAGAACTCTGCAAGAGCAATAAGATGATTTACTGTGTGTCTGTAAATTCATCGGTCGCCCGATAAGATAACTTTGTTGCATAACTGTCCAAGACCTTCTAAGGCTCTAACAGCTACCTGTAATAATAGTCAGTAGGGGACAATGAACACGTAAAGGCAGGGCCGCCTCCAGGGGAGGTGTAGAACCGTGGCTGCCAATTTTAATTTAGGGATGAACGAAGTAAAAAAAAAAAAGAAAAAGAAAACCTTCTCAGTATTTAAAAAAAAAAATCAAATAGAAGTAATGAAATACCAAGTGGAATTCCCGTGACAAAAAATATTTTCTCAACAAAATTTTGAAAGAAAATGCAACCCTTGAATATTAAACCTTTAATATTATTTAGGAACATTCACGGTTCTTTATTATAATTTACCTAGCTAAAGGCAGCTGAAATTTTTCGAGACATTCTGACAAAATTAAAAAAAAAAAAAAAATCAACCAAAAAAGTATTCAGTACATGGTAAAAACCTATGACAAGTTTCAATTTAATACAATGAATGAATAGCTAGATAATAACGGCGATTTCATAGGGACCGCCAAAGCATGTTTTAAATAGAAAAAAAGTTAAAATGCAGTAAGGGGGATTTAAAACATAGTAACGTAATGAATACCAAGTGTTTCAATGTATAAAACGAAAGTAAAATAAAACTTTATTAAGATATTCTAGCTGGAGGATATTTAAAGTAAAATAAAGTTGGAAGAAGATCTGGTGTCCCTGAAAAGTACCACATCAGTCCAAAATGTTTAAAAAAATATTTTAACAAATCTCAAACTCTTTAATTTCAAACAACTTCAAACATCAGGTTGGAAATTGAAAATTTCACTTTGAAAAAAACCAAAGAACTAAAATGATCTCGGAAAAGATTTTTCCATATCATTTGTATCAATAATTTAATAAAAAGATAGGGACTTAGCAAAGAATGCGGAAGGGGGAAGGGAGAGACATCCTCTAACCCTTCATTTTACACCTCTAAGGTAGATTAGAAACGTGTTTAAAACTTTTATTTTGAAAAGAGTACAGGGGAATTTTCTAAATTGGAACCCAGTCCCATCTCATATCGCCTATCATTATCAAAGATGGCCTACAATTCGTATTTAGGACTTCAAATTCGAAAAGCTTCCAGGAGAGTGATCACCCAAATCCTGCAGAAGTGCCTCCACCCCATCTTTAAGGATCATTTAAAATTTCGTTTTTAGGACTACAATTAAGAAATTTTTCAGAGGTCATTGAATCTCTCCTCCCCCTTGTATCACCAAAGGTGGTGTGAAATTTCTTTTTTAGGGCTTCAATCCCGAAAAGATTTCTGAGGAGAGCCCCTGAACCCTTGGTAACATCAGCGAATATCATCTACGACTGCGTTTAGAATTCAAATTTCGAAAAAATACCGAATGAAAGTCCCCGAACAGCTTCACCCACTAACATTACCGAAGATCGACAAAAACTGCCTTTTAAAAGCTAACTTAGAAAATTTTTTGCTCCCAACATGCTCGCCAGCATCACTAAAGGTCCTCTCAAATTTCGTTTTATGGGATTCAATTCCAAATTATGTCCCAAAAATTCCTTCCCCTCACGTCATTGAAAGTTGACGAAATAACGTTTTTTAAGCTTCAGTTTCAAAGAATTGTCGGTCCCCTTTACGTTATGAAAGAAGACCTACAATTCCTTTCTTTAGATTTCAGTTACGAAAAAATTCCTGGAGGGCACCTTCGAGCCTCTTCTCTCCCAAACATTACCTAAGATCACCTAGAATGCATTTTTAAGACAACTAATTGAAAAAAATTCCCGCAGGGGAGGGGGGGACACCGGATCTTTGCTCTCATTAACATTGTCAAAGATAGTTTAAAGACGTTCATCAAAATTATACGTTCTCTTTTCACGCGATATCGCGTGAAAATTTCCTCATCAATCGTTATTGCATATAAAACCTTCAGATACTGTCTTTAGGGGGGGGGCAATTTATAGGTAACAAACTTTTTGAAGAACTTCAATTTCAAAAAACATAGCCCTCCCCCCAAAGATCGTCAATTGTCACCTAAATTGGCACTTTGGGAACTTCAATTGATAAATTTTGCCCGAAAGAATTCCTGAACGCCCTTCTCCCCCCCTAGTGTTTCAAAACATTGCTTACGCATACGTTTTAGAGCTCTGATTTTGAAAAGTTTTGGGGGAATTCTCCAAATACCAACCCCCCGGCAAACATCGCCCAAGATCATTTAAAAAGTCTAACAATGCGTTTTTGAAGCTATAATTTTGAAAATTTTCCCGGGGAGTGTCCCCCCCCCCCCCCCCCCCCCCATCAACAGCAAGAATATTAATTTTTACTATGCTGGTGTTCGTATTATTGATTCTTTTTCTCCACATTCGTAAACGCAGTTCTCCTAATTTTCTTACTCAAATTCTAATGGTGACTCCCTACTAAAACTAGAAGATGTATCCGCTCTAATCTTTCATATCTGGAAAAAAAAAAAAAACTTAAGGATGGTGGGAGCGTCTCCTCTTCAAGGAGCAAGTCTTAAGGGGGCCGGCTGGCCTGTAAATGCCAGGGCCGGTTCATGTTGCCCCATCCGCCACTGGCCACAAACACGTTCCTTTTTCGCTTAACTCAACTAAAAGAAGTAAAAATTGTTGAGGTCATGCTTCAGCTTGTTAGAACACAATATAACAAAGCTGATTTCATGTTAACTGCGAAATATTTGGGTCTGTCCTCTTGCGCCCGTCATTGCTATTGCTCGACCAGTGTTGGGAAATAGCTCACGCATCTACCGACTTATAAGGGTCATTCTTCAGAAAGCGTAACTTTTAAAAGCAAATATTTCTCATTTCGAAACCTTTTGTTTTCTTTTTTTTCGTTCTTACATGAAAGTGTTACCTACTAGAAGTAACCATAAACAATGGCCCACCTAAGTTCCTTACTTATGATAAGGAACTTACTTATAATAAGGAACTAAATTTTACTTATAAATAAAAATAATTAAAAAATATCTTGCTCTTAGAAATAAAAAAAAAGAAAAAAAACTTTTAATGTTTAAAAATCAAAGCCAATTATTATCAAAGTAGTAATTTTGTTAATTGCGCAAACAATCAGCTTAATGATTAGTGGGAATATAATATTAAGCTCTTTTAATTAAAGTACGGCTTAATTAGTAGTTTCAAATGCGTGTAAAAAAATAGTATTTAGTTGTGAATTTGAGGAAAAACTGGCAATTTATACTTTTGGTAGAATGCCTATTATTGATGTATATCAATCCATCATTTATTTTCGCCTCAGAAATAATGACATTGATCAAGTCTGTCACGGTGGTGAGGAATTTTATATTAATATAGGCCTAATAGATACTGTTACAAATCCTGTAAATAGTAATTTTTTTTGATTAATTTGTTGTAATCTGGCTAAATTAGGCGTTTGTTCCATTATTTTGCATCTAAAATTATCTTAGTATCGTAACTTGTAAATAGCTTCTTGTAATGTACAAACAACCCCCCAAACATTCGACTGAAGCATGCGGTCCCCCATTTCTGAATGATAAGATTTGTGAATGGAATAAAAAGAAAATACGAGAATCATTTCGAATTTTGTCGAACTTTCCAAAACAGTATAAAAAGCCGAGTGGCATTTGAAGGAGAGTCAGTTTTGCTTTTTTTTTTAAACTGTCTTTGCCGTTAGCTCTGTTATTGTGCCTTCGCACTGTGTTTTCGCGTATTTGGATGTAAATACGTGTGCAACCGTTGAGTTTACGGTGTTGATTGATATTTGTCTAATTCCTATGGTTGATTTAGCAGCTGCAACTACCTTTCCTGTACATAGCTGTAAACAAATCTCCTGTGTTTTTCTCAAGAACTGTGTCGTCATTTAAAGAAAGTTTGAAGTTGCACCGGACTTGTAACAATACACTTTTCAGGGATTTTTTTTTTTTCGTCTTTGCTACAGTCTGCATATGTTAAGCATATGAAACCATATTCACTTCTTTTTTTATATTAACTTATATCCCTAAAATTTCAAGTTCACGGAGGTGAAAAGTCAGAATAACCATACTAAATTTTTGAAGCAAAATCTACCATTTTATTTTCCGACAAATTCTCACAACTTCAACAACTCTGGCTGAAAATAAACAAAGGGGCTCGTATCATGGAAAATAAAATTTGATGTCATTACTGCCACGTGTTAATGAGGAATGACATTTTATGTTTAGGTAATGGAGATGAGAATTTGTGTGGCATGACTTCTTGTCCTACTAAAACGAACTAAAACACAATTTTAAAAAATTAAACATACTTAAAAAATTAGTATTTGAGATACCTTGTGAGGAGTAATCAATAAATAAGTATATACTTTTAATTAAACAAGTTATTGAGCAACATAAACAGTCACACAAGGTGTGTGACATGCCACGGAGGTGTAAATTCACATGTTGTGAACCAAAAATATACTAAAATAAAAATTATTGTTAAACTATTGTCAGGTTTAAATAGATATATTTTTGATGAAATTAAAAATCGTTGTTAAATGAATTGTTCCTTAAAGTTTTTACTGTAAGAGGCGTGTGACAGAGAAGTTACACTTTTTGAAGAGTGGCCCATTATGCGTTATTTGAAAAAAGAAAATAAATAAAAAGAGAAGAAAAACTTTTAAGAACTGGCGCCTAATTGCCCTCCGTGAAGATGATGGCAATCAAATTAATTTTTTGAAAAATGAGTTTTCGTCATTTGAAGGCTTGACTGCATGTCACAGCTCTCTAATAAGAGATGTGAATTCTCTAAAAGAAATAAAAACAATAGGGTTGTTTAAATCAGTCAAAAGTACTACTTTTAGTCACTGAAGTTCATATATATTAAGCAAAAAAAACACATGGAGGAAGGGGAAAAACTTTTATTTACAAAGTGTTTAACTTTTAGCTGATTTTTTTTTAATCTCCGATTTTTCAAACAAGTCGTAGACGTCACTAGTGATGCACTTTGGCGCGCTATTCCACTGGCGCGCTGAATGCTTACGCTTGCTGTCTCGCGTTTCCATGATATGATAATCAAGGAGCAAATTAAATATTGCGCTCTGCTCTTGCTATCAACCATAACGTTGCCAGCAGATGTGAGTAAAGAAGCGAATTAAGTATTGCGCTTTGCGCTACTGGCATCAGTGAGTGGAATTTGATCACTTGTGATCTTATGTGCAGAGGCGTAAAAAATGAAATTGAATCTGCGCACCGAAAAATAATCATTAAAAAATATTACACTTTGTCACGTAATTTTAAAGAAGGTCAAATCCTACGTTTTTAAGCTTACTCTTTCAGAAAAAAATACTTTTAAATTTTCGGAAACCACCCCATTCACAGTTCCTAGTTTTTGGTTAATCCTTATAATCCCGAGTCATGTTTTGAAGATTTTTTTTCACAAATAATCTGGGATTAGAACCCGGAAATTAGAAGTTGTGTATAAAAATACGTTATACCCGAAATATATTCCTGTCTCGTGTTTACTGAAGCATCTTCAACTCGACAAAAAAAAAAAAAAAAGTTATGTCTGTTGACCCAATTTCCACCGTAAAGAATTTTCTGTGTGTGTGCGTCCAGTTCTGCTCAATTTATCTGCTCGCAAATTGGTGCTCGTTCGGTGGCGTTTGATAGGTTTCTCTTAGTTATCGATTTGCTATTGGGTATGCTTTGAAAAAAGGAAATTTAATTAAGTCTGAATGAAATTTCATTATTAGAAATCAACAAATTTGAGGAAATTTATGTATTTTAATTTAAAATGAAAAAATCGAAGGGGACTACTATAAAAATTGCTTTAGTCCTACCAAAAACAAAGAAGAGTTTGATTTCATTTTCGTTTGATAGAACGATGCATAATTATTAATTACACTAAGCAGTTCTTATTCCTTATTTCCTTATAGTTTTACTTAAATTTCTGTTCAATAGAAGAAAAAAAAACATGGATTGCGTATGTCTTTTATGTTTTCTAAGAAAATATAGCTTCTTACTCATTTCAATTTGCAAAAAATTAACTTTTCCATTTTTTTCGCCAAGCTTTTCTGTACGCTTATCACAGGTTGTTTTCCTGCAATAACACTTCACAGACAGAGAAACAACTTTTACAGAATTCCTTTATTTTTTTTTGAGACCTTGCGTACGATAGCAGCCAAGTCGGTAATAAAACTTTGATAGCACAGCACAAGTTCGAAATTTAACAAGTCCCCCAGGACATTTAACCCCGTGTTCCAGATATCTTCAGACTTGGTTTCGCAAGCGATGTCCACTCTGCATCTCGACTGCTGAGCCAGTCCACGTGACGGGACGGGACATTTTGAGTAGTTTTGTCACAAGATTGTGTTTCATAAATACAAATAATACAAGCTAGAAGTTTTACTTTTGATAGCAACAGTTAATATTTGTCATAACAAATTTGTAGAACATCAAAAGGTAGTCAGTTTGAGGAAAATAATTGAACGACATGCAATAGAACGCTGCCACAGAATGGGTCCCGTTCTGTCACGGGCATTTTATTGCATATTCATCAATTATTTTATTTAAAAACGACAAGTTTAATGTTCAACGGAATTCTACAAATCCTTACAATTTAGCTATCAAAAATAAAATCTCTAGTTTGTTTTATTTGTATTTATAAAACAAAATATACTGAACAAAATTTCCCGTTCCACCAATTGGAATGGCCTGGAGACACTTAAAAATATCATGGATTTCAACCAAGAATTTTTTTTTTTTCAGTCCTTTTCATTTGATGGAACATTTTACGAAATATATTTTGCTTTTTGAATTATATAAGCCTGCTTTAAATTTTATTCTAAAAGATTTGATGATTGAAGCAATAATCATTTTTTTACAATTTCCCTATTTCCGTTTTCTGGATCAAACATTTACTGTTAATTTTATTAAAAAAAATAAAATAAAAAAGCTTCGGAATTGAAAGCTGGCTTCTGGTAACTAACTAAAACTAATTTTTGTGGTCTGTCTAAAGGACCGAAAATCTTTACTAATGGTGAAGCTGAAAGTCTCTCTGTGTGTATCTCTGTGATGCGCATAGCGCCTAAACGGTTCTGCCGATTTTCATGAAATTTGGCACGAAGTTAGTTTGTAGCATAGGGGTGTGCTCCTCGAAGCGATTTTTCGAAAATTCAATCTGGTTCTTTTTCTATTCCAATTTTAAGAACAAAAATATAAGATGGACGAGTAAATTATGAAATTATCACAACATGGAACCGTAATATGGGCACAAGCCAATTGGCGAAATACGAAATTATCATAACGTAGAACCGTAACATGGGTACAAGCCAATTGGCAAGGAAATTCACCATACATTATTTGTAAATGTACAGGCGAACCAAAAGACCTTTTAATTTTTCTATTACGAGCAAAGCCGTGCGGGTACCACTAGTAAATGAATAAAGTTGAAGTTCATTAAGAAAAACCATAGGAACTCCGGAGCAAAGTAAAATTTAAAATGTTTTTTTTTTCCCCTAAAGTTTGTTGGAAAATTCAGTGTAACATGGCTTCTGAAAAACAAACTAGTCAACGAAGTATTTTTTTCTTTTTTTCGATCAGTGCTTTATCTTTCCAAATGCTCATATTTAATGTTCTGAGTTAAAAATAAATAAATAAATAAAACACTCCGAAACTTTGCTAAACGATTTTATTTTCTTTAATTTTCCTAAGTAGCTTTATTTGGATTAATTCCAGTTCTAGTGAATGGAAACGTGATTTATACTTTGTATGAAACAGAAGCGTTCTATTTCCGAAAAATTCTAGATGTATGGTTTCCACGACAATAATTGCACCTATTTTTTTCTCTCTCTCTTTCATACTTCATATTCAAGTATGAATTGATGCGTAGGTAGTAAATGGGGAAACATTTTCATTTGGGATCATTACCTGGACTGAATTTTGGCTCTCGCTTGGCTGGCTCTGCCGAAACGTGTCTTTTTGACGCCCCTGATGAAATGTCATCGTGGTGGAATTATGCCGATTTCTTTTGTACTCTTCCGATATTAAGAGATTATTTTCTAAAAAGAAGTCGTCGAATACTAATTTCGAGAACAGTATAGCATTCTTGCGTAAGTCAAAAATAAATAAAATAATTAAAAAATATCGAAAAATTAGAAAGTAGGGTATTGAGATGGGGGGAAAATGTCGATCTGTCTGTCTCTCCCCCCTAATAACTTTTGAATGAATAGTCCGATTCGAACGAATTTTTTTCTTTCAAAAGATCTCGGCGAGGACACCTCATTCCTATATTTCACTTTTTGATTTGAACAATTTTCCGTTCAATTTTGAACAGTTCAAATCTCTTAACATCAGCGCCTACGGGATAACTGAAAAACAATGTTGATTCGGAACTTGAAGGCAGATTTATTTCAAACAAATTCTGTTGGAGAGAACTCTTGACGACAAACTCTCGACTCCGAGTCCGAGAATTTTGAGGCACCTGACTCCGACTCCTGCGCCCGAAAATTAGTCGGACTCCAACTCCCCGATTTCGTAGCTTTGGCAAACATTTATACACAGAGGAAAAATGACTGACTCCGACTCTTGGATATTTGACTCGGGCTCCTTTATCCCAAAATATGTCCGACTCCGTAAACATTGGCACATTTGCGGACTTTAATGGAAATGACAGATTCCAACTCCGAGTCTTTGAATTAAATCCCTTCGGCTCCCGAATCTGACTCTTTGTCCCAAAATGAGATTGCCTCGACTCTGCAACCATGGTTTTTACCGTGAAAACATTGTTTATATGATTTTATTTTATTTTCACTCTAAAGTTTTAATTTATGTATTCCGTTTTTGACGGAGAAATTTTGAGTCCTTAATGTTTCTATTTAAAGGACTTACGATTTTTTTTTTTCGACAATAAAAATTATTTCTTTAAGTTGGCATTTTGTTGTTTTTATTTATTTTTGAAATTACATTAATTAATTTTTTTAATATGATGTATTTTAAGAGTGTGTTAATTTTAGTTCTTATTTTTCTTTTTTAAAGCGACTAAAGGTTTTTTTTTTTTTTTTTTTGGAATAAAATGTATTTACTGCTTTGTTAAAAAGGTGCTGCTAATTTATTTGTTCGTTTATTTATTTTTACGCATCTAATTTGTTGATGAGCAGGACATATTTTATTTCTGGAAATCGACTTAAAATATTTTTAAAAATATGGTATAAATAGTTCACGATTGTAGCTAATTTTGAGAATTTTGATCAGATAAAAGAAAGTTGATATTGGTATAAGGGAAAGTAGGCTCGTTTAGTTTTGGGCGGAACTTCTTGTTATTGACCAGCCAGAAGTTTCATAAACTTTTCGTATCCAAAACCCAGGGGTGTTTGTGGTCCAAAATTTCCGAAAATTTTGTGCTTACAACACATTTTAAAACTGAAAAAATATTTTTAAAAAAAGGGGGGGGGGGCTTTTAAAATGGTATTTTCGATGATATCAAAAAGTCTTCAGAAAATTTTACTTGAGTCGACTACCACTCCAGGTCAAAACCGTAGGCTCGTTCATGGGGGGAGAGGGTCACTACCCTCTCCCCCCCCCTAAGTGTTCCCATAGGGTATACTCCATATACGCCGTATACTCTCAAACATTTTTTAGACATATAACGTATGGGAGGCTGGGGCAATAGCAGTCCTGCGGGTAATGGCGCTCACTATATTTTCTCGTAAAGTGAATAACTCAGATTTAAACTGATTGGTGCTGCCATTTCACGGCAGTTTATAGATGTACTACTGAAGCGCTGGCTATCTTACAAGTCGTCGTTTGCCTGTTGTGCAAAAAAGACTATTTTGACGTTTCACCTTATAAGTAGGGGGGAGCATTGCTATGGGGGAAAAAGTTTTTCTGAATTTAAAATTGAACCACCTAAAATCATACTATGCCATATAAAGATGATATCAGATGCAAATTATTTTGAATATTACAAAAATTGTCCAAACTCTAGTTGATTTTTATATTTTTAACTCTTAATTTCTCGTTTTTGCATTTCTTCGAAAACATTACAAACATCAATAAGGAAATAAAAAAGTTGTCTTCATTGTTCTTGATGATACATTCTAAGCCACACATTGCCTCTGTCTGTAGTTGCTACATGGCAAATAAGATATGATTAATTAGTGCAAAAATGATGTTTTTGTAGAAGAAACATGTACTGAAACGTCTATTGCGGGGCGAATAATGATGATTTGTTTGTTTTTGTGTATGTCATCCTGTACAGGCCACATCTAATACAAGTTTGAGTCTTTCCTAACTGTTTTCCACGTATTTCATCCTGTATGTATCAGTGCCAACATCTAATTTGCTTATAACTTTGCCAAAACTCCTCTCTACATCTCCAACTGCAGCAACCATTTCAGTCTCAGGCACATCTTGTTGCAGTAGGTTATCTAATGACTTTATTTATTGCAAATCAATATCATTAACAGCTGCAGTAACAACTTTAACTTGATGATTTTCCTCCGTTTCTCTTTTCATTTTTTTTCAACTTTTTATTTCTCCATTGATTAATCAAGAAACACAAGTTATATGAATATGCAATTACTAGTTTTTCTGAAACCCCAACAAACCCACATATTCTAGAATCACTGATAATCTGTTTTCTTTTTTCTTTTTTTTTTCTTTCTTTCTTTTTCCAGGTTCTTAATGCGATCAGCATTTACTTTGGACAACATTCTTGTTTTATGATTAATATAATATTTTTCATCAAATACCTTTCGTAATATAGAGTGAGGGAGTGTTACTATATCAAAAAGTCTTTTGCCAAGAGTCCCCCATTTGTTTTTATTCTTCTTGTCAATCATTTGTTCACATGTTTATATAATTTGTCACATTTCTTTTAATTGTAAGGTATGAAGAATGGAAGCAATCACTGGCATTCCAAACATTAATTAATTCTATTGCTTAGTTGCATTTTATATTATCAGTTTTTCACTTTTAGTTCTTGATATATCTCACTGTAAATCTTCTGCATTACTTGGTAACTGCGATTTATTAAAGTTAAATGCGTCATTTTCAGTCTGCATTATTTGAGACTTCAATCCAGTGATGATAATGGACTCAAGTAAAATTTTCTGAAGACAGTGTGTAAATGTTTAGAAACTACGAGAAAGTTCGAACCCCCCCCCCCCCCCCCCCTTCCCGGAAAAACTCTTTAAATATACATACAAAAGTCATTATTAAAAACCATTTTAAAAAGGTTTTTTTTATATAATTTTTCAGTCTTAAAATGTGTTGTCAGCAGCCCAAAATTTTTGGATTATAAAACACCCCTGCTTCAATTGTATAATATTAGGCTTATTTATTGGAAATTATATCTATAAAATAGAGAAAACTATAAGAATTTGCATTCTAATCTTTTTTGATGAAAATATTCGAAATAATTCAGAAGAGGTGAAATTGACAGAAAATACATTGCATGTATTACTGGTACCTTAGGAGCTGTTAACCTACTTTTTTCTAACACATCATATCCTCTATAAAAGTACAAAAATCTTATTTTTTATTTTTATTAAATAAACTTGGCAATTTTGTACCCCAATGTAATTTATTAAACATTAATTTAACTATATCTACTGCAATTGGTATTAAACGTATGTTTACACCTATAAAAGAGCTTAAATTTATCAAAATAAATGCTTTGAACGAAAGCAATCTATCTACTTCACTCAATCTTAATTCTTTTAAATCAATTTTTACTATTAAAACTACCACTTGGTAAATCTTGGTCAGGAACGCCTTCATTACATGTGAGTTAATAAGACCAGTTATGTTTGATGCTACTAGAGCTGATGTTTTTTTTTAAACTGATTTGAGCAAACTGACAGCACTTAAGAACAAAAGGATTAAAACAGGAAGTATTGTGCTTCCACCCATGACTGAAGCAAGGAAAATAAATTTTGTATGGCCCAAATGAAGTCCGTCAGAAAAAGATATTTTTGGTGAGAAAATATTTATAAAATAATGAATATTGATTTTATTCGCCCGTCATCCAATGCAATGGCAAACCGTACTAATCAAGTAAAAGGCTCGAGTTTACTCAATTTTCATCATACAGGGGAAAAAAATACTATTTTTGGGATCAGTAAAACATGTCTAATGAGATGGGGGGGGGGTTCAATTTGAAATTTAAAATTTTTCGACAATGCTCCCCCCCCCCCCCCTTTTCTATTATAAGAAAGGGAATAGTTTAATCCCCTATCATATCTTAACTGTTTACCTTTCTTGGAACGATACTGATCTCACAAGAATAAGGTAAGCCATATTGTATCACGTAGTATTTTATTAACGTTTTAAACACTGGCTGCTTTTTTTTTTTTTTTTTTAAAGCCGTTGGAACGAAAACATGCGTTTCGGATAATGACGGTTACCACACTCGGAGTAATGGCGGCACCCCCTGAGAAATGACATGTGCTCAAGAAAGTAAAATTAACTTGAGCTTCTAAAAGCTCATAAACTTATGTAAACACATTGACAGAGCCCTTAAATTTGTAACCCCCCCCCCTTTTTTTACCATGGAAAGATATTTTTTTAAAATAAATCATTGACTTCATATTATGCCCATAATTTGAATTTCTTTTTTTAATATCCGTAAAGCGGAATTGTGTAATATAATAAAGATTTCAGTTTAACGTGTTTATGCCGTTGAAAATTTTCATATTTCCTGTTTTAAACCTATTTAGTAAATGACATTACTTACTCCCATTATCCCAGGGTAGGGGTAATACCAGTCAAAGCTGATTTTGCAATATTTTTATTTTTCCACTAGGTCAGATTAATTAAGGCTCAATTTGAGTCTGCATTAGGTAAAATATACTATATATGTAAGCAATTTTGCATGATTACGATTCAAATTTAACACAAAGTAAAGTTTTATATTTTTCCCTTAGGTGACTGCCCCAGTCTCCCCTATACTCTCAAGCTTCAAAATTTTTCATATTATGTATATGCATTCATATATTGTGCATAACTGATAACTAGGAGTATACTCTCAGAAAATTTGATGGGGACATCACTGGGGGGGGGGGGTCTTCTTCAGCGTGACCCCCCACTAAAATGGATTTCTGTATCCGCCTCTGGGTGGTCCAAAAGTCGATAGACCTTTCTACATTCTCATTCAGATAGACTCGTCTTAACTGCAACTTTGAAAATCCATATCATCCGTGGACAGACTGTAGATTGACCGTGCTTTATTTAAACGACACACGTGTTTTAACCAGAGAAGACATTGGAAAAGGTTCTTGTTTAAGAAATGATGTGTGAAAAATTGTTTCGATAGTTTTTTGTCTTTTAAACAATTCTGGGTAATTTTGCTACAAAATAAGTTTTTTTTTTTTTTTTTTGTCCTTATCAACTGTGTAAGTCCACTTATTTAAGGATTTGTTTTGCTTAGTACCCGTACTGCCCAGATTATCCGGATTCTCGATCATCTGGATTGCTTTTGGTCCCAGTTAATCGTATCCGAAGGGTCCCGGATCCTCCGTGTTCGTTGATGGTGACTGTGGCACGTTAAATATGTGGTGGTCACAAAGCCCTCCAAGTGAATAAATACCTCTGGGAGTGCTGGACCAGGGATTGCTCGGCTTCTGGTCTGAATGAAAAAATCTGAGCTGTCTTTTAGGGCCCCATCCAACCGATAAAACCACAAATAGTGGTAGGTACTGTGTGAAATTAGGCTGGATGAACGAGCTTCTACTGTACAACTGCAGTAGTATTCCGCTACTGAGACCACCCTGTACAAACCATAAAAATATTGATGAAGCTGCTAACACACACACTTTGAAAATAATAATAATAATTTTCTTTTTTCTTTAACATACTTATTAGATGTGTGGAGCGTGTTGATCAAAGCATGGTACAAATCTGTTTTGTTAGTAAAATGCAAAAATTTTAACTTCGATTTTTATTTTCAGAAGTATGTTCCTCATTTATATTGGGAAATAATGAAAACTTGACACAAGTACATAGTTTTAAAAGAGACAGAGTTAATATTCTACATAATATAGATTCCTTTTCACCCTCCCCTCCCAAAATTATTTTTTTGTGAATTTTTCATTTAAGTCATACGCAGAATCTCGATTTTTGCTTTCTCCCGAGCTGGCAGCAATGTCTCGTTTCTACTCAAGTATTTTTTTTTATTTTTTTTTGCATTTAAATGTCTCCCACTATGTTTAAATGAACCAGTTGTGAATCATAAACCCAATAAAGCTCTCAAAATAAAAGCCTCTTGCTTTTTCTTTTCGTGCCACTTTTTGAAAGCCAGTTTCTTCGGGTCGCTTTTATATGCGGAAGTGTGTGCGAAAGCTGAATTTGAACCGATGCCAATTCCAAGGGACTCCCGCGAAATTGAATTAATGTGTCCGCTCTTCGGTTCTAAGAATGGTTTTACGGATAGGTCGTGGGAGTAATTCGAATGACGCAAAGGATTGTGGGGTAAAAACATTACGCGTGAGGGCATTTCTTGATTAATCTTCTGGAAAATTTTTCTTTTTGCTTCAATGTTTTTTGGGGTTGGGGTCTAAAAATCTGTGTTCAAGACATGCACAAGGGCACTCCGATGGGAAGTGCCTGCGACCTCCCAAAAACAAATCCCTTTTCGGCAGATTTTGCTGTCGACTCGGCAAATTTAGAAGTTTGTTCCTCCTAAATAAAATTAGTTCGGGTCTTCCCTGCACATACACACACATATCGATATCTTTAAATCTACGACATATATTATTTAAAATCAATGTTTTGACTAACGGTAACGTGTTTGGTTTGAAACGAATTGTCCAAAACCCGTTTGTGTTTAACTGGCCAACATCACAAAGTTTTTTTTTTTCTTTGGTATAAAATAAGCTTTTATGAAAAAAAAATTATAATAATAATATCTATATATATATTGTTAAAGGTTCCGGTGCAGCTTCAACATTCTTGAAAGGACGACATAGTTCTTGAGAAAAATACAGGAGATTTATTTACACTATGTACAGAAAAGATCATTTACAACTGCTAAATTAATCATCAGCAATTAAGCAAATATCAATCAACACCGTAAACTCAGTGGCGCCGACTCCATGGTTCCTGAGGGGGCCCGAGCCCCCTCAAAAAAAAAATTTGAGGGGGCAGAGCCCTCTCAATAATTTAAGAAAATTATTTGTTATTTAATGCTTTCTAAACTCACAAATTTGTCTCAGTATTTTTTTATTTTCCTTGTTTGAAGATAGTTACCTTGTAAAATACATTCAGTAATGAGTTACAACAAATAATTTTTACAGTAAAAAGCAGGTTAACTGAAAACGAGTGGTGTGAATAATGACATTATTACGGTGCTGCAAGCGCTTAGAATTTGTCCCAGTGTGCGAACGTGCGGATAGTCTGTCCGATCAACAATGGGGCAGATAAGCACCGAGATATTTTGGATGAATTGGATATTCGACTAGTCGTCAATGATTTAAAATTCAGTAATCCAGTCAGGCGGTCGACATTTGCACATTTCTAAAGACAGCCCAAATATTGGTATTTAAAGAGCGTTAAAACTGAGAATTAACTGCAGACAAAATGCTAGATTTAAAATTTCGAAATATTAGTACTATTTTATTACCATATCACTATAGTATTGCATTAGTTATTTTCAAATACTTAAATTTTTTTGGGGTATAAGACCCTATAAAAACCCGCTATTTACATACTATATTAACTTAATTAAACAAATCAACTGTGGGATATAATTTTTATGTAATGAACTCTGAGCCTTATTCAAAGCAAGTTTAAATTATATATATATATATATATATATATATATATATATATATATATATATATATATATATATATATATATATATATATATATATATATATATATATATATATATATATATATAATATATATTCACTATTCTGTAATAGTCTAAAAACAAAATTATTATACTATAAATTAAATTAACTTTTTACGAAAATACCGTACATGTGGTTTTTTTTTTTTTTTCCCGATTTTTTAAAGCCAAAACATGTGTCGGGTTAACGAGAGTCGAGTTTTCGGGGCTCTAATGTTGATAATATATTACTCTAAAATGCTTAAAAAACTGTAAAACTTACTTTTCCCATCTCCAATTTAGAAAATTTCCCGGGGTTAAACCCGCGGTATGCCCCCCCCCCCTCCCAATATTTTTCGTATTTAGGCGCACTGGGAGTGCCCTTCCATGCAAGTCAAGTGCCCTACATTATATCAATGCCTAGCCACGGAATTGCACGACTTCCCCCAAAATAGAACTGTAAAAATGTCCCACACTGAAGACAAGTGACATGATTTAATTGAACTAAAAAATTTGTATACAAATTCTTAGATTAACTTTGAAAACGCCATGCCACATGTTGTTTGTTTGTATAAATCATATACACCAGAAAATATGTAAATTGGCATTTTCAAGGTTCAAAAAATCTGAACTTTTTTTCCTTTTTTTTTTTGAAAAGTGGGGGTGTGGACGCCTTAGGATTACATAACTCCTGGATCACCGATGACGTCTAGCCCCCTCAATAATTTTTGCAAGTCGGCGCCCCTGCGTAAACTCAACGGTTACACACGCATTCATATACGCAAAACAAAACAGCGAAATGCCTCGCAATAAACAGAGCTAATACACAGCAAAATAAATGCTCTCAGCCCAACGGGTTCAGACGAGACTGACTTTTTATCATGCGGCGGCTATTTATCAACATCGATAAGTGTCCACAATATTCGAAATGCTTCTCGAAAATCGTAGACCGTTATCTTATTTCTTTTCATTCACAAATTTTATCATTCAGAAATGAGGGACCGTATACTTCAGCCGAATGTATAGGGGCTGTATATTCATTACAGGAAACTATTTACAGGTTACGTTACTACAATAGTTTTCGATGACAGATAATTTAATAAACGCCAAATTTATCTAGATTACGATAAATTAATCACAAAAATAACTAATATTTACAGAATTTGTGACTATATATGTATATATATATTACGAAAAAGGGATTATAATATGAAGCTAAGAGTTTAAAAATCCGACCGACCAATTTGGCGGCTTAAATATACCATACAAGCTATCCTTAAATGACACACTCCTTTTCAACATGCCCCTTTCATGTCACATGTCACGTTATTTTTCATCACATCTTATTAAAAAATGTGCGTCTCACTTCTTATTACCTTTTCCCCTTCTCCCTTGTCACAAACTCGCTATTTCACTCACGAGCTCCCACCCTCCGCCTTCAACGATTAACAGCTCTGCTAATTCTGTACCTCAGAGCCAAACTAACGTAAGTCCCTAATCGCTACTTTACAGGAGAGATGGAAAACGTTTGTGTGTCACAAGCAAAGGATGGGACGCTTGCTCTTTTAACATTGGTAAATTATTACAAAGGCTTTTTTTTATTACGTTCACATAGCTCGATGCAGAATAGGATTCTACATATACACTAATGAACGGAAAATAGTGTTACAAATTCTGTAAATAGTAATTATTCTTGTGATTAATTTGTTTAATGTAGCAAATTTGGCGTTTATTCCATTATCTTTCATCTAAAATTATCTTAGTAACATAACCTGTAAATAGTTTCATGTAATGAATATACAACCCCCTTACATTCGAATGAAGTATATGGGCCCACCATTTCTTAAAGATAAGATTTGTGAATGGAATAAAAAGAAAATACGAGAACTTTGTAGAATGTAATTGAAACTTCTCAATGGAATATTGTGGCAACTTTTCAAGGATTTATAAATAGCCAAGAGTTTGTCTCGTTTTCATCGTTACTCGGGAAAGTATATTTATCCGTGTTTTTGCGTATTTTGATGTAAATACTTGTGTGACCGTTGAGATTGCGGTGTTAATTGATATTTGCCTAATTGCTATGGTTAATTTAGCAGTTGTTAACGATATTTCTTGTACATAGTGGTAAATAAATCTCCTGTGTTTTTCTCAATAACTGTGTCGTCAGTAAAGAATTTCTTGAAGTGGCTGGACTCGTAACAATAGCAATTTTTGGACTAAAGTCTGTCTGGCGCTGAGATACAGAACTATTCAATTAATAAGTTTCATCTACGGGGGAAGCGTTAATGAAATTGTGAGTTTATGACTAGGGGAAGAAAAGAAAAAACAAGAAGTGTGAAACCGCACATTTTTATGGAACTGAAATCCTTATTTGTAACAAAATGTTTATGTAATGCTGAGTGGCATTTGAAAAAGGGAGGGCGGTAAGGCGTGGTACTGTGTGCCGACGCGGTGGGAGTGTGTTAAATATGTTGAAAAAAAACTGACATCAATTGTGGACAGCTCCTTAAATCGCGGCAATCGCACAAAAAATAAATTTCGTAAGCGAAGGAACAAAAATTATTACGACTTACTCTTTATGATGCCGCAAATAAGTTTTTCAAAAATAATAAATAAAAAACAAAACAGATTTTATGTGGATGCCCTGTACAGTTGCGCGGTTTTTCTTTTTGAAAGATTGGTAGATTCGGAGTGTGATTTTGTGATTACGACGGTAAGCAATCTACATATCACTTATGTTATCATCTGGGCCCATTTGTTTCTAAAGAGCAATATTTCATGATAAGATTAGCACCGTTTCCAGTTTCTGCGAGATTTATTGCTCGCCCATTTCGATGTCAAGCGCTCGGATCGGTGTGGCGGGAATGAAACCTTTCCTGGTGAGTGGCATATGGAACTACTGTTGTGACGTCACGTGTGTTGGTTTCGATCAACGGTATCATGTATCAGAGTGTAGCTGTAGAAAATACTGAAACTAGTAAGTTTTTTGGGAATGACTGATATGTGATATGTTGGGTGTTCAATACTCATATAAATAATAGCCGATGATAGAGTAACCCGCGTGTTTCAACAATGAAACTCGCGCCAAGGCATGATAAATTGATACTGTTTGACCACGGATTGTATGGAATTGGCAAACATCCAGTTAAGGCGATTCCATCTGAATGAGGGGAAAAATAAAAATTTTATGCGCGCATTCCGCTCATTTGAATGAGACTTTGCTTAATTTAGAGGCTAGCATACATCTGCAAAATCTGACATCCCTGAAAACTAATAGATTGGTCCATTTCCGCGTGTAAACCGTAAGTTTGCCTTTCCATACAATCCGTGGTTAGACAGTAATATGTTTTGGTAATTTTTGACATGCAGGGAAAAGTTTTATAGTGACGAGGCTGAACTCGAGCTGGAAACTTAACTGTTTTACTGGTAAGACTGTCATTTCAGGGAATGAAGAAACGAAAAAATAGTCAACAATGAACGCTACCTACTGGAGTTACGGTTACAATTTCAACTATCAAAATATCACCAAACAGGCAATGTCTTCGTTCAAATGTAGAAGCAATTTTCACCCGTCATACCTTGATGGGCGATTTTCTTGTTATAAAATAGTGGTTAAAACTTTGTTTTATAATAAATTTTTTCCCTCCCCATGCGTAAATCTGCTGTTACCCCGGGAAAGGGGCCGAAATAAAGACAAAGGCGCGCATTCTGCTATCAATAGCCCAATTTAAAATTTGTTTAGTAGTTATTGACATTTTTTTTTCTTTTTATCATTTTTACAATGCATTAAGCCTTCTTTCGTGACTCCCCCCCCCCCTAAAAAAAGTAGACTATATTTTATTTTCAATTTATTTGCAAACAAATTACAGTAATAATAAAATTAAATTTTGGAACGTCACATAAACTCGGTGACGTTTGAAGATTTTAGGCTAAATTTAGTCCAAAATATGAAGCACCAAAAAAGATGCAGTTTGGCGATGTCCCGCCAATTTTTGCCAAATCCATTGACCCCATGTCAACTCCTAGCAAAACAGAGATAACAACTTACAACTAAACCTCCATAAAATGTGGTAATTTTTCAGGAAAATTAATTCCAACAAACGCCAAATTGAGCAGATTTGCAACAAATATCAAGCACATTTCTTTCTTTTTTTTAAAACTTTCTCCAGGGTTCGTACGGGTCATGGAAATCCTGGAAAGTCATGGGGAAAAAAAGCAAAATTCAGACCTGGAAAAGTCATGGAAAATTGAAATTTTCATTTAAAGTCATGGAAATTTATTTAAAGTCATGGAAAAATGTCCTGGCCAAAGAGAAAGTAACAGTAGCTAAAAGAGCATTAGAAACCTAGAGTGATTTAACAGTATTGAACACATAAAAGCTAATAAAACTGGAAAATTGAACGATCTCAAAAACAAATTTGAATTTTGAAATCTCATTGCATTCATTTCTGTAGCAGCTGCTCGTCTTTTTTTGCAATGTGATTTTACTGCTTGGACATCACTCATCTTGAATTTACCATTATTTTCAACACTTCTAATATTTTATATTCTGTAGTAGCAAATATGCACGTTCTTGATTTTGTCACGCCCACGTAAAAAACGCAGTTCAATTGCATACGAATTCATTTCCATCACTCGTGAAAACTTTACAATTAAATTTGTCAGGGTTCATCTTAATTTGTTAAAGTTTTTAGAAAATAAAGATCTTTAGTCAGGCGATAGAATGCAGAAATAGGGGAATTCTAATACTCTAAAATAGTAGTGCCCTACATACGGCCGCAAAAATAATCCATGTGACCCAATGCTGCATTCAATATCAGGAATCAAGCACTATGTTCTGGAATTCCTGAACCTATTAATTTATATACATTTGAAAATGTGCAAATAAACAAACAAGTACATTTCAATGAGAAGATTTATTCACTTCTGAATTTTTTATTTAAATAAATATCTGGTTTAGAAACATGAATTTACTAAAGAATGCAGCTTTACTTTAAAGAACCAAAAAACTGTCAAGTTATGTGGATGATTAAATGCACTGTTGACACTAAAAGACAACCTTTGAAGTAAATTTATTGAAGCTTATGACTCATTCAACCTTTGTCCCTTTCATTTTTATTCTGCCTGTTAGTAAAAAAATAATGAGACAATTAAGCATCATTATATTCCATTCACTGTATTTTTACTTTACTTAAATTTATATGATGTAGAGAAATAAGAATAGTTTAGCTTTTTAGGTGTACACTTATATTTTTTTCATCACAAGCTTCTAAGAGGTAGTGGCATTCACACAGCAGTTTTGCTAATGCTAATTTCCAAAAAATGGCAAGTTTGACTTTAAATAGGGCTATTCTCTTCATGTAAAACGGTCATGAACATTTTTATGAAGTCGTGGAAAAGTCATGGAATTTTTTCATCCGAATCGAGTATGAACCCTGTTTCTCATTTTTTTTCTGAAAACATCTTAGCACCATATTCGCTTCACACTTATGCCAAAAATCAAGATACATTTTTTCCTTTCTCTCCTACTCAAGTATTTATTTTTCCAAGTTTTTATGTCAACGTAAACTGATAAGATAAGTTTCTAAGATATTCATTCCAATACGCCGCGTTTGAGAATTCACAGAACACATTCTAGCGCACGTTAAGCTCGCACAACCCTAAGTTTCTATGGCCTTTGTTTTGTTGGCGCAAATGAAGATGAGTTTTTCGTTACGGATGCAGTGATACATACATTTTTCTCTTTTTAATTTATCTACTATGACGTCACGAGAGATAAAGCAGACGAAAAAGGCGAAATATCGCAGCGTATTTTCCAAACCTGATGGTGAGTGTTTTATATCAAATTTTCTCTGATGTAAATATGGTTTGGTGTTAGTTTCATATGTGGAAACAATAGATTTTTTTTTTCTTTCTATCCAGACGCATATCATTCAGTGAGAATGTTTTTAAAACGTTATGCTTATTTCATATTCGAATAGAGCCGTTTTGATAGTTGCTATGAATCTTGCCTTGGCTGTATGCTATGCATACAATCGCTCTTCAAATGCTATTTTGTGTTGCAATCGAAGCAATGTTAACTTCGTAGTGACGATAGTTATAATTCATTTTCTGATTTCAATCTAAGAACATATGATTTTTTTAAGGCAAAGTTTCGCAATTGCTCTGGCATCTTTGTGTTGATAGAATGTAGGGAAATAACTTCGTGGCCGCTTTTTCCTTATACATTAAAAAAAAATCACGGCAAAGAAATTGTGAAATTAGGTTTGTGGCCAGAGATGGGCAGATTCGTATTCGTAAATCCGAATCCGAATTTGATTCACAGTTCCTTAACGTGTCAATCCGAATACGAATACATTCGTATTCACAAGTATGAATCCGAATACGAAATTCGGATTCATACCTATGAATCCGAATCTATTCAGATTCAGACCTATGAATCCAAATCATTTCTGATTTACATCTGTGAATACGAATCCATTTGGTTTCACACTTGGATTCACTGAAAAATTCAATTCAAAAGCCCAATATAAATAAATAAATGTCTGTCTGTACCTCGCTACAGGTCGAGTTTTCGGTGTTGGTGAATTTCTGAAGAAAAGTGACGATATTATTATGGGTCCAAAAATTTTAAAAGTGGAATTCTACCAAAGTCATGTAAATTGAAACTTGATTTGTTTATATAATTTTATCACAGATAATTTATCTTAATTTCACAACTTTAAAATATAATGAATGTACAGTGATTGATGTTCCAAAGGACCAAATTTGATTGTAAAAATTTGTTGATGTTACAGATACTTGTACCGTTGAAAATGCAGATTCTCTCTGAAACGTTTCGTTTAAAAAAAAAGAACAAATATATCATGATGGAAGAAAACGGTTTTTAATTCAATAATACAAACATATATTTCAACTCTATCTCCGGAAGGAAACATCGATCACAAAGATAATTATTTACTAACAGTTCTACTAACCAAATTTCTCACGAAAAAACAGAAAATGCTTAAAAGAAAGCTAGGTTGTATTTTGTATTTCGCATTTATTTTCACCCATCGCAACCGTTGACTACTGCGAAAACGTTCTTGTTTGTACCAAAGAGTTCTATAATAGGGTAGAGGAACGACTCGTATACTGCTTCCATTGGCCGCCATGACCAAGCACGGAGACCGGTTTGAGAGATTAGATTGGCAAGAACGGTAGTTTCGTTATGAAACATAATGAAATTTAAGCGGCGATAAATGTTTTTTACTGCTGCTGATATTTTTCCTCAAATGCAATTTCAAATAGGAAATAACGATGGAATCTGCTGTGAATTTTTGTCAAATAATTTGAGGTTAAACTGTATAAAACGTTTTAATGAATGATGTATAAAAACATAATGCACTGACAGAATAGTGATCTTCAACAGATAAATTGGGAAATTTTTAATCAGTACTCAAGAACAGCAAAAAACTCTACATATTTTACTAAACAGATAATAAAATAGTGTTTAATTTGTTGGATCTTACTTCATAACAGGGTTGATAAAAATCAGGATTTTTAAATACATATATATAAAAACTCGGATTTTTTTTATTTAAATCGGATTTTTCTGATTTAAATAGAATTTTTGAAATTTAAATTTATTTAAATATAGTATTTGATACTAACAAGTTAAAATGCTCAAGTTAAGATAATTCTTTTCCTATATATGGTTAAAAATTCATAAACTCTAAGTTTGAGTAATTCAGAAATCAGTAAAAAATAATTACACATCTGAGCTTGATAAAATCTTGCTACAATATGAAGTCCCATATCCATATGGGTGTATTTCCCAGAAATTTTTTAACAATCAAAATAAGTAACACCTTTTTTTTATCTAAGGGAAAAAAAGGAAATAATATGGAAGTACATAAACTGAGAAAGCATAAAAATAGCGTAGAACATTGAATTTATTTTCCTTTTTTTTTTTTTGAAAAAATAACACCTGAAATAAAATGCACGAAGAAAAAAAGGAAACCATATGCTTCTTGTAGTTTAAATATTTTAATAAAACTCATCAAGGACTGAAAAGAAGACTGTTTTTTAGAATTCTTATCTTATAAAACGCTTGCATATTTTTTTCCCCTACTGTTTTGACTTACTGTAAGTTGAGGAGGATTGTATGTTTATTTTTTAGTGAATAAGTAAATAGCTTAACTAGGGTGGTTCAAAAATACATGTAAAAAAAAGTTTCTAATAGATAACAAGACACCCCTCAATATTTTTAGACTTGTGGATAGTAATATACCGGAAGTATTTTGACTTCTTATTTCAACTGAAATAGAGTGCTCAACTCCTTCCTCCAACCATCGTAAGTATGGGGAGGGGCGTTAAAAATTACATTAAACTGAAATAACAATACTACATATTATAATATACAAAAGTAATATGCATATACATTGCAAAAAAAAAAATATTTACAAAAACACAGCTGGGGAAATTAAATGTTTCCAAATTTGTGACATTTCCCATGCTACGACTAATGTTAAATTGAGCACCCTCTTAAAATTTGAGTAAGAAACTAAAACTTTTACAGCACAATACTATTAGTAAGTCTGAAAAAAAAAAAAAAAAAAAAAACAGGGTGTATCCTGGACTGTAGCTAAAAAAAGTTTTTTTGAACCACTCTAAGCTTAACTCTTAATAGGTACGTATCCAATTTAATTTATTATTTTTAATTTCATTGAAAGGTAATCTCGTTTCATATATATATACTTTGCAAGTTTTTTCTTTTTTAATGTTAACTGCTGCTATGATTTTTTTATATTTTTCTTCGGTTTCAATTACATTTATTTAATGACAATATGAATTTCTTTTGTTTCTTTTAGCAAGATTACTTATTATTCCGAGGACAATTCTCTGAATTCGGAATGCGAACCTTTTCAGAAATTGCGATTTTCGCTTAGATCAGCACTAAGTGATGATTTTTTTCAAGTCGGTGAGTGATAATGCCGATGCTATTTCCCTAGAGAGAGCCTCTCATGAATCTATTCGAGCTTTATATTTAAAATGTGATGCGAATGTTCCCTCCAAAACTAAAGAAGTTCAGATGAACATGTTGAATACTTCGAATTTAATACGCCATTTACAGCGATACCGTGGAAGAATTCAAAGCTAGTCTTATATCTGTTAGGGAAGAATTCGCTATCACGAGCCCCCTAGGGAAGTCCCTAACTTGGGAGAATGAACATATTTTTTTGTTTTATTTTTAAATGGACAAATCTACACCCTTATACCTTGTCTTGAAGGGACGTAGTAAGGCACATCCTGAAAATAGATTACTTCGTTCGAATGGAAAACGTATGATTAATATGCTACTAGAGGTAAAAGTTCAAAACTGTCCCAAGTATGGGCACTTGACTGTACGAAAAATTAGCGAAAATTTTTAGTGTTCATGACCATAAAATCATGATTTTTAACTTGTTATGGACTTCTAAAACCTGGGTCCAGTAGTATTCGACTTGGGGCTCCTAATAGTAGGAAGTTCCATTTTCTGGTCAATTACTTCGTTTGACGGCAATAAATATACATCCCAAAACTCGCTAACACCCAAAACTCGAACTGTAGCGAGGTTCAAAGAAACATTTATTTATTTATATCGAACTTTTAAATTGAATTTTTCATTGAATCCAAGTGTGAATCCAAATGGATTCGCATTCATAGATGTGAATCAGAAATGATTTCGATTCATAGGTCTGAATTCGAATAGATTCGGATTCATAGGTTTGCTAATGTGAATCCGAATAAGAAATTCGGATTCACATTAGCAAACATGAATCTATTCGAATTCACACTTGTGAATACGAATGTATTCGTATTCGGATTGACACGTTAAGGTGCTGTGAATCAAATTCGGATTTACGAATACGAATCTGCCCATCTCTGTTTGTGGCGGGCTTGCGTCCAAGAGACTCCATACCACCTACAGCCTCGAAATTGTGTACAAAATTACTTCTAGCCCCGAGGATTTGCATCTGTTAGTTTAAAATTTCAAATTATTTTTTTTTTTAATCTGCAGGACTTTAGAAAGTCTAAGAAACTTGCAAAAATATTTCTAGTAATAATGACAGCTTTTTTTTTTTTTTAATAATATTAATAGCTCAACTTAAGAATTAGCTGTTTCTTTACTAGAAATCTTTATGACAGTTAGGAATAATGCACCTATAATAGAACAAAAAGGTTACTAATTAGTTCGTAAGCAATAAAAAGAAGTAATATTTTAAATGTTTAATTTAAAAAAAAATAATTAAAAAATTACTGAAATCGTTTACATTTTATTCACAAATTGTTTGAACGTGATGTGGATGTGTAAGAGTGTCGACCGTTTAGAAGTCATGACCCTCCCCCTGTATCCGCCCTGTATGATTAATATTAATATTTTTAATTTTCATTCTTACATATCGTTGCCTCAGAGTCACAGTAAGATATCTTTGTGTTAATTCTGGTATTAGATATCTAACTGTTGCTCTAAGGCGACGATATTCTGAAGTTGAAGCTATTACGCACTACGTATTTGTTTGCAAATGATGTCCGGTTGTTTTCCTAATGTCATTTACGTTATTCATAGCATAAGTTCAAAGTAAAAGTTGTCTCTTTCCATTTTGACATTAATATATATAAATCTTGTTTTCATTTAAATAAGTTTCCATTGTTAAATTTCACTATTGTTCTGATCGCAATTGAAAACTTAAACACTTCTTTATTCCGTCCTGTGTAAACGCATTCTCAGAGGCATTCGTGACCCTGCGTTTTGTTTACAATAGAAAATTATAAGCCGTTTTCTTTTTATTTCCCCCCCACAGTGTTTGCTATCGTCCATGTTTTGAAATATTGAGCACATTCGCAAAGAAAACCTTTTTTATGATTCCGCCGGTGGCAACACGTTCGCTTTGACCTTCGGAAAAAACGTCGATATTAGTCCAAATGGTTTTTCCCGCGTTTCCTGTCGTTTCTCACGTTGTCAAGTAAATAAATAAAAACTAAGAGCCTCCCCGTTAATTAAAGTGATATCTGTTGGCAAAATATGTTTTCCGAGAAAGCGTGTGGGAGAAAAATACTGGAAAAAATAAAAAATTGCATTCGTGCTTTCTGCAATGTTGGATGCATTTGGAAATGGAAAATAAAAAGTTGGCATCGAAAACTAGAATGCTTTAAATGACCAATTTGCATTTAAGTATCTTGTTTACAGTTGAGTTTCGAGGGAAAACGTTTTGTGTGATTAATAAGTGATTCTTGAGAAATCGAATTTTATGTTTTTCGCTTTCGTTATTTTACTCTTTTATGTGACAATCAACATGATATACAGAAGTTCTTATTGTAAATTTCGATTCCCTCTAGGGTCAGGTGGGGTAAAATGGGTATAAAATAGCATACTTTTGGATTTTGACTCAAATATTTTTGTCAAAATATTTTGTTTCTAAATTTTTTTTGTTTTATGTATACATTACATATGTTGAGAGTAGAATTAAATGATTTTCACACGTAAGTTGATACAAATTTATTTTTGAGAGGAGTGTTTATGACTATATGTTTTCTATACCCATTTTACCCCACGCAGGTGAAAATGGGTAGCCTGTGGGGTAAAATGGGTATTGAAGTCTAAGAAGTGATAAAAAAAGCCTACTATTTGTTCAATGCAATGTGATAATATAGACTTTACAGTCAGTTAAAAAAATTTTACAATTTAATTTAAAAAAATAGTGCAAACAGTAAATTTGACAAAATATTAATGAGGTTTCTTTCAATGCATGATATCCATACTTCTCATTCTTCAAAAAAAGTAATGGCCTCTATTGTTAAATTGTGGCTCATTAGTTATTTCTATTATTTGATGTTTTTCAATGAAATCCATGTCGTATACATCAGGAAAAATAAGAAAAACCCCCCATCTTGGATTTTTTAAAAATATTTCATCGCATAATATTTTCCTCAACAGCCATATATTTGCCAATAAATTCCTTCTTGCTTGTTTCCTCTAAGTATAATATTTATACCCAGGCACCTGTGATTAAACTTTGCTTTATAAGCATATTTTTAGCAGTTTCTATTCCAGATACTTCCTCTGAATGGAAACTTTCTTTTTCTACTATTTTTTTTTTCTTGCTTTTTAATTCATTATTTTTTTTCACTTTCAACTCTTAGCCTTTCTGAAACATCTTTGTCAATACCTTCTGTATTTGCCATCATGCATTTAAGTTGTTTTAAATCACTCATGCAGGTAGTTGTCAAATCTGAAGCTCTTGTTGAAATTGCGGACAATATTGCACTTTTCAAATCTTTATAAGGTGACGAAATCGTGCATTGTGACGTATAATTTTCGGATTGAAATGAGGATGTGTTATGAGAATTTAAAGGTACGTTAGAGAAATTGGTAGCATCTGATTGCAATCAAATACAACTGTGACGACCAGCAACAGGCTGGGCCCAGCATATTCTGAGGAAATTGTTATTTTGTGCGCAAGTGCACAAAAACTCTAGAATAAGTATACCACTGGCTTCTTATTATTTGTTATGATGGAGCGAAGTTTATTTTATACAGTCATGGCATTTCATACTTTTATGTTTCAATCATTTTTAATTAACCACAAATGAAATAATATTTATTTAAAGGAAAATATGCTGGTGTATCTTTTAAAACAACTTGCTGGAATGATACGCCTAACCATATACCCATTTTACCCCATTTTCAAAATATGAGATTAAAAATAGAAAAAAATCTTTTTTTTCTTCTGTGTAAGTTGAAGTAGCAACAAAAATGTCCAACTAAAGATATTATGACACAGTAATAAAAATTTCTCAAAAATTAGGAGCTGGAGATAGAAGTTTAAGCAGACAACATGCGGCTTGAATTTATCTACTTCAATTTAAAATATTACCTCTCACTAAAAAATAATCTATTTAAAAAATTTATTTTGTGAAACAGAATTCAGAACAGCCAAGTATAATGCCCCACTCAAAAAAATGCAAATTTAATTTACAATAATTTGTTTTTAAAACCATATATTTTGACTACCCATTTTACCCCACTACCCATTTTACCCCACCTGACCCTACTCCTTTTAATATCGTTCGCAGAAACAGTGGCCATTTCCTACGAGGGCTGTGGAGTCGGAAGGAAAGTGATCTACTCCTACTCCAAAAATTTTAAAACCTCCGACTCCTTCACCTCAAAATCAGTCTGACTCTGGCTCCGCAGCCCCCGAAACCAAATTTTTCAGGAGGACGGAAGTTTTCTATTTGCCGAATGGATCTCAAAATTTTGTCGAATGATGATAATTTTTCCGAATAAGGAAATTTTTGGGAGATCATGGTGACCTCCCATCGGTGCGCCCCAGTTCGCAGCCATTGCAGATTGTGGGCTGGAAGGGAAAATTTCCGACTCCAACTAATGGAATTTTAGCGTCTTGCAGATTCCTTTAAAACCCAAAATGACCATATTTCCTACAGTCCGCCTTCAATAGCACGTTTATGTAATCATAATACAAATACAGTACCACCTCGTTTGTCCGGACTAACTGCAACAAAGGGCAATCCGGCTAATCAAAAATCCAGATTCTAGGGCTGGGGTAGTAAGAAAATTATACTCTTAAATAAGCAGACCTACATTTTATTACAGCAAAAGACAACACGTTATAACAAAATTATATAGGTTTTGTTACTTCCAAAACCTTTGAAAAGGAATAAAAGGTGAAGTGAGTGAAACCATCAATTCTTGAAGCAATGATCCCAAATCACGTGAAGTATTTAAAGCAAAGTATTTGAAGAAATCTGATTTCTTCCACTCGTTTCAAGTAAAACGTGTCTCCCATTTGTCGAAGTTTAGCCATATGACTTGTGATCTTTTCCTCAGCATTTCCAAAACCAATGATTGTACTTGCTCCCTCCAGTTACTAATTCCTGCTCTTCAGTTCGAACTCTCTATCATTTATAGTTCGCTGCAGTGGTGTCGGGCTGACGCTCCAAAAGTGCGCCATGTTGTTTGGTAGATTAGTTCTATACTTTATTGTACGTTCTAAGTAGGAGTGTTCTCAAGTCAAAATGAAAACCGAATGTTTGGTGTATTTATACTTCCGTTCTTGCTATCATAATTTAAAAGTAAATATAACTTTTTTTTTTACTCCAAAAAATTAGATCCGGATAAACAGGGGCCGGAAAAACGAGGTTCTACTTTTAATGAAGTAAAATATGAACTGTCATAAATTAAAAAGAAAAGCTCCGATTTATTTGCACTGATCTGAATTGAAACCGACACGCTATGTATTTGCATTGGTTGGAATGAATTTTGCAATGGCTTGACATATAGCAGGCCGATAGCTGAAGTTTAGCCATTTTGGATCGGATTTTCATTGTTGCACTGCTAGGGTTACCTCAGCAAAGTTCCGGATTTCACCAAATTTGCCGAAAATAATATTTTATTTCATAAACAATTCACGTGCCGCGAATAATCGATCGCAGTGAACAATCGCCAAACGCGATAACTTGCCAGAAAAGGCAACCACTCAAAAACGCACTCCGATCCATAGGGGCCTTAAGCTTGACATTGAGCCGCTCAACGTCAGCCTTGAAATGGTCACTCCCGTTTGCTTCATAGCACAAAGATCCTTTTTTGTAGCGTATGCACTGGTTTCCAAAAGTTGTGAATGATTGTCGATCACTTGCGCTTGTATTACTTACATAATTCAAGGCTTGCCTTTCCGTTGATAATTTCTTATCTTTCGAGAGTTATCGAATTACCGGAAGTTATTGGAGAGTTTTCAATCTTGATTCAGGCTAAAGTTCTAGTTTTGTGTTTTTTGGTAAAACGAGTGGCGTTCCAATGTCAACGGAACAATGTTAGGAAGGGATAATATTCTAAGGATCAGTCAGTTTTCCGCGGACCAACGATTGGGTAACCCTGGTGTAGAAAAAAGTTTCCACTTGATCACAAAAAAATAAATAAATAAAAAAAAAACTGTGACCCTCTTCCTCCAATCAACTCTAATTTGAATTCTGAAACTTTGAATTCAAATTATGTTTTTCCCAATCACGAGTTGCGACAAGACCCTACTCATTAGAGTTATTGTTTCTAGAAATGACTCCCCCCTCAAGCATGTCTCTCCTCCTGGGTGGTTATGTGTGTATAACTGTGTGTGTGTGCAGGCTTAAGTGTGTGCACGTAGGCCTATGTATGTGTGTAAAGGCGCGTGCGTGTAGGCGAGGGTGTATGAGCATGCATGTGTAGGACATGGACGCCACCGTCCAGCAGAAGTGGATTCCGGGGGACAGTGCTCAGGACCACAGCAGCCGCGCCGCCGCCGGTGGGCGGTGGTGCTGCTGGTCCAAGCTGAAAAAGGAACTACAACGTCAAGGACTGTCAAATAAGAACAATAAGCAATCGTGATTGCTCAAAAAAAGACGTTTAAATCCTCATTATTATTATTAATTTCAAAATACGTACTGGTACTGTTCATTCTCTGCGATGCTTTCGGACTACTCTATCGATGCTTCGGACTATATTTAGCTGCTCGCATAAATGTAAATACAGTGAACTCAAGCAATAACGCGATTCGACTTACGCGAAATGGCTATCACGCAAGTTTATCACGGGAAGCGAACTTAAGAGCTGCGGCGAATTTCTCGCCCACAACACGAAAATTTTCGGCACAAAGGAGGTCAACTCGCAATTTCTTCTGAGGAGGAGGAGGAGTTGCCTGATGTGCAGGGGCGTGCACACTGCACAGAAATTTTGGGTCACAAATAAATTTTAAAAATTTTGGCCCTCTGCAGGCTCGGGCCTGGGCCAACAGGTGCTCCCCCCCCCCGGCACGCCCCTGCTGATGTGCATGCGCTGTCAAGAGAAGACTGATAACAATCTGATTACACGGAAATCATCTTTATTTTTTAAGTTGTACAAATATAATTGCTGTATCTTTTGAACAGTAGTATTATAATGATGCATTTTATTATTACTGAAACAGCACGTACCATACAATTTTATTTTCTCTCTCTCATTGTTCATTGATTTTGTGCATCATGACGGTATTTTTTACTGAATAATACGCTTTTTTTAATACAGTAGAAATGATAATGGTTTGAAATAGTTTAAGATGCTTTTACAAACGTCTAAAATAATTAGGTGTGTTCATAAAAAGTTCAATTTGTCCGCTACGCGAAATTTCAACTTACGCGAGGGGTCTTGGAAACACATTCCTCGCGTAAAACGAGACTCGACTGTACGTAGCTGCTCAGCATTTTTATTGACCTTTTGAGCGCTGAAGGATCAATTTGATACCTTGTTAGCATTCTTATATTTGTTGACAAAAAAAAAAAAAAAAAAAAAAAAAAAAATTGAAAAGTAAGTCACAAAGAAAAGAAGAGAAAAAATTTCCAATTTCTAAAACGGATGCTTTACAAAATTACGGGAGCTGAAACCAGAACCATTAAAAATGTCTCGAAAACAGAAATAAACTTTAGAAAAACACAGTAAAATCTTTTTTTTTTTCTTTTAAAATCTTTTTAAGTGTTTGTTTTTATGTCGCGTGACAGCGGTATCATAAACAAGAACGATTTGTATTTTTTGTTAAAAAATTAGCAATTTTCATTTATTAGCTAACATTATTTTTAAATTCGATCAACCCTAATGTTTATTTCGCTCTCGGTTTTATATTTTTAGAAATAAAAAAGAACGCATCGTATTAATGATCAGATTCTTTATTTTATTTCACGCAAACTTGCTCGCACTTTATATGCAGCGGAACAAGGGAGAGGGGGGGAGGTTCTTTAGTTTTTCATTAAAAAACGTTCGTTAATTTAGAAAATGTTTTCATGAATATGTTATCTAGATTTCAATAACATATTTATGTTTCATCCTGAATTCATTTAAGGAATGAACATTTATTATGCATATTTTCATGCATGGCTAATGGTTGTGCATTACCAGTGGGATTAAATTTATGGTGAAATAAATGCATTCTGCAATAAAAAATTTAGCGTGGAAAAGCTTTTATTTTTCGCACATTTTGAGGAAGTAGATTATCGCTCAGCTGCTTATTACGGGTGGCACTATCGCAGCCAGAAATTCCTTCTGGAGGGGGTGTTTTGATCAAAAATACCTGTTGGAGGGTTTTGTTAAATCAAAAAATGACTTGTGGAACGAGGTTTTTGATCAAAACAGTCCTTTTACACGCATAAACTACATTGTATTATAATGTGCATCTATGTTAAAACCAATGCCTCTGGAGAGGGGGTTAACCTCCCCCCAACCCCCCGCTGCGTGCCACTGACGGGTGGTATTATTTTAGGTGTGCAACAGCTGTTCATTTTTGGCCGGTCATGATGAAACACTATTGATTTATATCGGTATTTTTTACTAAAATATGTTTTTTCCTACATGCTTAACAAACGAGCTGATGTGTGCTTCACATGACTTCCTTTAACTCCAATTTAATGTCATTTTCCCATTATTGGCAATTTTAATGTGATTCAATAGTTTACTTTCTAAATATCACTACCAGTTGCCAAATTAAAACCAGATTTTTAAAAAAAATCGCCAAATTCGTCGCCAAGTTGGTGACAACTTGGCGACCAAAAGACGGACTATATATCGCCAAGTGTGTGCTAAATTATAACACCGCTTGAGTATCCATCGAAATTAACTATGATTTTCCCCCAAAAAGGAGCAAAAGACCCCTTTAGAAACACCCGAATGCAACCAAATGAGGGAGGTGCACAACTAGACCCCACTAGGAGTCTACGTACCAAATTTCAACTTTCTAGGACGTACCGTTCTTGAGTTATGCGACATACATACGTACGTACATACAGACGTCACGAGAAAAGTCGTTGTAATTAACTCGAGGAATGTCAAAATAAATATTTCGGGTGTTTATGCGTTCTTTGGCACTCATCCGCGTGTGGTCGGGCTGAAAAAAAAAAAAAAAAAAAAAAAAAAACATTAATTCGGGGGTGAACAAAATGGAAGTTTTGGTGAAGTTTTTCGCGAATGCAATACTTCCTTTTTTTGTAAAAGAAAGTAAAAACAGTTTTCTCTTTTCTTCCGCTGCCGGTAGAAGGCTATTCCACCCCTTCTTTGGGAATATTTGATCTTTGATCTAGGTCAAAAGTCATTCATGAGATATCATAATTATAATAATCATCATTCTCATCCGTGAAGGGAGGTCACGGAAGTATCGCTATGACCTCCCAAACATTTTCCTTACTCGGCGGATTTTCTCATACGGCTGGACAAATTTGGAGACAATACTGCAGCTGTTTTTAATAATGTCCAATGACTGTTCTCATCAGATGTAGCTTGCCCGTTCAATAAAATTTTGAATTTGTGCTATTCCACGAAAAATCCGGCATTTTTTCTCACACTTTGCAGCTCATGTATTTCATTAAAAAGTAATAATTTTAATACCTAATGAACGAAATTTTTTACTTAAGAAACCACAGCAACAAATTTTTATTCATTGCCCATCTAATATTTTTGATGAATTATATAAGCTGTCACTTGCTGAAAAAAATATCGGTTTCGTGGTTTAATGGCCCATTTTGAGCTCAATTCTACAATTAGAATTTTTCCCCCTTCCGTAAATTATAGTTCGGCGTGCCCTGGTGGGTGTTTCGATTTGTAATGTAACATAATATATCGTCACTTCAGAACAACAGCAGGATAACTTACTGTTAATTTTGGGAGTAGATGGTTTAGTGTTGCTCTGAGGCGACAATACATTATATTTTCTTTAAAATATTTTTCGTTTGTTCTGTAGATAGATTTATGTGCATAGTGATAAAATTAGTTGCTTTTTGATAAAAGTATTAAAGTTCATTGCGTGGAAATATTGACAGCGAGAATGGGTACGTTCGTTTAACAGAGCTTCACTCGAAACGGAACTTAACACACGTCTTCCTTGTGTAATTTTTGAACGTCCCTTTTCAATATAATTATCCGGCTTCCGTAATAAAAGGACTATTCCGTTATTACGGCCATTTGTTACATTCAACTATCATCACATACTGTCCAATTTAGAAAAATTATGCAAGATAAACTAGCCCAAAATAACGTAAAGCAGAAGCGATGTTTCAAACCTAGTTTTAAAAACAAAAATAATAAAATGATATGGAAGAAATGGAGAGGGAAAAAAGATTCAAGTACGTCTGGATGAATATGTTATCCTTAATTTTGCATTGTCTGCGGAACAAGGGAGGAAACTTTTTGTTTCGTTTCCGTTTTCTATTATGTTGTTCTCTTTGAAAAATGAATCGTTTTCTTTTATCCTCCGAAAGATAATATTGTACCTCTGGCTTATTTTCTTTTGCTAGGGTTTTCAGCGGAAAAGGCTCCGAAAATTACTGTTATTGGTCAAGGGTAAAAGAGCTTTTTATTGTTAGTTCCTCTTATCTTCGTAAAATATCGTGTCAATGGATATCAGTTAAATATATTTTGAGGAACTTTTATATTGTAAAATCATTTTAACGAATTTAAAAATTTGTAACCCCCTCTCTCTCTTTTTTCCCCTCTCTTTCTCTCTCTCTCTCTTTTTCTCTTTTTTTCTCTCTTTTTATTCTTTCTCTCTTTCTTTCTCTCTCGAGCAATCACGAATTGCTTATTATCCCCAATTGACCTAAGTTGATGTTCTGGTTTTTCATTACCATGACAAGAGTATAAAACTAGCTATTATTGACTACGAGAATAAATTTGTGTCTATTCAAGGCAGGGGTGTTTGTGATCCGAAAATTTTGGGCTAAGATCAAGTTCTAAAAATGAAAAATTATTTTTAAAAACTTTTAAAATGGGGTTTTTTCAATGACTTTTGTATGCACATTTTAATAGTTTTTGAGGGGGAGGGGGACGAGCTTCCTCGTAGAAAATTTCAGTCTTCAGAAAAATTTACATGAGTCAACTATTCCCTCTGATAAAAGGTTTAAGCAGATTCACTTTTAAAAAGGGTTTGGTAAAATTACGTTTTTTGAGGGAAAATATCAACGTAGACGAATTTAAAAAGTAAAATTATACCTAAATGCAAAATTTCCAGATTACTAATCCCTATCATTTAAGATTGATGAGCAGTAAAAATACCATAAAGGTATATACTGTGAATTTAAACCAGACCTTGATTACCGCATCCTAACGACCTATTCGGTTTACCTCGCATTACCTAATATAGAAAATCACCAGTCGTAATATGACGGGTGCGAATCTCTTCCCTTTCCATTCCAATCCATTTTAAAACAAGAAACTCAACAAGTAGGATCGTACCGCAATCCGTGATTTCGGAAAGCATAATTTAAATTCAAGAAGTCAAAAGTTATTTATCTATTTTCAAAGTTCGTACGCTCCTTCAAAACTCCAATACTCCTTCATTCAGGAAATATTTTTGAAGGACCCTTCAAACTCCTTCATTTTGGTTTTAACTCCTTCAAAATTCCTTCTTTTTTAGTTAAAGACTAGTTAAAGACTAGAAGTTTCCTGTATGACAGTAACTGAAAATATTTCGACCGACAACTTAACATCGTCACAAGGGCAAAGGTATAAGGACAAAATATTATTAGATGACTAAGACATTTTATAAGTGAAGTAAAACATCTTGAATGATGCTTGGCTTTTTTTTTTTTCAAGTTTTATGATTATTACTTTTCCCTCCACCACAATCTCAGTAGAAAAATCAGTTTGTCTAATTATTATGTAAAGATTTAAAAATACATAAGTAGATGCACTATATTAAGTGATTGTGTTAAAAAAAAAAAAATCTGTAGTAAATCATAGTTATGATAGTGTAAAAAGGGTCATCCACAAGTGATGTTATGCCTTGAGCGGGAGACGGGTTCGTAAAATTGTGACAAGGGGAAGAGAGAGGGTGAAAAAAAGTGACATCACACAGTTAAAACATATGACATGTAACAATAGGAGTAATAAGGTGAAGTGTGACACTTTTGTGACGAAGGGGAAGAGGGCCAAATATGTTGAAAAAAAGTGCGAAATCATTTAAGGATGGCTCATTAGTACTCCATCAAAATCTCATTTTACTCCTTGAAAATTCCTTTATTTTATTTCAGAAATTGAGTACGAACCCTGTTTATTTATTTATTTATTTATTTATTTATTGTGTGAATTTTTCAAGTTTAAATATATCTGAGAAAGTTCACCATTTTAGTCCCTGCGCATTTTGTTTTTCTATCCTTTTTCTCTTTCTAATACTTGAGTTTTAATTATGACTATTTTTCTTGATGCATTACTTGTCTGCTCGAGGGCAATTCTGCTTGGAACTGACATTTCACTCTGCACGTGACAGCTCTGTTTCATTTTTCAAAAAGACAATAATTATAAAAGGTAATTAAAGAAAAATTTTGCAGAAGAAATTAAATTTGAATGTTATTTTTAAATCAAAAAAAGTTTTTTTTTCCGTTACTACTTTTTAATTAATGTTTCTTAAAGGAAAATGTGAGGAGATAATATGTCTCTTGGAATGGCCCTTTAGCTTGTTTACACATGCTCGTTAGCGTAGAGATGTAATTAAAGAAACAAAAACCTGTGATTTTTATTTATTTTTTACTTTGTACCATTGCGGAATTTCAGTAATGGTAAAAATAATATGTAGCAGGAAAAAAATTTACAACATATTTGATGAGAAGAGCAGTAGAATTCATCTTGAAATGTTTTTCTCAGAGACGGACTGAAAACATATTTTTAAAAGTAATGATTTGAAATTGTTATTTAAACTGCTCAAAAATCTATGAGCCCAAGCAAACTTGATTATACTACCCGAATTAATAAAGCACTTGTGTGACTTCCGTGTAATAATTTGAAATACGTTTTTTCGCTCATAGGCTAGTTAATGACTTCGATAATGTAATCGTAAGGTGTTGATAATTCTTTTCTTTAGGTGGAAAAAAAATCATTGCTGACGGTCAGGAATGAATGGTAATGATTTTAAGATTAACACATCAAAGCCTCATTTATAGTCTGACCACGGATTGTATGGAAAGACAAACATCCGTTTTACAGCCGGAAATGGACGAATCGATTATTTTTTTTACCGATGTCAGCATTTGCAGAAGCAGTCTCTTTCAAATGAGCGGTATACGCGCATCTAATTTTTTCTTTTCCCGCTTCTTCACATAGATTCGTCTTATCTGGACGTTTGAAAACTCCATGCAATCCGTGGTTGGACAGTATGTTACACCCCCCATCACGTCTGTAATAAAATACTGTCGAGTCCCGACTTACGCGAGGGATGCGTTCCAAGACTCCTCGCGTAAGTCGAAATTTCGCGTTGTGGAAAAATGTATGCATAAACATTTTTTTAGAAACATACCAAATTTTTTAGACATTTGTAAGCACTCCTCAAACTGCTTTAAAGCATTCCTCAGCTATACATTACAGTTTCTTACATAAAGAACTCAACTTCTACTGTATTTAAAAAAATAAAAAAGCTGTTTTATTCAACATAAAATAGTTAAAATGCACAAAAAGAATGATTGATAAAATAAAACAACACGATACGTACAGTATGTAGTAATAACAAAATGCAGCACTATAATAGTACTGTACAGTAGATACAGTAATAATATTTATGAGTTAAAAAATGAAGATGATGAAGATTTATACTGCATAATCAGATCGTTATTTTTTATTAAATACATTTTAAAATACGGTTGCTTCACCTTTTCTTTTATAACGTTTCCATTTATGGCAACAAGCCGCTCTTCCCAATCTCTTTAATCCACAATGCAACAGCAGCTGCCATTTTCATATACTTTACTCAGACTCTGCAAGCTTTAACATTAAAACTAAGTTCTGAACTTATACGGATATCATTTTGTTTTGACTTTTGATTGTACGTATGGAAGATTCACTCAAACTTATTGCGTTGCTACCGTCAACGTTTGGTAATTGTCCAAGCATATCGAGAATCTTAATCTTCTTTTTATTGTTAGAAACTTTATTCCCCCCCCCCCCACCATCTTCATAAAGTTTAGATGAAACAGCTCACTAAGGTGCCATTACATTTCATCAACTTTAATGTTTAAAATGAAAAGAAAAAAAAAGAAAAGTTGAGCGTTTTTTTATGCACTAACACTGTGATGCCTAGACTAGTTTGATGTGAGAACTTTCGATGGTCAGTGTGATGCTAATGGGATGTAATAACATTCACAAAATATATATTTAGTTGTCAATAACGAAGCCGATACTTCCTTCTAAAGAAATTCGTATTGTGGACAAGGAATTCGCTCGCGTCAGCTCTACAATTCGTTACTCATGGAAAATTCGCGTTATAGCCATTTCGCGTAAGTTGAATCGCGTTGTTGCGGGAGTCGACTGTACTTGTTTTCTTCGTAATCAAATAAATTTTAATTGGATGTGTCATCTAAACATAATCGAACTTTTTGGTGATAGAATTTAAAAAAAAAAAGAGCGCGATAGTATATTTTAAAGCTAATATTTATTCAAAATAGGATACAACGTTTTGAACGGTCAACCAATTTATCCATGGAAATTTTAAATTCGATTTTGGGAATGTTTTTTAGCACATTAAATGGCTGTAACATCATCGTTTAAAGCTCCTTTCTTTACACCTTTCAATTAACAGAATATAGTTACAAGTTGATGGATCAGGTGAATACGGAGGGTGATCGAGGGCGCAAATCTATTTTCTGTACTGAAAACTACAATGATGCAAATGGTTCATGCGTTCCAAAACAAGTTTCCCTAAACCTTTTCCATTGCTAATAATTTATTTTTTCACTAGTGTTACCCGCACGACTTTGCCCGTAGTTGAAAATTAAAAGTTCATTTGGTTCGCCTGTATATTTACAAATAATGGGTGACGAATTTCTCGCCAATTTACTATGTTCATTTGCTTGCCCATGTTACGATTCCACGTTATGATAATTTGGTAATTTACTCGTTTACGTTGTGATAATTTGCTCGGTAAAATTTTCTTAAAATTGAATTGAAAAAGAACAAAATCGAATTTTCGAAAAATCGCTTCGAGGTGCACACTTTCATCCCATAAACTAAATCTGTGCCAAATTTCATGAAAATTGGCCGAACGGTCTGGGCGCTATGCGCAGGGCCGGATTTAGACTTAACGGGGCTTTAAGCTATTTCAGGTATGGGGCCCCCTTTGTAGTTTGAACAACGTTTCTCTCGGTGGTGTAAGAGGCACTTTTTCCCCCTTTACTATTTGTGTCTTTCCTCTGCAGCAATAATTTTACTTTGTTGATCGTGTTTTAATGTGTTTCCCACGATGTCCTGTTTGGATTGATCTTAAGATGGGGAATGGTATCAAGAGAGTGACTAAGGACTCCCCTTTAAGCGGAGTATAGAATATTCCCAATTGGCCGGGGGCCCGGGATTTTCTCCCCCGGAGGAAATTTTGAAAAATAGATATAAAATTCTGCATTTTGAAACCGTATAAGATGTAGCTACAAAACATAACTACAAAAATATCAGGACAGAAATGGACAAATAAAACTTTTTAAAAGTTATATACTCTTTCGAAAATTGAGGTAACACACAGTAAGAGTTGTGCTTGATTCGACAAATCAATGATAGCAGTTGACAGAGAGAAAGAGCACTGGAAGAGAAAAGACAATGAATTGTTACTTGCTCACATTAGCTTTCAGTACAATTAGTTTTTAATCACCCAGCCAACCCACCGACAAATACAACAATGAATTAAATATAAAATGATCAATAGCAAAAAATGCATTTAAATATGTAAAGGGTGTACAGTTTTAGAAAATAGGTAACAAGTGAGTAACATACTGCCCATTTGAACAATTCATAATGTATACACTTGATAAGAAATAACTAAGAAACCACTTTGCTTAAGATTTTCAAAGACTTATCTAATTATTTTCAAGGACTCTAGAACAATTAAAATTATTTAACGCACTTCAGTTGTGCTTTCCAATCTCTGATAGTTTAGTACTTAATTGTAAATATTTATAGTCCAATTCTAACTTTATAAGACAAGCTATTTTAAATTTAAAAGAAACTATAGATTTACTATGACAACAACTTCGCTTCAGTTGCAAGTGAGGCAGAAAACGGAAAAGAATAAAGGTAATGTATTTTTTTCCCCGCGCTAAACAGATGGACAATATGCAGAAGTAAACAAAAAAGAAGCAATAACAAAAGAATTTCCAAAATACTGCGTTTGGAATTATATAAATAAAAGATATATGAAACATGTGGATCACAAAAATATATAATATTGTTAAATTCTGTAAATAGTAATTATTTTTGTGATTAATTTGTCGTAATCTAGCTAAATTTGGCGTTTATTAAATTATCTTTCATCTAAAACTACTGTAGTTACGTAACCTGTAAATAGTTTCTTGTAATGTACATACAACCCCCTAACATTCGACTGAAGTATACCGTCCCCCATTTCTGAGCGATAAGGTTTTTGAATGGAATGAAAAAATAGTACAGTAAAAATAGGGGTCGGACCCAAACATCCAAAAAAAAAAGCTAAACCTGGTGCAAATTGTTTATTACCCTCCCAATAAGAACAGGTAAAAAGTCCCACCCCATTGTGCGTCGGGTTTTGGAATGGGGGGCATCTAAAAATTGCAGTTTTGAGTATTTTTTCAGAATTTTTAGAATAAATTTAAAGTGAGAATATTACGTTATACTAAATTTAAAAGCATAAAATTAAAGGTGTTTGACCCCCAAGAGGGATGACAAAACCCACAAATGCTACAGAGCCCTCCTATCCCCGTAAAGCGAAGCAGTACCCCCCGAACCCCCCCTCCATACATTTCATATGGAAACATTATTTTATGCTAAGAAAATTGTTAGAAATCAAGTGTGCCCATTTTCCAAGAGCGATGGTGCACCTCCTCTCAAAGCTACAACACCCCCCCCCCTCTGCCAAATAAAATAAATCCTCACCCCCCCCCCCCCTTTTTTATTTCAAGTAGAAGTATTATTTCATGCAAATCTAAAATGCATAAATCAGGACTGTCCACCCCATAAGAACAGTAGCTCACGTCCCAAAACGAAATTATGTACTAAAATATTATCCTCCCCCCCCCACCCCTTCTGATGGTGCACATTTGATTAAATGGCCAGAAAAATAACGCTGAACTGCTTTTTGCTTTCAAATGATTTCTCCTAAGCTTGTAACAAAAAGTCTTCGTTATCAAGATGTTTTTTGGAATCTAAATCCTTAGCAAAATCGTTATTGTTGCAGCTATGTCTAACACAGTTTGTGCATATAATTGAGCACTTCAGTCTACTTTCAGACTTTTCAAACATTCACTATATCCAATGAACCCCTCAGAGCAAGCACAAGATTTGAGACGCAGAAAGCTGCTAGAAGCCAAGCCTTCTAGAGCAGAAGGCTTGGCTGTTGTAATAGGACTTCATTTATATTTCTGTGGTGCTTTCTTTACACCCATCAAAAATGACACTAGCTTTCCCATACTTACAAGTGACCTACACGCTGCATTGCTGGCATACTTCCTTGAAACTTACATATCATTACCAAAAATATGTTCAAGCGGGTATCTTCCTTCTATTACATATGAGGCAGTGAGAAGCAAAGGGCAAAATTAAAAATTTGGTGATAACCAGTACAAATGGTTGGTGAACCTCTCCTATATCTTGGGGCAAGAAATGGTCCTAGTAGACATGGTAGTTGCTTCTATACAGCATGATTTAGAAAAAAAAATCAATGAAAGTCTACCTAGGATCTTATCTTTAAACGCGTTTTATTCAAAACTTGAAAATGTCCACTTACATCCCTTTGCTTCTCACTGCCTCATATATGACACCAGCTATTCGTTCTGTGATTTTGGATGAACCTTTTGCTTCAGATAATAGTACTTTAACGATACAGGATTTCTTTCCTTCTGAAACCAGATTCATCGAATACTGATGGAGGATCAGCGCATAACTCGTACCAGAAGTTTTTAGCAATTTGTTATTCCATCTTTACTGTTCATACCATTCGGTGTAAAAGATGGTTTGGGCTTACACATCTTTACAGATAGTAACTACTCTCGTAACAGAAGCTAAAGACATAACTGCTTACATCCTTTACAAAGAAATGCCACAAAATTGTTTGCCTTCAATATGATTTGATGTTACTACCCGAACGTTAAAGGTCTTATTGCAACATACCTTATCATCAGCGAGCAATACCCATACCAACTTGAGAGGGAAGAAACTTCTGGGGCTTTAGAAACGGATTGAGATTTCCAAACTGGGAGACAAAAAGGTGTAAATATTTAGCATTCTATTGATGTATTGCTCATTGCTCTCATCAAGACTTGTTCTATCGTTGAATCACTACAGGTTCTAGACCACCTGAATTTGTCACTGCGTTAGATCGATGGATAGCTGATGTTTGATGTGATCAAATTTTTTTTTATCGCATAATGTACTCAAAAGTTTCAGATAGAGTTGCAAGTATATGTCCGCATATTAAGCATAATTCATATAACCAGCTGCGTAAAAGAGAGGTAGCTTGGTGTTTGCAAATGAGAACCCCACCGACTTAGAGGGTGCAGAATTGCAGCATTGCCCGTCTCACTATTGGCAATTCCGGTTTGTCCCACCCTTACGGTGATGGCAAAAGATTGTGGAAAAGTTGAAGTAAGTTAATCAAGAAGAAGTAGGGAAACTTTGGTCAATTTGGACTTTTTTTATGCTGCACAGGAATTTTTTTTTCCAGCGCTCTAAACAGTTTAATAACTCTAGTCACAAATAATTTGGTTACTGAGCTCGCTTAGATCTTTTAGAATTATCATTCTGACATTACCATATCATTGTGAGGCATTTTGTACTTCGGAAAAGTTTAAGTCAGGGAAATTTTTTCGTGAACTTCACTGCAAATGTGCACTCACTGTGATTTTGGAATGTAAATTCAGGGTCCCCCCCCCCCCTCAAAGCGATGGCGCACCCCTTAAGTGTGACGGAGTACCCATCAAGAATAAAAGTCCTCAATAAAGAAAGAAATACCCCTTGAAAAAACTGCCTTAAAAATTCCAATGACGCAAAGCTGCTCCATGGACACCCCCCCATTCCCCCCCCCCCCGCCTGTACACCCCGGTTAATTGGAATTTTTTTATGTGAGAGTTTATTGTTTTACTATTATAGAGTGGTTTCTGCTAGGTTTCAGAATTTTTTTTAAGTAATAGAAATTATTTTTATTTAAATAGAGGATTATTTCGTCTCCCCCCCCCCTTCCCCCCAAAACCCGACGCGCAAAGTGCTGGGACTTTTTACCCCTTCTTGCTGGAAGGGTGAGAAGTAATTTGCAACAGGTTTCACTTTTTTTTTTTTTGGATGTTTGGGTTTGGCCATTTTTTGGCCTAATTTTACTGTACTAAAAAGAAGATATGAGAAATTTTTAGAACGGTGTAGGATTTTCTGGAATAGTTAAAAAGCTCTTTCGATGTCTATAAATCAGGGTTGGCCGGATTGGACCCAATTGGGTTGGACCCAATGGGTTTTTTTGAAAAAACCCATTAAAAAAACCCATTATTTAGCCCACTTTTGGGTTTTTTAAAATTTTCTGAGAACTTTTTTTAAAAAAATAATTAATTTAAATACTTTTACAATTTAAACTTTTTTATTTCTTCTTCACAATAGGCAATGGACATAAAAAATGAATTTTGAACTTTAATAGTATTTCTTAACTTAAGGGCATTAAAAAAGCTTCAAAGATTTTAAATAAATATATTTAACTTTTTTCCTTCAACTGGTCTCAGGAACTCAAATCATCTTGACTAAGTCCTGTCACGTCAGATTTTCTCAATATTTGCAGATTGTACAAAGGATACTACTTTAGCTAAAAGGCTCTCATGTGAATTATTTTCTGCAAACCAACACGTCACAAAACTCGAATAAACGAGGTATATTTTTTAGAAATTAACAGGTTTTACAAATGGTCGGACAGAAAACGGAATAGGATGTACAGTATTTTCATTATCTTACGAAAAAGTTTAATATTTCTTACTCTGTACACAGAAATAGAAAAACAGGCAACATAAAATTCAAAGAAATGTCTTGATTAAGCTGGAATTCAATAAAAAGGGATTTAAACTACTTGAGGTTTTACAGTAGTTTTGCTTAACAAAATGAAATACAATCAAGTAAAATACAAAAAAAAAAAAAAATGTCGAAATTAAAAACAAATAAACAATAGATTTTATCACTCAAGAAGTAACTTTGCCTTAACTGTTGGTAATCATGGAAACTAAAAAAATCTGGAACTTCACCATTCTTGGGTTTCGTCGTCTTTTATACCTTTCTTCAGAAAACGCTGAATTTTCCAGCTTTTTTTATCAAGACAATTTTTGTGCTTTGTCCATATACTTATGCTACAATATGCTACGAGTACCCCACCTTTCCCCTAAAAAAAGACAAAAAAAACACATTTCTTTTAAAAAACCCAGCTTTAGTTGGGGGTTTTTTGGGTTTTATTTAAAAAAACCCAAAAAACCCTGGGTCCATGGGCTTTTTTTAAAAAAACCGAGTTTTTGCCTACCCTGCTATAAATAGCCGTGCCGCATGATAAAAAGTCTGTCTCGATTGAGAAGTTATACTGAGAGTGTATTAGCTCTGTTTATTGTGAGGCATTTCCTGTGTTGTTTTGCTTATTTGGATGTAAATACATGTGTAACCGTTGAGTTTACGGTGTTGATTGATATTTGCTTAGTTGCTGATGATTAATTTAGCAGTTGTTAACGATCTTTCCTGTACATAGTATAAATAAACCTCCTGTGTTTTCTCAAGAACTGTCTCGTCATTTAAAGAAAGTTGGAAGCCGCACCGGATCCGTAACAATATGTTTCAGAAATGTGAGAACCACGGTTTTTACATTTTTGGTGCAGGATGTAGTACGGAGTTGAATTTGACATATATTGACATTTTTTCTCCCTACCCCCTCCTATTTGTGGTGTGTAGCCTCATTTTTTCCAAATTTTCAAGCACTAGAAAATGAAATTTATGCTTTCAAGTACTTTTCTTTTTTAGGAACCAATCATGTTAATTTCCGGGCGTTGGCGGCCCCTAACAAAGCGGGGGACCTAAGCTATAGCTGGCTTAGCTTGTACGTAAATCCAGGCCTGGCTATGCGCGTCGCAGATACCTTGACATACTGAGATCCAGACAGGGAGACTTTCAGCTTTATCATTAGTTATTACATTATTTGTGCGTTTCCGTTCCCTTGTCAAAGTAAGAATAAAAAACAGCCACCTCAATAGTCTGACAATATTGCTGTCGCTATGTATAAAAACACCTTTTCAAACTCACACCTCCGAACACGTCTCACCTCCTCGTTTCACACTCTGAATGAAAATCTCTTTGTTCTCAATGTCATCTCTCATTGTGACCAAATACCCGTAAAATAAATCACCAGAGGAGATCACGAGGAAGCGCAGACGACCAGGACAGACGTCCCTCCCCCTACGTTTTGGAACACTTACTGGGCACGAGTCCTTCCACTTTGCTCACGTGATCCAAGGGCAAACGAAACGTGATATCTGTATTTAAATGGGCCATTTGTTCCCTTAAATGTCGTGTTTTTTTTTTTCGTTTTCTTTTGTCAAAATACGGGTTCATTGTATTGGTGGATTGATTAGATGAAACAAAACGGTTGATGGATCATGCTGCGCTGTGTTCTCTGAGCGTTTGAAACTGTTCGCCAAATGGAACGGCTTTTTTCAGTGTTGGAACGACAGTCAATCAATGAACCATCAATCACTTTCTTTTTATTAACCGAAACAAAAGTACTCACACCTACTGTCTGACCACCTATGAGATGGAAAGACTAACAACCGGTTTACCGGTGGAAATGTAAGCATCTATTACTTTTCAGAGATGCCAGCATTTGCAGATGTGTTTTCAGGGGCTTGCACAGAAATTTTAGGGCCAGTCACAAATGACTTTTACGCTCCCCCCCCCCCTTATTGTTTACCCTACATCCCTATTGTGAGGCTCTTAGAAGTTGAGCTCCGGCTCAGACAATGTTTACCTCTGTTTCGGAAAATAGGGAGGGGTAATTGGTGCTAAGTTGAGAAATTTTCTTACTAGTTTTTCATATTCCAATAAAAATTCGAGCCCATAGCCTTTCTATTTTTCACTAAACTCCCCTAAAACAGGTAAACATAGTCAAGGGCACAACTCAACTAACCAGAGCTGCGCTATACATATATTTCACCCCTCTAAAAATATCGGGGCCCCTCGTTCAGGTTCAGGTCCGGACCAACAGGTGTTGTTTCTCCCCCCCCCCCCCGTGCAAGCCCCTGTGTGTGTTAGACTTAAAATTAAGCAGAGTCACGTTGAATTGAGCGAATCATGCGCAGCAAATTTTTACTTTTCCCGTCATTCAGATAGACTCGTCTTAAGGGCAGTTCATTTATCGGCCATCCGTTCCATCCATCCCGTTTTTTGACGTAACGGACTGCCGACGAAAACAGAGTAGCATTCACATACGGTCACCGCACATCAATCACATGGCTGAACTCACCCACCAGAGAAAAGAGAGGGCTGCTTGGCGGGAACGAATGAAATGCCGTTCTTCTTTTGACGGCCGTCAGATATCAAGGTTCTTCTGATTGAAACCGGTCCCGTCCATGATGGCTTGCTGTCATGGCAACCAGCAAAGAAAACCTGTTTCGGGAGGAAAGAAACGTGATGGACGGAACGGACGGCCGATATGTGAACAGGCCCTTAGATGGACGTTTGCCAATTCCGTTGCGTTGCAGCCGTGGGCAGACAGTACAAGCTGTAATAGATCGAGTTGTAATTCATAATTTATAGTGGTCGTTAATTTACTTCTTGTTTCCTTTTACGAAATAAGAGATAATACTGTGATCAGGAAAGAAAATGTCATTCAAATTTCACCCTAAATTTAAATTTTAATTGATGTTTTAATTTTAAAGTGAGTTCGATGAAAGGTAGAGGGAGTGAAATCTTCAGTTCTTGTTGCAAGAAATCCCAAGTCACGTGATATATTTTGAAGTAAACTATTGGAAGAAAGGTTTCTTTCACTCGTTTCACGCACAACGTGTCAACTGTTCGTCGCGGTTGAACGCTGATTTGAGATCTTTGCTTCAGCTTCTCTTTACCAAATAATTGGGTTTGCTCCCTCTAGTTTTAATTCTTGCGCTAATGTTTTGACTAAGTTTTTCAGCTCGTGCCTATGTGCTCAGTCGTTATGTACGAACTATGGGCAGCAAAAGTATCCATTTGACCATCCCAGAGTTAATTATAACAAGTTTTATCTTTAATTGTGCACTGTGGGTAAACATTGAATAAAATTTCCTCTACTAGGTTATCATGGTTGCAAATATCTCTTACAAATAGAACAAAATCGAAATGCCAAATATTTTTTTTATTTGCTTTTACAAAAAATAATAATAATAATAATAATAAATAAACAAATAAACATTGTTATTAAACGGCAAATATGAACATCCAACGTTTGCATCGTTAATGTAGGAGATTAAAAAAATTAAAGAGAAGATACATCCCATTTAAAAATAAATGCTGAAAAAAGAAATCAAGAATCCAATTTTCGTCTTGCTTCTATTAAATTTGCCTCTTAAAAACATAAATGGTCTGTCATAATTTCGTTAAAGAACTGCTCTTTCTTGCTAAATTGCTTAAACCAAATTTAAGATTAGAGGGTTGCAGAAAAACATGGATAATGTCCAAGCATCACTTTTAAATTTAAGCGACCTTCAAAATGATTTTTTTTTTTTTTTTTTTTTTTGGAATGACAATTGATGTTTGACATTAGAGCTAATCCTATTTTACTCGAGAGAAAAAGCGTCATTGTTAAAAGGTTTTTTCCTTCTTTTTCGAAAACCATCGAGGCAAAGTCGAAAGTTATTATCGTCGATGCATCGATTCGCGAAAATTTCGTCACCAGTAATTTTTTGAATCGAGAAATGGAATATGACAGCCAGAGCCCGATTCCGAAAATGGCCCTGCCGGACCATTTACCAAAAAAGATGGAAAATGCATAAAAAATAGGTTTGATAAAATCGTGCAACTAAGTTGAAATTTTGATGTTAGTGGGAAATCGGAAAAACGTAGTGATTATAAGAAAAAATCACATTGGCTGAAAAAAATTTTGCGTAAAGACCTACGAAAAATTTAAAGAAACAAAAAAGTGCTTATCGGAGATCGTTAATAATTAATGGGCGAAGTTTTCGTTTCTTTGGGGTCATTATATTTATCCCAGAAATATTTTTATTCATAAAAATACTTCTGGGAACATGAATTGTTTTGCTGATGATGTCAAAGTTATGGGGATTGTATAAAATGAAGAACAAGCAAATCAGCTGCAAGTGGATCTAGATCATATTACGGAGTGGGCTGTTAAATGGGGTATGGCTGTTAATGTTGGGAAATTTCAAGTGCTACATTTAGGACATTTAAATATGTGTACAAGTTATTATCTGCAAGGTTCAGTCATTAGCCAGGCAGAAAAAGTTACTGATCTGGGCGTCTTAATAAGTCAGGATTTAAAGTTTAGTCAACAGTGCATCATAGCTAGTAACAAAGCCAATAAAATGCTTGGGTTCATCAATATATCTATTTCAAACAAATCTGAAGTTCTTTTGCCCTTATATAGAAGTTTGGTAAGACCTCATTTGGATTATGCTGTTCAGTTATGGTCTCCTTATCTTAAGAAAAATATTAATGTATTGGGAAGGGTTCAAAGGCGGGCTACAAGGCTAATAAATGGACTTTCTCATTTAGACTATGATTCCAGGCTTAGAAGGCTAAAAATGTACAGTCTTGAGCAAAGAAGATACCGAGGGGACATGATTCATAGGGTCCGTACGTTCCTTCAAAACTCCTCCAATACTCCTCCATTTTAGAAAAATTTTTGAAGGGCCCTTCAAACTCCTTCATTTTTGGTTTTAACTCCTTCAAAACTCCTTTTTTAGAGTTCAAGACTACATAATCTTCCTCTATGACAGTAATTTAAAATACTTTGACCGACAACTAACGTCGTCACAAGGGCGATTTTAATGTAGTATTTTTGTGCATTTATTTTTTTCAAAAAGATGTGATTTACAAATTTATCATAGTTAAGTCATAAAAGTTGAAGGTGAACATTTTGTTAGAAGACTAAGACATTTCATAACTGAAGTAAAACATGCTAGTGATTGGCTTTTTTTTTTTTTTCTTCAAGTTTTATGGTTATTGTTTTTCCCTCCTCCACACTCTCAGCAGCAAAAGTCAGGTTATCTAATTACTATTTAAATATTTAAAAATATAAGTAGAAGTACTATACTAAGTGATTGTGTTTAAAAAATTGTTTAGTAAATCAAAGTTATGATATTGTAAAAAGGGTCATCCACAAGTGATGTCATGTCTTGAGGAGGAGACAGGCTCATGAAATTGTGACAAGGGGAAGAGAGAGGGTTACAAAAAGTGACATCACACCAGGGTGGCGACAGATCAGGGAGATCAGGGAAAAGTCAGGGAACTTTATTAATCAGGGAAATATCAGGGAATTTTAAAAAAAATAACAAAAAATCAGTGAAAATTGATTTTTTGAAGAAAAAAAAATTTTTTTGTTTACAAAATTAAGTATTCTTGATTCCCTGCGCATTTTCCGCCAATTATCTGTTCAAAAAAAAAAAAGTAATATTAATGAGGTGCGATTATACACTGCCGCATATTTGTGCATCTTTTTTCCTCAACGTCAAAGTATTGAATCTTACTTATTAACCACAGGATGAACTTCCTAAGATTGCTTTTGTGTCTGTTAGGTTGTTTATTTTACCTAGCTTGAAATTTCCTTTTACGCTTTCGATGCTGCGTAAAATAAACAACCATACAGGCAAAGAGGAAGCCTTCAATTATGCCTTAGCTCCTTTGCCTTTATTCCATTGTCTCGAAGTAATTAGCGTACTATAGTCACGATTTCAAGAAAAAATCTCTGGTTTTTGAATTAATACTATAAAAGCTTAAAAGTTAGTACTTCTTCGCGTTTTTAATTTAATTGCTAAAATTGAACTTTCAATTAAAAAACTTTGTTTTTTGACGTTATACTGTTTGTTGTCACCGCAGATTATAAAGGTTTTCTTTTCTTCAGACTTTAGTGATTCTTTAATTTTATAACCAAGTTGTATTCTTCTTTTATATATTTTGAAATTAACTAATTGCTTCCCCCCCCCCTTTTTTCCCCTTGCATTCCAAAGTTGTTTGTTAAAAAAGCAATCTAAGATTTTTTCTCGTTACATACTGAAATCATTTGAAAGAGTTAACTTGTGTACTTAAAAAAATATCTTTATTTTTTTATTGTTAAAATCTGTATTCATTCATTAAAACCTATGTTCTTGATTAGACAAAAGCTCCCTATGAATGGTTGTCAAATGCTTTAATCTGTTTTGCATAATTATGTCAATTAATTATATAAGAATAACTACATTACTTCTATTTTTTCACTATAACTTGTTATTCTTGCAACAATTATTATACTGTTTGAAAACTTAGAACTAAAAAGTAATTGAAATTATTTTGAACTATCATAAATACACATGTTTTTAAAAGTAATTTTAATAGTTTCTTAAATTCTTATGCTAAGTGGTTTCTGGAAGTAAAGTTTTTTTTTTTATCATTTTCTATAATCTTTCCATTGTATAAAAATTTAATATACTGTTTTGTAGGTCATTCCCCCCCCCCCCCAAAAAAAAAGTCTTGTTTTTTTTTATCATTTATTTAAAAAAAAGTAGCATCTTTTTAAAATACTGCATTTTATGCAAACATACAATGGATTTCAAGTAAAGCAAAGAAAGAAAACCATTATCATTGGTAACGTAAATCAGGGAAATTTGGTGAACCTAATCAGGGAAAAGTCAGGGAACTTTTTTTCAGTTCCTGTCGCCACCCTGCACACAGTTATTGTAACAATATGTTATAAAAATGACATGTGCCATGAGGAGGAGATAGCTGAAGTGTGATACTTTGTGATAAAGGGAAAGAGATTAACTATGTTGAAAAAAAGTGACATCATTTAATGACAGCCCTCCAAAATCTCATTTTACTCCTTCATTTAACTCTTCCAAAACTCCATTTTATTTCTGAAATGGAGTACGAACCCTGGCATTCAGTTGTTTAAATTTATTAAAATAAAAGATGTTACGGGCTGAAGTTTAGCACTGAAAACAGGACAAGGAGTCATTTTTTTAAGCTATTTAAATCTTAGGCTAACATGGATATTGGGAAAAATTATTGTTTTAGCAGGGTAGTGGAACCTTGGAATAGACCGGGATCTGAAGGGGGTTGAGCATACATGGAAAGGCTGACGCAATATTATTTATGATTATTGTTACAGGCACGATGGTGATTATGAAACCACATGTCGTCGCCCCCCTGGGTGGTCGACAACCCCGGGGGAGGGGGGAAAGCAGTGGGGGAGCCGTTTGCTAAAACACTCATAACTCGCGAACTAGTTGAGATAAAACACTGAAAAAAGTGGCAATCGACGCAACAAAACAAGGACTTCATAAAAGCTAAATATGATTATAGATCTATCTTTGTTGGTTTCTGAGTAAAATTCCATTTTTTGCAAACAAGCAAATTTTTGAATAAAATGCGCAGAACAAACTTTTTTTGATGAAAATAAATTTCAAATCAAAATTGTTTGATTTTTTTTTTCAAATAAAGTCCTAAATATCATTATTCAGTTTGTTAAATCTATTTAAATACTGTTAACGTGTTGAAAAACAAAATGACAGTAGCAAGCTCGAACACGATTCATAGTATAGTTCAGGATCTGAAGGGGGGTTTTGAGTATGAATGGAAAACCTGACGCAAAATTATTTCTGATTACTGTTACAGGCACTCTAGTGATTATGAAAACACATGTCCCCCCCCCCCCCTCGGCGGTCGACATCCCCGGGGAGGGGGAAGCAGTAGGGGGACGCCGTTTACTAAAACACTCATAACTCGCGAACCGTAGGAGGTAAAGCACTAAAAATGTGGCAAAAGATGCAACAGAACAAGGGCTTGAGAAACCTAGACATCTTTATAGTCCTATCTTTGTTGATTTATAAGTAAAATTCCTTTTTTAGCAGCCATGCAAAAATTTTGAATAAAATACGAAAGGTTTTTTTTTTTTTTTTTTTCAAAGATAAGTTCTTTTTCAAATTATTTAACCGTTTAGGGATTCAATAAAATCTGAAACTTCACCATTCAGTCTGTTTAAAACTATTTAATTATTACCAACGTGAGCGTTAAAAAGCGAAATAGAAAATGCAAGCACTGCCTAAGTTAGCGCATTGAATAAAACGGCAGTATGCTAAGGAGAAAAAAAATAGCCTTTTTATCTTTATGACGAGCTATTCATTCTTCAGTTTACAAACTTATTCTAATTGCAAAGTATTCAATTACGGCTTTAATTTTGTTATATACTGCTTTAAATTTGAGAGGAACTGGGGAACCAGGCCCACAGTAGTTTCAATTCAAATATAATTTTAATTTATTTCTATTAATTTATATTTTCAATTTGCACAAAAGAATATTGCGGGTATTGTTTTGCGGATATTGCTTTTTATAATTTACCCAACAAAGAACAATGATACAAAAAATAATATGTACTAAATAAATATAAAAAACGAGAAGCATCTTTGAGCTTTTATGAAAACGAATATAGGTATAATATTATACACTAGAGTTCTAAAAAAAACTAATTAAATAAAATTAGTAAAATAATGCGTATTATTAAAAAAATAATTGCAGAATATCAATATGCATACATAAAGCATTAATATATCAGAAATTCTGAATGCTGGCTCATACTCTCTTTTGTTGACATGTAATTGTTCTATTGAATCGTTCTCTTCCGAGTATTTTGTAGTTTAAGGGTTTTGCTTTAGTCTTAAAAGCACAGTATTTGCAGCAAGATGAATAATTAATAAAACATTTACAAGATTATTTACAGTTCTTGCCTGCACAGGATGGAATTAAAATCTCTGGTAACACTGGCTGCATCATAAGGTGTGGGGCTTTATTGTTTTATTTTCATTCAAGTGAAACCCGAACTTGGTTACATCTTAAGGCACAGGGGAATTGATTCAATAGTAGAGTAGAGCAATACTTCTTAGCACATGTTGGAAAGAATTGCAGGAGCATGGTAGAGAGCTGATATTATATTTATTTCTGATGGAAATGAAAAGAAGTTATTGTGTGTAATGGTTGCATTCGCAAGAAATACCTATTTTCTTGACAATTTTTTTATAATACAACTTCTAACAGTTGAAATTCTGAAGCACTCAGATATTGTTTTAATGATAATTCTAGCGTACAAAAAAGTTTCCGACTTTTTTGGTAAAGTGAAAGCATATTTTTTTGTTCCTGTTTTACTTGTTGAATCGCAGGCGGAAAATGCGTCAAAAGCTTGTAAAATTTTAGATGTTTTTTCCGTAAGTGCTCCTGAAGATAGATGCCATCCTAAAGATGTTTTCCTTTCCACAACACCAGCACATAAAATGGCAACCTCTGTCCTTTAACAAAGATTGCCAGTAAGAATTCATTAGTTTCTGATCTATAAACTATTAGTTACTTTTAACCCTATTTTGCACTGAATCATATGCAGGAAGATAGATTCTGTTGCGTGCTTCGTCCTAATTGGATTCTGGCATTTCAGAGAAATTTATTACTTGACTCTCAGACTTTAAATAATATTCGTTTTTAGAGTTACCAGACACCAGAAGCTGATTGGATGCAGGAACGGATATGTTACATATTACATACTCTGAAATGTACTTTTAAAGGTTCTTCTTATTTTCAGGAATGGCTATGACACGAAACCACTGGTTTGATACCTAGTGATTTTTTTTATAAGCGAAGGAGACTTTCCTGAACTTCTGGTTTTCAAGTTATGAAAACGACAAAGAGATGTACCGATCGTGTTTAAAGTCCACTCGTGTAGTTTGACTATTGGAGAGAAAATTTTATTATTTTTCATTTGGAGACCTGCAAAATCTTTGCTACATTTGAAAGTAGTGTTTGGGACATTATGGACCAGAGTCATTCCATCGATAACTTGAACTTTGTTCTTAAAATAGGGTGCTTCTTCCAGAGTTTTGCTGCAAGAAGTATCATTTTCAATTACATTCACGAAATCGGACCTCTCGCTTTGCTTCAGTGAACCATTCTGATGAACCTAACCCAGCATTGGACTTATTGTATGGGAATGATTTTTAGATGTACTAACATCCCTTTTGAGTTAACGTTTCCCAGCTTAAATGTTTTTTGGTTTTCTTTTGCTGTTTTGCAGTGGCCATTGAAGACATTGCCATTGCAGGACTTCTCTGGATAAGATACTGTTCACATTTTTTTTTTTTTTTTTTAACGTTCCACTCAAATTTTTCCTGCTTATGTGGCAATACCCTCGTTCATTATGTTTCATAACTCAGGTGTAAAATCTGCAAAAGGTTATAAAGTTATTTTAATCAAACTGAACAATGATATTTCAGATTTTATTGGTTCCCTAAACAGTTAAATAATTTTGATTATTTGAAAAAAAAAATGCGTATTTTATTCAAAATTTTTGCTTGTTTGTGAAAAATAGAATTTTACTCGGAAACTAACAAAGATTTGATCGTAGTCATATTTAGCTTCTATGAAGCCCTTGTTTTGTTGCGTCGATTGCCACTTTTTTCAGTGTTTTATTTCATATAGTTCGTGAGTTATGAGTATTTTAGCAAACGGCTCCCCCCCCCCACTGCTTTCCTCCCTCCCCCGGGGTTGTCGACCACCCAGGGGGCGACGACATGTGGTTTCATAATAACTATAGTGCCTATGACATTAATCAGAAATAATTTTGCGTCAGGTCTTCCATGCATGCTCAAAACCCCTCTTCAAATCCTGAACTATACAGCAAATCGTGTTCGAACTTGCTACTGTTATTTTGTTTTTCAACACGTTTACAGTACTTAAATAGTTTTAACAAACTGAATAATGATATTTTGGACATTATTTGACAAAAAAAATCAAACAATTTTGATTTGGAATTTATTTCGGTCAAAAAAAGTTTGTTTTGCGCATTTTATTCAAAAATTTTGCTTGTTTGCGAAAAATGGAATTTTACTCAGAAACCAACAAAGATAGGTCCATAATTATATTTAGCTTTTATGAAGCCCTTGTTTTGTTGCGTCGATTGCCACTTTTTTCAGTGTTTTTACTCAAATAGTTTGCGAGTTATGAGTGCTTTAGAAAACGGCTCCCCCACTGTTTTCCCCCCCCTCCCCCGGGGTTGTCGACCACCCAGGGGGGCGACGACATGTGGTTTCATAATCACCATCGTGCTTGTAACAATAATCAGAAATAATATTGCGTCAGCCTTTCCATGTATGCTCAACCCCCTTCAGATCCTGGACTAGAACAGCTTACTGGAAGAGGTGGTAATGGGCAAGGGAGTAGATAGTTTTAAGAGGGCCATTGATCTTCACTGGATATTGTAAATTGACTAAAACCAGCCTAGCTAGGCCCACAGCCTGTTGCTGTTCATCTCTTTTGTATTATTTTAAAGCTTGCTCTAAAAATCTAGTGTATATTTCGAGTGGTCTTTTTGCAAAAAAAGAAAAAAACTAATGGTGACTAATGGCGTACTATTTTCCTTTCCAGATTATGAACTCAGGCGAATCCGGGCGAATGATCCTGACTACAACAATATCTTCAACTATGCTGTAAGTAATATCTCATTAAATTCGATACCGAAGCAACGGAATCTGTTGTGCAGAATTTAGTAAATCAGTGTTGTGCACCAACATTTGTATGTCTGCACCAACATACAAATTAATGGGGCTTGACTGACCGATTACATTTTTTGGTCCGCTTGCCGATGTCAAATAACCATTAATCCACGTTGAACCATTATAACGTTTGAAAGGTTTGTCAAAAATGTTGTTCTGTCGGTTGTTTCATTTCTTGTTTCACGAATCAAGAAAGGAAAAAACAATTTTATTAAGTTCGTCATATTCGATTTTAGCTACTCTTAATCAACAAATTCAAATGACCTACACGTATGTTTTGTTTGTTTTTTGTTTCATGATTTCTGAATGTCATTTATTTTTGTTGATTTAAAGAATTCATTATTTGAAGAGGACGCTGTGTTATACATTACACTGATACATACTTCTCTTTGTTTATTGACAAATCAACAAATATCTGACATAAATTGATTAAATACGATGGTGTTTATAATGTATTGCTGTCTTTCATTTACGGTGTATCCAGGGGCGAACTGACTTGCGAGTCGATGCGCCCTTGAACGCCCCTGCATGCCTTTGTGTGTAGGGGGGAGGGGTTACGCCTGTTTGCGATTTCGAGGGTTTTTTTTTTTTTTTTTTTCCAATTTGCGCCCTTGAACCTGAGCGGTTTTTTGTTTTGTTTGTTTTGACATCTATGTGCCCTTGGTGTGTAGTTTTTTTTTCCTGCGCCCTTGATCCTGAGAGCCTTTTTTTTTCCGCCCTCGAAAAATTATTATTTGTGCCTCGAACCCCCTTTTTCTCCCCCCCCCCCCCGCCGCTCTCAAACCTTTTCTTTTAATGCTATTTTATTTTACTTTATTTGCGTCCTCGAACGTGTGCACCTCTGTTTTTTTATAAATGCGCTCTCAAACCTGTGTGCTTTTGTGTTTTGTTTATTGATGCACACTCAAACCTGTGTGCTCTCTTTTTTTTCCCCTTCGACCTTTGAGAGTCAAGGTTGGCTCCCTCTTGAGAGACCCAGTCCACCCCTTGGTGTATCAACGAATATATATTAAGTTTTCTTTCTTTTTTTTTCCGTAATACCTCCAAAAAAGAGCAGTTATTTTTAGCTTTTAAATGTGTTGTACTTAAAATTAATTAAAGAGAAAAGTGGAAAGATAAAACTGTAAATTACACTAGAATAGTAGTACCCCAGTTAAATACCAATTATACCTCCACCCCCCCCCCTAAAAAAAACTTTATTTGTTCTCAACATGTGAACGTTTTTTCTTTTAATGCGGTGTTCACAAAAATCCCATGAGTAACCCTCCAGGAATATCGATACATCGATGATGCAATTTGCCTCCCAAATCCCACACCTTTGGGGCGTATTCGAAGATATGACACAAAAGATTACGTGACAGTGTTCCATGTTTTTTTTTTTTTTTTGGGCCATTGAACTTTTGATACAAAGAGCACATTACAAACAAAATGTAACAGTAACTTTCAAAATCAATGAGCTTCACACATTTGTTTATGCGGGGGGGGGGGGGAGTGGCGGATCCACAGGGTGCGATTAGGGCGGTGCCCCCCGCCCAAAAAAAGGGTTATAAATTAGAAGCATTTCCGGGAAAAGGTCACCAAACACTCCCCTCCCCCCAACACATTACAAAAAATCACCTGCAACTGTATTTCTATGACTTTAATTCCAAAAATTTTCCGGGGAAGAGTCCTTCAAACCCTTCTCTCCAATGTCATCGAAGATCGTCTAAATTTTGAAATTTTAGAGCTTCAATTTCGAAAACATCGGCAGAATCGAAAACCTTTTCAAAAATGTCGTTAATGAGGGCCTTCAATTACGTTTTTAGAACTTCAATTCTGAAAAAATTCCGAGGAAGAACTCCCGATCCCGAGCCTTTCCCCTAACATCAATGAAGATCCACTAACATTACGTTTTTGAAGCTCCAATATCGAAAATTTGAGGAATAGCTCCTGACCCCATCCTTTTTAACAATACGAAAGATGGCCATTGGTCAACCATCGCATTTCAAGGCTCCAATTTCGAACAATTAACAATGGAAAGTTCTAAACCCTGTTCCTTCTCCCTACGTCATAAAAAATGGCTTACGACTGCGTTTTTAGTACTTCAATTTCAAAAAATTTACGGCGAGGAGTCCCCATGTCCTTCTTTCCCCATCTTTTAATATCATTCAAATATTGTCTAAAACAGCGTTTTTGGATCTCCTACATCGAAAAGTTTCTGGGGAAAAGTCTGAACCCCATGTCCTCTGCTACGTCATTAAAGGTGACCTAGAGTTGCGTTTTTAGGACTTCAATACCGAACATTTTTCCGGGGGAAAGCCCTCGAACCCCCTGGTTTTTAGCATCACTAAAGATATCTAAAATTGCATTTTTAAAGCTCTCAGATCAAAAAACGAATGTTGGAGAATTCATGAATCTTATCCTTTCCCTTCAAAAAACCAAAGATAGCAAGCAATTTGTTTTTTATTTATTTATTTTTTATTTTTTGAAAATGTATACCCTTAAATTTCAAAATTTTTCCAGAGGGGGAACTCCAAGCCTCATTTTTACTTTCTTCTATATCTAATATATAGAAGAAAGTATTGGATTCGTGCAAATTTTCGAATTTCGAATTTTGACGGGTTCGAACGTTTTGAAGTGTGCTGAGTCCATTTCGACTATTTTTGGAAAATGTCTGTCTGTCTGTGTGTGTGTATGTGTGTGTGTATGTATGTGTGTATGTGTGTGTGTCACGTCTGTGTGTGACCAGTTTTTTGTGGCCGCTCTACAGCAAACTACCGCATGAAATCGAACGAAATTTGGTACACATATGTGCCCCTATGTGAACTTGTGCCCATTGGTTTTTGGCGCGAATTCCTCCAAGGGGGGTGGAGCAATGGGACGTTTTTTGAGTTACGCGTGCTTGCTATTCCTCAGGAAGTAATTGGCGGAATCAAACAAAATTTGGTTCTTATGTTGCCATTAACAGGAACAGGTGCTGATTCAATTTTGGTGTCAATAACTCAAACGGGGGTTGAGCTATAGAACGTTTTTTGTCGTCCATTGTGACTGCTATATCTCAAGAAATAATGAACGGAATGAAAGAAAAATTTATCGGCAAGTAGTCCTTAGTGGGTATAAGAGCTGATTTTATTTTGGTGTCAACAGCTAAAAAGGGGGTAGCGCAATCGCCCGTTCTTTTTTTTCATTGTGAGTGCCCTATCTCAAGAAGTAATGCTACGTTCTGGTTGAAATTTGGAATATATGTGAATCCATACGTAAACAGGCTTTGGTTCAATTTCGGCGCCAATCGCGCCAAGAGGTGCTGATTTATTTTTATTATCATTATTTTTTAGCGAATAAAAATAGTTTTATTAATGCAACAATAAGAAACATAAATCGTAATAGATTGTCGTCTGCGTTCAGCTCGTGATTTTAATTGTATGGAAATGATCGGAAATATTATCTCAATGATTTAAAATTTTTAACTGTTGCCATCTTATGTTTGTTAACAAATAAAATATTTGTAATTCATTCAAGCAAGGCTTTTAAAATAACTTTCAATTTTCGCTCTTTGCTTTTGCAATAATTCAGACATTGGGATGGTCGTCAAGTTTTTGCATGTGTAATTTTGTTTTTGTTGGGAATATTGCTTCCTCGTCAAGCATGGGGAGGGATCAGAAAAAAAAAAGAAAAATATAGAAGAAAGTTTCGTGATGGCCACAACATACTAGTTTCTTATTAACCACCAAATAGCCTAAATCCTCTTCGGATGGGAAATCAGATCAGGGTTTTTGGGCGGTCCCTTTATCTTGTTGTCCAATAGTTAGAGAAAGATTATTAAATTAATACTTGATACTGCAACATTTCTTTTCTAAGGGAAAAAGTACAAATGAGGACCTAAATGGCTACTGAAAATAATTCATTAGTCCTCGAAATAATCAAAAGTTGAAGGGTTTAATTTGGATAATGGATCCAGAATATTAGTGTTTTTTTTTTTTTTTTTTCTTTCAATTTTTTAGTCATGGTACTCGAAACACTTAACTTTCATTCAAACTCTTTGAACAATTTTCATTATTCGAAAAAAAAAGAAAAGAGACCATCATGCTTCATTTTTTAAACTTTTAAAAAATTTTATTTTCATTAATCACCCCTCCCCCCACACACACAATAATGTATTACTCAATCGCCACTCCCAACAGGAGCGTCTGGATCCGCCACTGGAGAGGGAGGACACTATCAGAATGAAAAGGGTTTTCTTTCAAAACCATCATGACAGGGTCAAAACCATCAGACATTGGCATCGGCAAGTAATAGTGATAGGGTTAGTTGACTACTTAAAATTGAAGTGAAAAAAAAATGTTAGGGTCTAAAACTTTTCTCTCTACGAAAAATATCGACGTTATGTATCAGCATTTAAATATTTTTAAAGCTTAAGAGCATCCCCCCTGCCCCCTCCAAAGATAGCATTGGTCTCCGATGACAAATTTTTTGGACAATAACCAGCTCCCATGCATCAGTCAACCTCTCAAAATGAAATTTCAGGCACTCGAGAGATCTTTATATTTCTTTAGCCCACTAGTTCTCTGTCGTTTTAGGTTGGTTACGATTAAGTCGAGTGTTTATGTAATCTTTGCATTGTGTCTTTCTTAACCAATTAAAAATTTTCTAGGATATAAAATGTAAGGAAATCATTCCTAAACATATTACTTTAAAATGTATAGTTGCAAGAGCTGAAATTCATTTTGATTTTTGTTTTTCACAGTTCGTAAGAATCATTACTTAAAAAAAAAAAAATAGATTTTCGAAAATAAGAGAAACTAAAAATAAAACTATATTTCAAAACTTGGCTGCAGTTCTTGATAGCGATAATTTTTGTGTGTCAGTAACTGTAACAAATTAATTTTTTCCTTTCTCCTCTAGAACAATTACATTAAAACATCCAAGTACACCTTCCTGACATTTGCTCCTCTCAATCTTTTCGAGCAATTTCAAAGATTAGCGAATTTTTACTTCCTTTGCCTGCTAGTCCTCCAGGTGAGTCGACTGTTTTAATACTTGAACTACATTGCATGTGGTTCAAAAGTAACTGTCCATTTTCAGGATCAGCATATTTAATGAAGGAAACAAACACATACATTGAACATAATTTGTTTTTTAATTTTGTTTATTTATTTATTTTTTACGGACAAATTCGGTAAAGAAAACTTTTCAATTATTGTAAAAGCATTTATTTTCGCGAACAAGTCGTAATTGTAAAAATTTCAGCCTAACAAAATATTTCAACTTGATAAATGTAATCAACTTTCGAATCTGTTAATAAAAAATTCGCGAAATTTTCTTCTTACTAAATCATAGTTATCTCCATTTTCGCAAAAATTATGGCTTCTAATGGTTATTCTTTCTTCAGAAAATTTTTAGAATGTTTTTTACTGGAAAAGTGCAGCAAAATTATATTTTCCTTATGAATAATGTCACAAGAAAAACATTCATTATGCATCTATTCTCCAATTCGGCTTGTAAGTAGCACCATTCTTTGGTAGTACTTTTTCGGGGTTTTAGGATCTAGATATCACTTTTATTCCTGTGCGTTCAGAATATTCTCGAGGCTTCAGTTTTTGCAGTGATATAAGACTTTGTTGTCTAGTAAGCGACAAATTTTGCTGCCAAGCACTAGCATTTGCAAAGTAAAGGAATTCTGTAAAAGTTGTTTCTCTGTCTGTGTAGTGTTAATGCAAAAAACCAACTTGCAGTAAGAGTGTAGAATTTAATACATAGGCGCGTGACGACAGCTTGTTTATTATTTTTTAACTTTGTGGAAATTGAAAAATAGCTCATGCATTGTCATATGGCGGATTGTTTTACATAATTACTAACTTTAAATGTTATTTATTGCTTGCTTTATTTATTTACCGAATCCTTATACATTCTAATGGTTTTAAATTGCATAATTTATATATTTAGCAGCTTTTTTACATTTTAATCGAATGTTTATCCCTGCTTTATGTAATTGGCGTATTGGGTCATTATTTTGTTGTTTCTTTCTTTTGTCTAGAAAGCTTTTGGACCCTTTTCGAAAGTGTCCATTAAAATATAAAATCTAAGAATCACATCATCAAATAAGCAGTTATTGTGTAATCAAATACAAATTACTTTCATTCAGAAAAAAAAAAGTCCCAACTGCACAATGAAGAAAAATCCCTTAAACTTGATTAAAAAGACACATGTGGAATTGCCAAATACCTAGCTCCTATGTAAATTTGACCAAGTATGGCGGCAAACACTACATTTACCATACAGATGTAGAAGGTCGCCGAAATTATACTTAGTTTCCAGTGATAAATCCTTTCTGCATCGCTAATGTACCAAGGGTGCTCAAATAGAGGGGCAAGGAGTGGCTCAAGCCCCCCCCCCCCTTAGAAATTGGAATTTCCTTGCTTTTAGTACTTTTTTTCTGTGAAAAAAAGTAAAAACATTTCTTCTCTAGCCATTAATGAATAATTTATTAAAAATGTCAAACTTTAATAACTCTAATCTGTACAGAAATCTGTTTCTATGGGGGAAAATATCCTGCTAAACCATGGGGAAAATATCTCAGCCACCCCCCCCCCCTTAAAATTTTGCATATGGGCGCCCTTGCAATGTACCCCTGTTCTGCTCTGAATTCCAACCTGTTCTTGATAGGAAACTTACTGGTTTTTATAGTTTGAGGGATTTTTCTGTGGATTTCCAAATCAATCTGTACTTGATATTGTCATCAAGTGTAACTAATTTCTGTTTTTTTCAGCTTATACCTCAAATATCATCTTTAACTCCTATTACAACTGCTGTGCCTTTAATTGTTGTGTTGTCCATAACTGCCCTAAAAGATGCCATTGATGATATTGTGAGTACCTTTTTTTTTCTACTTACAGTTTCCTTATAACTATATCCATCAGGAATTGTATACTTTTTTATGCATTGAGATACTCTCAAGTTGTCAAAAGGAAACCTTTTTTACCTATAGCTTCAACTGCAATGACTATAAATTGAGGAGTTTCTGAAGTTCTTCAAGGGCCACAAGACAAGTTTATAAGTTATAACTTACTATTATCGAAGAAATTTTTTTAAGTTCATTTATTTATAGTGTTCTAAATTACTCTCATAAAATATACAAAACAAATTGCATTAATAAAACTTGTTTTTTTTTTTTTCTTTCTTTTTTTTATTATTATTATTTATAAAATTACTGAAAATAAGTGTTCAGAATTATACAATGTTTATCATCATTACACATTATCGAAATTTTCGCTTGCAGTAGAGTTGAGGCATTTGTACACTTGTTTGTAAAAACAAATATTTTTTTTCTCCATGAATACAGATTTGCAGAGTAGTTGACCTACTGAGCAAAGTAGATTTTCTTAGTAGAGGCTGGGGCAAAGTGAAATACTTAAGATGACTTACTTTTTTCATAATGAACAAGTTGAAAATTTGTTCTGAAAATTACAGTACATGAAGAAAGAACAATATGTTTTATAATAAAACTTGCATTAAAACATTATTTTTTTCATTTTGGCAGCTAATTTGCATATCCAGAAAAAGGTAAAAATTTTTCTTTTTTTTTCCCATGGGGCAAAGTGAAAAGTAAATATTTTTCTAATGAAATATTTTCTATTGGATTATTAAATATAGTTTTGATCAAATAAATGAGTACATAAAAGAAGGAATGAACAAATGAAACAATAATAGCTTACGCTAAAAGCAGAGTAAATATTTCACAATTTCACTTAACTCCACATTCCTCTACTTGCAGAGTTCTTCTTCTCGTTCCCAAAAAATAGCAAACCTGATGATTAAACGATCAGTTATCTGTCAATGTTACGAACATTGATGTTCTTGGTAACATTGATGTTCTTCATTGTGTTCTTGGTAAGAATTTGTAGTAGGTAAACAAGACTGTCAAGTCTATTAATATCAGAAATTAAAATTTTGGTTATTTATATATTTCATATTAGGAACTGTCCACAAATATCACGGTTTTTAGCAATGTTGAGTTTCTTTAAGGCTTGAAGAGTAAATCTCCTTGTGTTAATTTTGCAACAATCTCACCATCTATTTCCTTTTTGTAGCAAAGACATAGAAGTGATAGCCAAGTGAACAACAGGTTGTCGAGGGTACTCCGTGGCGGGAAACTGATCGACGAGCGATGGCACAAAGTCCAAGTGGGCGATGTCATCCGCATGGAGAACGACCAGTTTGTCGCTGTGAGTATTTTTCCTGTTATTTTTCTATACACTCCTGGTATCTTCCAGGGCAGTCTGTAGAAGACCTCTTTTATTTTTTTCTTGCAGGCCGATTTGTTGCTCTTGTCAACGAGTGAGCCCAACGGCCTCTGTTACATCGAAACTGCCGAATTAGATGGGTGAGTGTGAGAACAGTGTTCACGAATGTTGAAATAATTTTACCAGAGTGTAGATGCAAGAATAATGTATAAGTATTTCACACAACAAACTTTTATGTTCTTACAACCTAAAACCTCTTTACAGGCCAACCGATCCGGCATTTTGGTTCTAAGAATTTAGAATTGTGTTATTGTCGCTGGTTGCTATGTCGGAAAAATAAATGATAAGTTGAATAAAACAGCACTTCAGGTAAATCTAGAATGATTACCACATTTTCCCCGAGACACAGATTATCCGTTCAAAAAATGTAAAATTAATGAGATGCGGGTTATACGCTGCCTCGGATTATCCGAGGTTGTTTTTCTCTCAATGCCAACGAGATCGGTTCACTTGTTTATTTAACATAGCTTGAATTTTCCTTTTACTTGATTCAGGCTGTGTAAATTAAACAACCATACAGTCAAGGGAGAAGCCTCCATTAACACAAAATTAGACAGTTTGCTCCTTTGTCTTGCTTTTTTGTTCTTAAGTAATTAGCATACTATTATCACAATTTCTAGAAATCATTATTTTTTAATTTAATTCTGATTATACTTGAAAATTACTACTGCTTCACATTTTTAATTCAGCTGCTAAAATTGTATCGTGAATCATAACTTCGTTTTATACATAGTATTATCCACCGATTGCGCAATTTTTGTATTTTTTTTTCTTTTTTTTTTTTTTTTAGAACTTGCTGATAATATGCATGAAAATATGGTACTTATTCTCCAATTAAATAACAGTTTATCGGGAAATGTATCCTGTAATGAACCCCGACCTTACTTGTTTTTTCTTTTTTTTTTTTTAGAACTTGCTGATAATATGCATGAAAATATGGTACTTATTCTCCAATTAAATAACAGTTTATCGGGAAATGTATCCTGTAATGAACCCCGACCTTACTTGTTTTAAATCTTATTAAATTAAATCTCCATTTATGGACTAAAATAATCAAACCTGAATCAAGACTAAGCTTGCACACCTGTTTTCAACAGCTTGTTTTTATATACATACTAATATTGTCATGCACACAAATTCAGAACCAAAATGTCTGACGATTCTGCTTCCTATATATAGTGGCCTTATTACAAGCATTAATTGGGTGTATACAGATAAAGTTACTGTCAACAGAACGCTCTAGACCCTGCTACTGGACGTATCTTAGTAAATATATGAAGCATTATAGCCATAAAAAAACTTCTGAAAAATCAGTTTTTTTTCTCTCTTTTTTTATTGTATGAAGTTTTGTATATTTTTAGGGAGACCAACTTAAAATGTCGGCAGGCTTTGGTCGAAACGGCAGAACTGGGTGATGACAATGAAAAGATGGGAAGCTTTGATGGTATGTATAAATGCATTTTGCTTTAAACCGTAAATTAATATTTTTGAGCAGAGGTTTCCTAGACATCAACATCTAACACCTTTTACTTTGCAATAAACTTTGGCAACTTTGTTCTGATGGTCTGTTTTGTAAGATCCTGGGTAAATGAAAACAATTGTTGGCTCATATGACAATCAACAATTCCTTCGTAATTGTTACCATTGATGTGTAGTAAATGTGTAGGATATAAACTATGAAAGGGAATGTTAGAGAATGTATTGTGAAAACAAAAAATTGTTGTGTGATTTTGAAGAGTTAGAATTTCAGAGTGGTAAGAACTTTGACTGCATGCAAATTAGAGATGAGACGGGCTCAGCCCGGGCCCGAAGCAGGCTCGGGCTCTAGAACCGAAAATAGGTTTTGGGCTCGGGCTCAAGCACAGATATTCAGTCGCCGATCTCCAGCACTGAAAACAGGACAAGGGTCATTGTTTTAAGCTATTTAAATCTCAGGCTAACATGGATATTAGGAAAAATTATTATTTTAGCAGGGTAGTGGAACCTTGGAACAGCTTACCGGAAGAGGTGGTAATGAGCAAAGGAGTAGACAGTTTTAAGAGGGCCATTGATCTTCACTGGGGATTGTAAATTGACTAGGACCAGTCTAGCTGGGCCCAGAGCCTGTTGCTGGTCGTCACATTTGTATAAATTCAAAACAAACATTTTCAAACTGTGAAAAATGATAGGAACATTTAAATCAGTTCAATCAATGTCAAATTTACCCCCCCCCCCTTCAAAAAAATAATAAAAAAATTAATTAATTAACGCTTATTTATAGTGTTTTTTTTGCGATTACTATTGCAATATGTCATACAGTAATGCATTTAAAGTGGAGCATTTTAAGAAAATTTAGAAACTTCTGTGAATGAAGAACATTTGACGTAACATTTTCATTAACAGAGAGATCATGGCAGACTGTAGGAAGCTTGGTTTTTATACAAGAAAGTTTTCTTCGGTCTCGGGCGGGCTCGGATTTTGGTCCGAGACAATATCACTCGAACTCGGGCGGGCTTGGTTACAAATTTTCGGGCCCGGGCTCTCTAAAATGAGCCCGAAATCATCTCTAATGCAAATTCCTTTCCCTTTTGCAGGCGAGATCATGTGTGAGGCTCCCAACAACAACCTTAGCAAATTTGAGGGCACCCTGAGCTGGAAGGGCAAGAAGTACATGCTGGACAACGACAAGATGCTGCTGAGGGGGTGTGTGCTGCGCAACACCAAGTGGTGCTATGGCGTCGTGGTGTTTGCTGGCAGAGACACCAAGCTCATGCAGAACAGTGGAAAGACCATCTTCAAGAGAACCAGCCTAGACAGGCTGCTCAACCTACTCATCATAGGGGTGAGGCCTCTTGTTCAATCTACTTAGCTTAATATTTAAACCTTTGACAAACAGTGGCATCTTGGAATTCTCAAAATATCTGTAGTGACACATGAATGTTGTCTCGAAGATATCAAAGCTTACAGTGACGTACGACATGAATAACTTCCGTAAGATGTCTTTGTATGCCGAGATGTAAAAGTATTTGTAAGGTTAAAAGTAAATGTTAAAAGTAAACACTACTGATATGACATTGTGACATGATTTTTTTTATTATGTGTGAAGGTTTAGAAAAATTGAGAAATTAGGATATTTTAGCATAGAAAGAATGTTGGCACTTGGAACAGCTTACTGAAAAATGCTGTAACAAACAAGAAAGTACACAGTTTAAGGCTATTGATCTTCATTGGGGACTAATAAATTGACTGCACCACCATAGATGGTTGTCGATCCTGTTGCTGGGAATGACTTTTGTATTTCTTAGAATGTGCTCTTTCTTTGTCAAAGGCAGTATAGTAGGCTTTTTGGGGTAATTTTGAACCTCCTACTTCTCAATAGATGTAATTGAACAGTTTTTGTAGTTCCGCACGTTGAGTTTTCCAGGTTTGGGGATTCTGAAATTAGATCCTGAATTTTAATGCCTATAGTTGGGGCAAATGTAACCTGGCATCATTGGGAAGGCTACGCGGATTCTGGCCACAGCATTACGATGCTGCCTGGTTAGATTTACCCCAACTATAAGTCTTCAGACTTGCTGAATGCTAACTGTGTCTTCTTCCGTGCAGATTGTGTTCTTCCTGCTGAGCATGTGCCTGTTCTGTACGATTGCCTGTGGGGTGTGGGAGACAGTGACTGGCCAGCACTTCCGCCTCTTCCTGCCCTGGGACCGGCCGGTGCCCACTGACAACGTGGTCAGCGGCGCAACGGTCATCTCACTGCTCGTCTTCTTCTCCTATGCCATCGTCCTCAACACAGTCGTGCCCATCTCGCTATACGTCAGGTAACGATGTCATCTAATATCACTAATAGAGATTCAAGACTATTCGGTTTGTTATTTGAAAATCTCTCCCATACATGACTTGTTTCTCTCTCTGTTGTGCAGTGTGGAGGTGATCCGCTTCTGCCACAGCCTGTGGATCAACTGGGACGAGAAGATGTACTATGCCCCCAAGGATGCACCGGCTAGGGCCAGGACCACAACCCTGAATGAGGAGCTGGGCCAGATCGAGTACATCTTCTCGGACAAGACGGGCACTCTGACCCAGAACATCATGACCTTCAACAAAGCATCCATCAATGGGAGGGTCTACGGGGAATTGCTGGACGAGATCACCAGAGAGCCCCTTGAAATCAGCGAGGCAAGTCTCTGTCCTTCTCCTTCTCATTGAGAATAAGCTTGCATATGACTTCCTCAAATGAGGAAACGAGAAGCAAAGGGATGTAAGTGGCAAAATTAAAATTTTTGGAGATAGCTAGTACACAAATAGGGGGGTAACCTCTCCTCTGTCTTGGGGTAAGATATAGTACTAGTGACCTTGGTAGGTGCTGCAGTACTGCATGATTTAGAAAAAAAGTCAATGAAAGCCTACGTAGAACTTTATTTTTAAATGTGTTTTACTCAAAACTTGAAATTGTCCACAAACATCCCTTTGTTTTTCACTGCCTCAATTGGCAAAAGACTGAGAACTTCAATCTTCATATTTGCAGAATTCAGCTTTTATGACTACTCCAATTAAAGAAGAAAAATAACAGAGTTTAACAAAAACTCACACCTGTACAAAAAATATTGTATTTTTGCTCTGCATGCTAAACATTGTCTACTTACTCTTTGGGAGATAATAATAAAGTTCCCACTGGTCGAAGAATACCTGGGATTATCAGAAAATTTTATTTTGATCGAAAAAGTCAGGGAAATGTCAGGTTAAAATCATTAATTTTGTCAAGCAATATTTTTTGCATTACAAACTTTTACAGGAAGTAAGTTATTTTACGCAGATAAATTTACCCAAGCTTGTAAAAAACATAATGTGGAATTGACTGACCAAGAAATGTCTTTGGATTATTATTTTTTTAAAATCATTAAAAAATATCTACTAAAGTACCTAGATTTAAATGCGTAATAATTTATTTTTGCTTATATATTGCAAAGGAAATTATATTTTTTAGATTCATAAAAAGAAAGGCACAAATTCAAAAATAGTCCTGAATTCGGTGGAAATTTTTTTTGGAAAACCTCAGTCAGGGAATTCAATTTGAAAGTGAGTGGGAACCCTGTAAAAATTATCAGAAGCAAATAGCAGATGCTTTCAAATAGCTACTCAATTTTAGGAATTCTGTTTAATTTTTAAGACTATCTTTTCCCCATGCAAGCAAAAAGACTTTTTTCATTTCAGTCATAGTTTAAATTTTTTTTACTAAGTAAATAAAATGTTTGTTTTTACTTTTCTTAAAATTTTAGTTAGAAATGCAGCACAAATATTCACCCAAGTCAGAGGAAGCATTGTTACAATGTATGTATTAAATGTACATTGCTTTAAAATATTTATTATATTACATAAATATGACTTTTACATTAAATGCCTCTGTTCTCATGATCTTGGCATGAAAAATACTTGCCGGAGAAACTTGTATTAAAATGCTTCTTCTCCATAAGAATAATTACTGGTTAGGTTAAAATTGAAAGTAGAAAACTGCTCACTGTTGAGTATTTCAAAAAAAAATATTGGTAAAAATATTTCAGATATGATAGGTATTTCTATATTAATTAAAAACTTTCCGAGCTATTAAGCAGCATGTAACATACTGATACTGTTAGAGCTAATTATTTTAAATGAAACTGTTTCATGTTAATAATTTGAAATAGTAATGTTAATCAAAATTTCGGTTTTAGCATAGCACTTTCAAATTCCTACATGCTACATCCTTGTAATTTAGTTGAACAGTTTATTTCATGTTTTATTATGCAGTTTTTACATTAAATGTTTATGTACCTGTTATTTATTTGTCACTTTTCTTTGGTCAAAGTTAAAATTGTTTTACATTAGAGAACTGTTTATTTTTGTTGAATAATCTAACAGATGCTTCTTAAAAACTTTATGTGGACATGTTGCCCATCTACTCCTACATTTATGATGTTAAAAAAATATTTCTGTAATCTTAGTCTTCTGTTCCTCTTTAGTAACGATCCTATTCTTTTTTTCAGGACACCAAGGCAGTAGATTTTTCTCTCAACCCTGTGTACGAGCCTGGTTTCAGGTTCTACGATAGAAGCCTTCTAGAACAAGTGAGAAATGGGGACCAACACGTTCATGAATTTTTTCGAATACTTGCCCTCTGTCACACTGTGATGTGTGATGAAAAAGATGGTAACCTTTTTCTTCAATGTTTTTAGAACTATATTGTATGTTAAATGAGGTACAGTTTGTGCTTATATATATTGTATGATTCAGCAGTGTCTCTTGTGTAACGCTGTTAATTTGTATTGTACTGTATCGAAATCATAACTTTTTTTATTATTAAAATTATTTTAATTACTTTTATGTATTTACACAACATAAATCAGGGCAATTTGTACCATGTTGTATCAAGGACAAGTTTTAAGGGGTAAAATTTGATGATAGCTAAAACTTTGTTCCAATAAAACATGCAAAGCACTATATTTATTTGCATGAAAATGTAAAAAATAAATAAATAAAAGAAAAAGATAAACAAACTTTAGTTACAAAAAACAAAAGGTGTACTATCAAAAAATTGGGTAACACCTCCAGTAGTTGGCAGGTCACCAGTGATTGGCACTTCCAATAAAAATGTCCTAAAATAAGATTCATATTCAAGCTTTTAATAGTAGAAGGCTATACACCAACTGAATGTACATTTACTTTAAAGATCATAGCTTCCATTCATGTTACTAAATGGTAGCGGTGCATAGGAAATAGAAACAATTGTGGCTTGTCGCAAATCATCCATTTTTGTTGCAAAAGCTTCTTCTCTGGCTTAATGGAAGCATGCACATCAATCCATTAAAATCTGATTTAAAATATATTTAAGTTTTTGTTGTCAAAAGTTTTGTTTCTTTGAAAGGTGTTACTTTAAATGGGTAGAAGTATATTTTTGTCCCTTTTTAGATTTTTGAAGTAATGATGGTTGCCATGTAGAGGTGCTTTAGTTTTTCTCGTCAACAGTAATTGGCACATGAGCCAATAGTCACTAATTTTTTGTGCAATTTGTCATTAGTTTGATTTCTGATACTTTTGCAGCAACAATATGATATAGGTTGTACTATTGATTTGAATCCTACAGAATCTACTGTTAAATTTTGAAGAGAAACAATAAAAAATAATATTTTTGGCCATCACAGTCATATATTATGACTGTAGAGAATTGCTTCATTTTTTATGATCCCTTAGAATCATCTGGTGATGTTCCTCTTTCTATGGAAACAGCTATAAATCGTAAAACCAAAACTGCATACCGACTGATGAAACAGTACCAATCTCAACATTATTTCGCATGTAACACTCCAAATTTATTTTTATTTCTCTAAGATACTTTTTCAACATCAAGATGTGTGATTTAACATTAATTTATGCAAAGTTACCTACTTTAAATGATCATTAATTGTGCTCCTTATGATGATAAAATTTGTATGTAATCTAAAAGTAAGAACTAAATCGATTTTCCAGTTCTATTAATATCTGCCAATCACTGGATCACAAGGTGTCATACACTGGGGTATCAGGTGCTTATTACTGGTGATTTTGGTAACTTTTCATAGATATATATTTTTTTAAAAATATCTATCAAAAAAATTTTGTTTTTAGGGAACTAAATAGAGGCACAGATGCGCATTCTTTGATTCAAAAATATTTCCAAGTGAATTTTTTTTTCTAAGTACAGGGATGAGATTTTTCCGGCTTTTTCTGTTGGCTTTCTAAACTTTTCCTCCTTTTTTCGCCTTTTTCAGGCCTTTTTTTCCTCAAAAATCGAAAAAAAATTACGATTTTTTTTTTTTAATTTTCGGTCCTCGATTTATTATTTGTTCAATTTTTTTCCCCTTGAATCTTCATCCTTCGCGATAGCTACCAAAAACGTACGTTTTGGAATCATGGCAACGACGACGAAGTGCTGAACCGAAAGTTGCATGCCTCGTTTGAGATTTCAATCTTTTTGCATCCTGCAAGTGTTTCAATTTTTTTTTATGTTGGGTGGTTTTTTACTACGTGCTACCTTATATCTGCTTGTTTTATTCATCATTTCCATAATACTTTATTTCTTTAATTTATTTTAGAGAAAATGTCCCACATTCTCGAATTTGTTTGTAACTTGGCATGGTTACTTTTTTGTGTCTTTAAGAAAGTGTAAAAAATATTTATGGTGAATCTCAAATGGCTTAGGCTTTACAACCTGTTAAAAATTTTGAGATTCATGATTAAATGAGGCAGCTGCAATTTGTTCTTTTGATTCCGAAATCGTATTAGGAAGTTTTTAAAAACAAATTTTGGGTTCCAATGCAAGGAAAAAGATAACCAATCGTTTATACACATATATATTTACTTATTTTCAATTCTTACTTTGAAAAGTATGTTCTACCACATAAAGAAATTTTAGATCTCTCTCTGTTGTAAATTTTTACTTTGCAAACAGACCTAATTTTAAAACTTATGTTCTCACTCGTTTAACACTATCAACTCAAATGTTTTTAATTAAAAAAATGTATTTTTCTCTAACAAATATGAAAAGTTGTGATGCAGCCAAGATTGATCTCTTGCTCCCGCAACCCTTTGTTCAAGGGCTCAGGGGTTAGAAATTGTTGCCATTTTTTCAAAATTTAGATTTATTTAGGAATAAACATCCTTGCAAGAAATGGTACAATGCAGCAAATTGTACAAAATTATTACTCATACTTAATTAAATACGTATTACCTTTAAAACTGGTAAATTAGCCATTTTTTGTTAAATTTTTGAATATCATGAATTAAAATATATTGGCATCCAGGTTCTATTTTGATGCGGCTTGGATATCATCCCTTTCACAAAATTTTTTGGATATCATCCCTTTTAAGAAATTTTTTTTTGGATTTCCTCCTTTTTGCTCTCTGACACTCTCATCCCTGTAAGTAATGAAAACAGAGGTAAGTTTGAGGACAAACTCTTAAAGTGCCAATTACTGGGGTCGTCACCCTAAGTCGGAGAATTTTTTCAGCAATAAAATTTGCCTGAGCAACAAAAGCAAAAAATAAAATAAAATAAATCGAATTGTTCTATTGCTAAATGTTTTTTACTTATCGTTTGCCACTTTTAGGTTAATTTTATTTTTTAATTTTTCAACTGTGAATCAAAACAAAAATAATATTAATTTTTTTTTAAATCGTGTAATACCAAAACTGTGTAATATTAAATTTGACTTTGAAGCTGTGTCATAATAATCACAAATTTTG